>NW_003852483.1:3317363-3390155 GCF_000181295.1 Otolemur garnettii | reverse complement strand
TTTCTTTTTTTTTCTTTTTTTTGTTTTGAGACAGAGCCTCAAGCGGTCACCCTGGGTAGAGTGCCATGGCATCACAGCTCACAGCAACCTTCAACTCCTGGGCTCAAGCGATTCTCCTGCCTCTGCCTCCCAAGTAGCTGGGATTACAGGTGCCTGCCACAACACCTGGCTATTTTTTGGTTGCAGCTGTCATTGTTGTTTGGCAGGCCTGGGCTGGATTCAAACCTGCCAGCTCAGGTGTATGTGGCTGGCTCCTTAGCCACTTGAGCCACAGGTGCTGAGCCCTTTGCTTAGTTTCCTATTGGAAGAGCTATCCAACACTACCAAAGAGGTGTTAAAATCTCTAACTATTACTGTGCTGGAGGAAATCAAGTTGCTCATGTTTGTTAGAGTCTCTCTTAAAAAACATTCTGGTTGGGTGCATAAATGTTAATAAATGAAATCTCATCATGTTGAGTGTTGCCCTTAACAAATATGAAGTGACCATCCTTATCTTTCCTTACTTTTGTTGGTTCAAAGCCTATTGTGCCTGCAAATAAAATTGCAACACCTGCTTTTTTCTGATTTCCGTTTGCTTGAATTATAGATGAACATCCCTTCACCCTGAGTCTATATTTATCTTTTAAGGTAAGATGAGATTCTCTTATGCAGCAGATATCTGGCCTGAGTTTTTGTTTCCAGTCAGCCAACCTGTGCCTCTTTAGAGGACAATTTAAGCCATTTGCATTAATTGAGAATATTGATAAGCCTGGTAGTATTTTGGGTATGGAGTTTCTTGAAAGTCCAATGGACAATTTTAATCCTTTCACCACTATGGAAGTTGGATTTGATCAAAAGTTTCTGAGTGAGTTGACTTTGGTGGTAGAGCATTGTGCTTGTTATTATGAAGGATGGGTCTGAGAATATCCTGGAGAGCTGGTTTACTTATGGCAAATTTCTTCAACATGTGAATGTCATTAAAGTATTTAATTTCTCCATCACAAATGAAACTCAGTTTAGCTGGACACAGGATCCTAGGTTGAAAGTTATTTTGTTTTATGAGGTTAAAAGTCGATGACCAACCTCTTCTAGCTTAAAAAGTTTCAGCAGAGAGATCTGCAGTCATTCTAATATTCTTCCCCTTGTAGGTTATGGTTTTCTTATGTCTGGCTGCTTGCAGAATTTTCTCCTTCATATTAACTTTGGTGAAGTTAATTATAATGTGTCTAGGAGATGTTTTATTTGTAATTGAGTCTTGCTGGGGTTCTTAAACTGTCTCCTATCTGGATTTCAGAATCTCTTTCCACGTTTGGGATGTTTTCCAGCAATTAGATAGCAGAGGTCTACTGGCTGCTCAAATGTGGCTCACTCCAGGGCTCTGTGGAGTCAGAAAGGCCGTGCAGTAGCAGAACCAGACTAGGGGGCTGGTGTCTCTTTTCCTACCTTGTGCCTCTTTCATGCCAGTCACTGGTTACCCCACGATGCTGTGGTCCTGCTCCCTCCACTAAGCAGATGTGCCAGGGATTTGTGCCTGCTAGAGTCAAAGGAATGTCAATGTCCCCTCAGCCAAGCCACCACCCTGTGTCACTAGCCACCTGGCGGAGCTAGGCCTGCCTGCTTCAGATACTCAATGGCAACTAAGAAGTGTTCCACGTGAGGATAACAAGTCAGCAAATGATTTTCTTCCTCAGCCATGGTGCCTTTGCTCCAGCCACTCTGCAGTACTGATATCCCTATAGGGCGAGGTCTGGCTTCCTCTGGCAGTCCTCAGAGTTGGGGTGGGTGTCTCTCCAAGATTAGACCCTGGAGGGATTACTCTACTGTTGCTGAATCTTCATGGGAGGTGTCCCTGCACAGCTCCCACACAGCTCCCATGGCCAGGGAAGCAGCTGTAGCAGCTTTTCTGGGAGCACAGAGAGTGTGGCTCCAGCAGCAGAGTGGAGGTGCAGCACACGTTTCTGGCAGGACAGAGCAACTGGTGGCTCCAGCAGGGCAGGTGTTCAGGGCAGGGCTCTGGCAGGGTGGGACACATGGTGAGTGGCTCTGGCTGGGCAGAGCACAGCGGGCAAGGCTTTGGTAGGGTGGAGCACTGGGCACTCAGTTCCAGCAGAGTGGGGTAGGCAGCTCACCAGCCTCCTCCCACAGCTGATTTGTACTTTCACAAAGGCCACAGCCTCCCCCCTTTGTCTGCACTGCTGCTGGGCTCACTGTTACAGTGCAGCTTTTCTACCA
The DNA here is from genome assembly GCF_000181295.1 of Otolemur garnettii. Taxonomy (NCBI): domain Eukaryota; kingdom Metazoa; phylum Chordata; class Mammalia; order Primates; family Galagidae; genus Otolemur; species Otolemur garnettii. Next base: position 3,387,944 of record NW_003852483.1, on the reverse strand, counting down.
TGGCCTTTGCAGTGCCCAGACCTGGCAATGAACCACAGACATTCTGGTCTCTGCAGGGGTTAGGTTTCTGGACCATCAGGCGAGGGAGGAAGGGTGGACTGGAAGTTCAAATGCCTGGCAATAGATTGCTCAGGGTCACAGCAGGGTCAGTCAGGAGAAGTAGTCCTCACTTCCTGCAACTCTCTCCCATGGGGTGAGGCAAGAGGGCCTCAGTTCACCACTCGCCTGTAGAAAGCCTACAGTGAGCAAAAAAAAAAAAAAAAGAAGAAGAAGAAAAAGAAGAAGAACAACAACAACAACAACTCCCTTGGGGAAGAGTTGTACATTTTTCCTTTGGTATGAGTTTTGTACCTGAAATTTGCTTTCTTGAAGTTGCAGCTTGCCTCAGCAAAGGTGACGTGCAGTTATCACTCTTCTCTCTCAGCTCAGCTCCCAGTCTTCAGTTTTATTGGGTAATTTCTGGTCATTATCCTTCCCTTTGGATGGGAGCTTCTGTTGAAAGCTGGCTCCAGTTGGCCATCTTAACCCCTCCCCCCGCCCACTGTCTTTCTTATACTAGTTCCATCTGGGCTTTCTGTTCACCTCCTCATCAGACTCTTCTTGTCAACATTATCCAGTACTCCATTTGCTAAATACAATGTCCAAATCTTGGCTGTTGTCAGACCTGACCTGTTACATTGGTTGATGGAGCCGATAGCTCGTTGCTTGCTGTGCCCCTTTCCTTTTCCCTGTGCTTCACTCTCCTCTTGTCTGGGCCACTTCTATGTTGTCCATAGCTTGCCCCTCAGACCTTCTTTTTCTCCTCTATCTAATTTTACTTTCTAGTTGCTCCTTTCTAGTCTCATGGCTTTTAATATCACGTATATGCTTATAAATTAAAATAAACCTAAGTCCCCTACCAACTGAACAGACATCTTCCTGGCAAAGGGGATGCCAATAAAACCTCAAGACTGAGTTTCTGGTCATAAAGGGAAGGCAGGTCAGACATACCTCATTATACTCCCTCCCTTTTGGAAGTAAGATACAGCAATTGATGAGCATTAATGTTAAAATAGAAAGCAAAAGACTGATAAAACTGACCCTTTATCGCAATAAGATACTAAATTATTAATAGGATTAAGGCCATGCAGGGCAAAGGGTCAGTCACATATATGTCATCAATGTGCTTAAAAGAACACTTGATTATGTATATTGTTGCTTGTCTCTCGTTAACAGACTTCCTTCTCTTAAAGTATTCCAGTCTTTTAGACAAAACTTATTTCTTTCACCAATTACAAATCACAGAATCTCTGAACCCATCTGTAACCCATGAGATCCTGCAGTGAGATGTTCTGCTTTCTCAGGCTGAACCTATGTGTATATATTCCATGTATTGATTTATGATTTTAATGATTTTACATGTAATTCCTGTCTCCATGAATGTATACAGACAAACTGTAACGCTTGGATGCATTTTCTTAGGACCTCTTAAAACTGTTCCTGGGCCATGGTCACCTATGTTTGGCTCAGCATAAACCTCTTTAAATTATTTAACAGTTTGGGATTTTTGCTGTTAGCATGTTCATGACACCCAAATCTAAGTCTCTAGCCCAATCTCCCTGCTAAACTTCCTACTCAGTATCTCCACCAGGAAGTCTGCAAGGCACCTCAAACGTAGCCCAGCCAGACTGTTAAGGTGAAAGAGAAGCAAGCCTAACTCCATTTTGATATAATTCCTTGCCCTAAGAATCAGTGGAAGGCAAAACAGGCCTGATTCCATTCTATTGTTTTGCTACATTTTATTACATTAAAAAAACTGGTTCCACTTGCCTCCCCACCCATTACATGGTATTTTAAGTTTACTTGGTTGGAACTGTTAGAATTATTAGTATTGTATAGAAAGTCACTGACTACTTTTGTGACAACAACCTTTGTGATTATGTTAGGTGGTCTTAATGCCATCTGTATGTGATGTGGAGATGTTAAAAGAGCAAGTTTGATTCCACTTTACTGTTTACTCTTTTCTGTTATATTCCATTACCTTCAAAACTTGTCCATCTTGTTTGCCCTCCCATTATATAATTGTGAATGCATTTAACTAGGATTGTTAGTGATGTAGGTTACTGACTGCACTCATGATTATATCCTTGGTGATTATTGCGTTTTCTGATCATGCTGTTTATGACCCCCATCTGCAAGTCCCCCACCCCACACTACCTTAGGACACTGTAGATTATATTTGTTTTGTAAAATGAATTACTAAGTGCTTTTGTGATCATAGCATTGTAAACTGACTAAGCTGCCTTAGCCTTATGATTTTCCCTAACTGCTGTTTTCTATGCTTGCTTGCCTTGTGGAAATATTTTGCTTATAAAAGTCAGAGCCTCGGTCAACTTGGGGCTGCTCTCAGAAACCCCGTGTTGGGACACCAAGGCAGTCGCTGGCTGGTTCTTCAATAAAACGACTCTGCTGTAAATTTGGCTTGTCTGGCAGTGTGGTCTTTGTGGAACTCCTGGGCATAATAAGACCTATCCCATCCACCAAACTGATTATCCTGCAGTACCCTCACCTCAGAAAGCAGCTCCTCCATCCTTCTAGCAACTGAGGTGAATGCATACTAAGTCTTGTCTTTCTCTCATATCTAATCACCAAAAGCATAGGCAAAGCCTTTGAGTGTTCCTTGAAAATACACGTGAAATCTGACCACTCATCACCACCTTTATCATCAATACCCTAATTCTCAGCACCACCACCTCTCACTGGAATTATTTCTAGAGTTCCTAATTGGTGACTCAATTTCTGCCCTTGTCCTTCTATAGACTTCTCAAGATAGCCTCCAAAGAGAATCTTTTAAAGCCTAAATCAGACTACATTAATCTCCCTGAGACTTTCTCATGATGCTCCATCTCACTCTGAGTAAAAGCTAAAGCCCATGAAGTGTCCCCCAGGACACCCAATGCTTGCTTCTGGTTGCCTCTTTCATCCTACTCTTTCATCCAGCTACCCCCCAACACCGCCCTCTGCTCAGTCCATCCATCCCATTGGCCCATCTTTGCTTCTTGGACACAGGAGGTAGCAGCTCACCTCCTGACTTTTGCCCTTGTGGATCCCTATCCCCAGAAGATTCTCCCACTAAGTTCTGTCACTTTTTTTCCAGGCTCTCCTAAGTGGCAGTGCACCAGCAGAACCTTCCTTGATACTTTCTAATGGCAACATCAGTCTGCACCTTACACAAATACACACACTCAGGAGTCTTTATTCCCTTGATCCGCTTTAGTTTTTTCATTCACACATCACCAGTTGATATACTGCATATTAACTCATTTTTTTTAATGGTCATTTTTCTTTTGATTTCCACAAAGGCAAGTACTCTGCTTTGTTCATGTATCTATCTCCTGTGCCCAAAATAGTCTTTGACACAGATAATATTACAAAAAATTTTTTAATATATGAATTAATTTAACCCTTTATTAAATTCTTTTGGTAGCATGTCTATTTTGCTATTATAAACTTTAAAAAGGAAAAGAGAATAACCTTAAAGAGGATACTGCTAAAAACAAAACAAGCAAAAAAAGAAATAAGAAAGGGGAAATAAGAAAAAGAAAGGAAAAAAAAGAAAAAGAGGAGACTATTTCTCATATACTCTGCCAGATCTTATGCTTGGCACAGACAGTGGGAGTGAAAAGGAGCTGGACCTTCTGAGCTTTTCCCAGCAATGAGACACTGTAATAGGCCACATCAGGCTGGTTTTTTGCTCCCGTGTGGGCCTGCAATAACCTGTAGGCCACACTGGCAGGGTGGGTCTGGATGGACAGCTAACTTGCCAGAGAGGGAGTCTTCAATGAGCAAGTTCACATCTCTAGTACTCTACCTCTTACATGAGTGAGAAATATTAAATAACTTTTGGTGACCAAGATCTTGAAAGCGTAAGTTAGAAAAAAAAATAGTTCATTGGCCCCCAATCCCATTCCATTTTTTTCCCTTTTAAATAAAGGAATAATAGAGACTTGATCTTCCATGATGTGAGAATACTTTTCACTTTTTGTAGAATAAGAACAAAATTGCTGACAGCGTTTTCAGACCTTTCTGTGATGGAGTAGTATCTAAAACGAACAGTATTAAGGTTGAAGATGCCTCAGCTAGACACAGCTTAGGCATTTGAGCATCTGGATAAATTTAGTAGTAATAGACTTCAATACACTGAAGGAAATAGGCATCCATGAGACATCCACTGATATAAATGAATGAATAAGTGGAGAAAAAGAGAAAGCTCTTGGAGTATAATGCTGACTAGTTCATGCAAGAGGAATTTTGGAATTACCATTTGGAAATCACCATTAGGGTGGTGATTCAGGCAGGAGTCATTTGTAGATTCTGTGCCTGGTGGGTGGAAATTGATAAGGAAAGGATATAGGCATAGTCTCAGTGCATCAACAACAAAATACTTATCAATTATGGAGGAGGATCTGTAGACTTTGCAGACTCCAGGGTTATCAAGGCGACCCTCTGCAGTGGTGGTAAATGTTGGCATTGTGTACCCCCAACATAGTATAGTCTCTGTTAAGGAGGCATGGTTTGAGTCCCTAATAGTATTAGTGACATGAGAGACAGAGATGGGGTGAGGAAATGCTCCAGACTGAAGGAGAATGAAAAGACACAACAACTGCATAAGAGCTGTGAGAAAGGATTGATTTATGTGCCAGAAAGGAAATGGGTTGGGAAAGTAGACAAAATTTGAATGTTAATATTGTGTCAGGGTTAATTCCTTGATTAGAGGAGGTGTGTAGTGTGTATGAAGGAGAGTGGCTTTTGGGGGGGATACACTGTCATGTTTAGGGGTGTCTGCAGCTTGCTCACAAATGGTTATAAAAAAGACTAATGATTTATGATTATAGGTGTGTAGAGGGAAAGTGTGATGGAGAAAATGGTTGTGGAGTTTAATCCATTGTAGGAGATATAGAAATTTTTTTTATACTGTTCTGGAAACTTTCCTATAAGTTTGTTCTATAATAGATCATTCAAAAGAAAGTGAAGAAAGGCTGGGATAAATACTATCTTAATAGTATGAGGTGATGGGTTTTCTATCAGTATCAGCGAAAAATTTAGCGATCATTAGCATAATGTACCCTCTCAGGTTAATTATAGTGAAAATACCTAACAAATGGAAATGAGACATTCAGTTTTCAATCAGGGTCACAATGACACAGAAGTCTATTATCAGAGCAAATCAGCACTTCAAGAATTTCCCAGGGAGACCTGAAAATCCAATCTTTTATTTCTTTTTAAATTTTAATATAAAATTCTCTAGTTTCAAAAGTCCTTAAAGAAAATTTCAAAAATACTGAGAAGTAGTGAATAAAGAACAAAGACAACCTAGTTATAAACTTTGTTAACATTTTGGGCCATTTCCTTCTACTTTTTTTGAAGCAGGCTAAGACAAAAGTAATTGAAATTATGAGCATTTTTATCCTCTGTATGTCTCTTCTATCATTTCAAATGTTTTTCCATGTTCTTACATGGTTTTATTCAATGAAAATATTAGTGGCTTATAATACACCATCATGTAAAAGTGCCTGCTGCAAGTCACTTAGTCCCGTCCTGGGGATGGTAGAGCAGGAAGCAGACAGGTTCTTGTCCAGCTGTTGTGTCAGCCTGCCCAAAACTTCTTGGTCCAAGATAATCTATTTTTTCAACCAAGTCAACTTTAGAATGGTTTTTCTGTTACTTACAACCAAATCATTCTACCTAACTCAGAGGTTCCTGAATTTTTGCATTTTGACTGGAATGATAAAAGAGCTCACAGTTCAGAAGTCTATAAATAATTTGTCAGGGACAGAGAAACTAACACTTTGAGAAGACAGGGAAGCACCCTGCTAGAAAATGTTCTCCTTCACAGTACGATGTAAAGCAACAAAACAAGTGTTTTCCTTTGGCTTGGAAAAATTTTCATCCTTCATCCATCAAAATCCAGGACCTTTTGCTTATGAATAACAATATGACTTTGGCATGCTCTGGGTATGTGGCTTCTGGGGGTGCTCTGTGATCCTTTAGGCAATGCAGAACCTTTTGGATGAGGAAGCCTGCAGATTTTCTCTCTGTTCATCTTCCTGAATGTTTTCACTTTGAGATGGAAAGTGAGATGCCTCCCTCATCATACCTGTTATTCTTTATGGCTTCCACAATGTCTTGACTCATCATATCTTATGGGGTTCTTGTGGCAACTCTTGGAAGTAGCTAGCACTCTCATCATTAACCCACTTTATAGATTTGGAAATTAGGGTCCAGAGAGATTAAATGTCACAAATGCAGGAAGTGTAGGGTCATTAGTACATGTGATTTTTTAATTAATAAAAGTGTGATTGATTTCTAGTTTTATTCCACTGTGGTCTGAGAAGATACATAGTATGACTTTGATTTTTTTGAATTTGTTGAGATCTGTTTTGTGGCCTAAGTTATGATCAGTCTTGGAGAATGTTCCGTGTGCTGTTAAGAAGAATGTACATTTAGTAGTTTGGGGGTAAAATGTTCTGTATATATTTGTTGGGTCCATTTGATTTAGAAGATGCTTTAAGTCTAGTGTTTATTTATTTTCTGCTTTGATGATTTGATCAACTTTGACAGTAGGATGTTGAAATCCTTGGCAATTATGATGCTGTTTATTTATTTCTTTGCTGTCCTCTATGTATCTGGGACCTTCAGTGTTAGGTACATATATATTTAAGATTATTATGTTCTTTTGTTGAATTGCTACCTTTACCATTATACAATGACCATCTTTGTCTTTCTTTACCTTTGTTGATTTAAAATCATTTTTATCTGACTTGAGAATGGCTATACCCGCTGCCTTTTGGTTTCTGTTTGCATGGAATATTATTTTCCATTCTTTCACATTGAGTCTGTGTGATTAAGATGTGTTTCCTGGAGACAGTAGATACTTAGGTTGTGTGTTTTCTTCTATTTAGCCAGTCTATGTATTTTGAGTAGAGCATTCAGGTCATTAATGTTGAGTGATAGAATTGATATGTAGAATGCTGACCTGTTCATCATTTCTTTGTTTTCCTATTTGTGCTATTGTTTTATAAGAGTCATAAGTTTTAATTTGGAGGGTGATACTACAGTGGTGGGTATCTATTGTGGTGATTTGTGTATAATGCAGTTCTGAGTATTTTTTGCAGGGCAGATCTGGTCATAGATTTTCTCAGTGTTTTCTTATTTGGACAAAATTTAATTTCTTCATCAATTTAGAACTTTAGGTTTTTAGGGCACAAAATTCTAGACTGGAAATTGCTCTGTTTCTGGCTTATAAGGTTTCCCTGAGAAATCTGTAGTTAACTTGGTGGGTTTTCCTTTGTAGTTAGTTGTTGCTTTCATCTTGCTACTTGTAGAATCTTGTCCCTCATTTTGACTTTGACCAGATTGATTACTATGTGTCTTAGAGATGTTCTATTTGCTACAAATCTTCCTGGTGTTCAATGTCCAACTTATATCTGGATGGCTGGAGTTCTGGCAGTACCAGGGAAGTTTTCCTCAATAATTCCCTTAAATGGAGTTTCCATTCTTTTAGATCTTCTTATTCTCTCTCAGGGATATGTATAATTTGTATGTTAGCTCGCTTTGTATATTTTCATATCTGTCTCAATGATTGCTCAGTCTTTTTTATTCTCTTCTCTGCCTCTTTGAATGACTGGGTTAGCTCAAGACACTTGTCTTCAAGCTCTGAGATTCTTTATTGGCTTAGTTTATTGCTGAAGCTTTCTTCTATTTTAAAATTCCCCAAGTAACTGTTTCATTTCTCTAACTTCTATTATATCCTTCCTATGTTGTCTCTCCCTTTAGTGACATTTCAATTGATTTCATGAAATATCTTTTGCCATATTTTTCTTAGTTTTCAACCTTTTATTATTTGCCATCCATATTCTAAATTTCATTTCTGTCATTTTGGCATTGTCCTTGTGGTTTGAAGTCCACTAATGAAGTTGTTTGTGATCCTGTGAAGGTATTGGTGTTTTGCTTTTTCATATTGACAGGTTTCTTTTGCTGATTTCTTCTCATCTCACTCTTCTTTTCTTGGCTCTAGGCTAATAGGATTGCTGGGTACATGTTTTCCTTTACTAGGAACTCTCCTATTTAGACAGAGGAAGGGGAGGACCCTGGCTAGAGCTTTTGTGTCCTACGCGGGCATGTTAACCCATCAGGGGAGGGGTAGGTGATCTGAGACCTTATAGAACAACTTTGACCCATTCCCTGTGATCACCTCAGTTTGAGCCAGTATGGGATGATCTTCATGCAGTGTTGTTCCCCAGCTCTTTTTAAGTTTGATTTGGGGACTTGATATGATTCTTTCTATGGAAGCTGTTGTGGAAGATTGCCTCTGTTTACCCCATGAAAGTGATGATGGCTGCTGGATGAGTCTATCTAGGCCGTGGTTGTAGGTGACTTGGCTGTGGACATTTGCATGAACCATATTTAGGAGTAACGGTTGCTCAAGGCTTGGGGGGGCCTGGTGAAGTGCTAGACCTCAGAGTTGTTCTGCCATTCAAGTAGCAGTGATAGATACTCAGGTGTGGGGTCTTGGGGTTCAGGAACAACTCTGGGACTTTGGGGATGGTGTGGCAGGATCATTGGGGGCCCTGGAGTCACAGATCATATCCTCAGGTTTGGGTACAGCAAACCTTCAGAACTGGATGCTAGAATTCCAGGGACATAGCTGCATAGATAAATGGTTCTTTGATTAGTGCAGAGTTCTCGTACCCAGTCATGTAGGCAGGAGTTTGTTCAGCAGTCCACAGTCTGTGGAAGTGGGCTGGAGCTGCTGGCCAGCAAAGTTTCTTTCCACCAGGCTAGGTCCCTTTGAGGCAGTCACCAAGCCTTCCAAAGTAATACCTATTGTGTCTGAGGCTCCTCCTCTACTCAGATCCCATACCAGGAGGGGGACAGGGCTGCTTCTCTGCCCATGGTCATAGGGTATGGTACATGAAAGTGTCTGTTCTGTCAGCTCTTTTTTGGCCTAGTAGGGGTGATATAAAAACTACTACTGAAAAGCTGAGTCCTGAGCAGAGCTGGTGCCATGCACCTCAGCATGCAGCTGTAGAACCCAAGGATGGATAGCCCCCAGATCTCTTCTACATTTGCTTTGTAGTACAATGTCTCTGCACAGACTCTGAACAGCTCTCCAATCAGCTCAGAGGTTTTCAGCGGTAGAGGGGTGCCCAAAGACCTCAAGCCACCTCTGAAATTTACTCCTTTCATCAAAATGGGTGCTCTGCAGGCTCCTTTTATTTTGCTGTCTTCTCCAACTCCCAGCAGTGTGAATTATCTTAGGATACCCAGCTTAATCTCTTAGATGATCCGTAGGAATTATGAGTAGGAATTAGCCATGCCTTGTTTGATAGAGTTAGCAGATGCTATAATGGGCTGTATAAGTTTTTATCCTTGTCAGTAGATGGTGCTTACAGAAAGAGCCAGCTATGGTGTTGTTCTCTGGGGCTTATGACTGGCTCTAGCTCCTCAAGAGAAGCACTCAAATGCCCTAGTGGGTGGTGGGTAGCCCCTGAAGCTCCCAGAGGATTCCCTGCTCTCTACCATAGCAGAGTTGCATGGAGGAGTGAAGCTGGGTAGGGCTAGGCAAGATGAGCCTACCTTCAGGCTCCACAGAGGTAGTCCCTAGAACTGTGTTGGCAGGGATCAAAGGTCATCTCCCAGGCTGCTGGGGAAAGCCACTGGAAAGGCGTTGAAACAGCCCCACCAAACTGGAAAGTCTGCTCTTGGGGAAGGGCCTGTCTGTGTTTCATAGACTGGCCACTGGGCGTGAGTTCCCCTCTTCTCTTTTGTACCCTGCTCCAAGAGTCTTCTTCCTGTGTCTGGTTGCAAACAAGTGCCTGAACTTGCTGAGATCATCAACAATGGCACTGCAGGTTGAGAACTTCATTGCCCAAAAACCCATCCAGTCTGAAAATGTGACTTTCCTGTGCCAAGATGGATGCTTCAGCAGTTCACTTCCACTCAAACTCACACTGTGCTGTCCTGTCAGCTCTGCCCACATGGGCTCCCTTGCCTCCTGACTTGAGTTCTTAAATATTCCCTCTGTGTCCTCATGCAAACCAACTGAGTCCTGGGGGTACAAGATCTGGCCTGTATGTCTGTCCTGCTGGTAGATGGCTCCAGGGAGTGCCAGCAGGCAGGGAACTTCTAGACTGAGTACCCCTAGGTCTACTGCAGGTCCTTAACGGAAAAGGTATGGGTCCTACTCTTTATGGAAACCTTAGACTTCTTGGCACACCAACAGAGAGGAAGCAGCTATATTTGAGAGTCTTGGCTCAATTGTCTTTCTCAGCTGCAGTGGGCTGGGGAGGAGCAGTTATGAAAACAGTCTGAATGGGGGAGAGCAAGCACTCCAGCCCTCCTGTTTTCTTTCCCTGGAAGGAAGTGTGCACAGATTGCCCAAGATCTGTAATCACACAAATTCTCTGGAGCCCACCACAGTCTGGGCAGGAGTTGGGAACTAACTTATCGGAAAACTGAAGAACTGGAGCTCCCTGGGGTAAACAAAGGGGCACTTTGGGCAGAGTAGCATATGGTGCTCACCATCTTGGCTCTAAACAGATCCTGAAGTGGATTTTCAAGGAGCTCCCAGTTCAGTAGTTGCAGCAGCCCTTGGGCTCATGAGAGTAGAAAAGATCCCAAGTAGCTTGGCGGTCCACTGACTACTGGAGGTGTGAAGGAAGGAGAAACAAAACCCCCACTTACCCTCTGCACCAGGCTGCAAACTTCTCCTGAGTTGATCTCTGCTGATTTCTTTTTTCTTCGTGTTCTGCTCTGCAACTATGAAATCTCTGGCAGGCTCTGGCACATTTCCCCCCCAAATTATACCCGAGCTATATTTTCTTATCCACCTTTTCATTATCTGAGACCTTTCCTTCTCTCCTGGATAATCTGGCAACTATGTCTCTAGTCAGCCATCTTCCTTCCCCAGTCCTGATTTTTTTCAATCATTGTACATGGAAACCTCATGGAAAAAGAATAATCTATTGTATTTACTCACCTTTTATTCTTACCATTGTTATGTCTTCTTGATGTTCCAAGATTTCTTCTTCTATCATTGTCTTCCTGTTTGATGGACTTCATTTAACCATTATTTAAGGGTAGGCTTGGCAATAACATATGATTTTCGTTTTCTTTCTCTGGGGAGTGTCTATATTTTGCCTTCATTTCTGGGGAATATTTTCATATTTTACATAGAATTCATAGTTGACAGTTCTGGGTTTTGGGGGGGGAGATACTTGAAAAATTTTGTATCATTTCCATCTGGATTCATGGTTTCAGATGAAAAACCTCTGTCATTTGAATTGGTGTTCCTTTATAGATAATGTGCCATTTTGCTCTGGCTGTTTATCATTATTATTTTTTTATTTTTAATTGCAAATAATTGTGTGTTCTTATGGGGCAAAATGTGATGTTTGATTTACATAGACTTTGTAGGAAGATTCAGTCAAGCTAGTTAATGTATGTATCTAATAACCAACTTATTTTATAATGAGACTGTTAAAAATCTATTCTTTTAGCAACTTTGAAATAGAGAATTTCAAATGCAGAAGTTTACAATATTTCTTGATATGGATTTCTTTGGATTTATCCTATTTGAGGTTTGCTGTACTTGGGTTTATGTATTTCACAAAATTTGTGATACTTCTTTATGTTACTATTTCTGTGTCCACTCTCTTTCTCATCTCCATTTGGGATTTCAATGATACAAATATTATCTCTTTTGTTATTGTCCCATAGGTTGTGGGACTCTCTGTTCATTTTATATGATCTATATTCTCTCTGCTGTGAAGACTAAGTAAATTCTATTGATCTATCATCTCCACTCTACTATTGAGCCTATTCAGGGTGTTTTTTATTTCTGTTATTGTATTTTTAGTTCTAGAATATCTATTTGGCTCTTTTTAATTCCTATATTTTAACAATATTTTTCCATATTTTAATTTTTTCAAGAGAATTCATAATTGCTTTTTCAATCACTATTGTGATGGCTGCTTTAAACTTCCTGTCTGACAATTCCAACATACAATTTATCTTAGTATTGGCAACAATAAATTTTGTTTTCTCTTTTAAGTTTGTTATGTTCTTGGCTTTTGGTATAATGGGTGATTTTATAATTGTAATGTGGAGATATTTAGGAGACTTTGGGTCCTATTAAAATAAATATTTCATTTTAGGTATTTTATTTATTTTCATTTTTAACTTGTTTAGGCTTAGCACACAGGTATTAGTCTACTTTTGCGGCTCTCAAATCTTCTGAGTCTTGGTGGTACTGTTTTGGTTTTGTGGGATATCTGATGTTGCTGGGTCCCCACTAAGCCCTGCTGGTGCTATTTGAGGAGACACATAAAGCTTCTGCAGGAAGGGTCTCTGTGGAAGAAAAGTATCTCCAATCTCTGAGGACAATGATGCTTTCCAGTCAAGTCTATGTTCTGGCAGGATTCCACCTGCCTGTTTGCAATGGCTTGCATCATGGGCGACTTAGGGGCAGGATGACTACTGGTCATCCTGGGTAATGAGGAAGGCTTAGCACTGTTTTAAAGGAAAAGGGCACCTCCACTGGCCCTCCTCCTGTTGTGAGCAGGGCTCTGATTGAGCCCTGTATCATTGCTAGGCCTACTTAGTGTTCTTGCAGGTCTCCTGCTTGGTTTGAGGAAAAAATGAGCCTACCTTGGCTGCCTTCTGTAGCTAGGTTGGGAATTGGGAATATCAGGTCTGGGTTGTCTACTGCTGTCCAGTGAGGGTTGCAAGACACTCTGCCACTGTGTTGTTACACAGTCCTGGGCTCACAAACCAGTTCATCTTCCTCTTTCCTTCTTTCAGAACTAACTTTTGTTTGTTGTATTATGTTATTTCCAGAGTTTATGGTTGTGCTTTCCAGCATGGAGTGAAAAGGAATACAGAGGAACCATTGGATAGTTATATTATGAATCGCAAATTATGTATTAATTTTATTCACCATAGATTATTCAAATAAATGCCCTTTTAATACTTTGTGCTATAAAGGAACAGTGTCATTGTTCCTTTGTAATACAATGTAAATACAATACTTTGTAATACAATACAATTGTAAATACAATGCTGGAATACTCCAAAGAATATTTGTGATGTTTTCAAGAAAAGAATCATAAACAGCTTTAAAATGTTTTGGTGTGAGTCTTGGAAAAGGGGTACTCTTCTTGAGTTTCCAAAATGTGCATGAGTACCCTGGCATTCCAAAGCTTTCTTACTTGCATCCTGTTCTTCTGTTTCTTCCTTCTGGGGTCTCTACGCAGGCTACCACATGGCTTTGGCCAGTGGGAGGACATGGCTCCTTCTCCTATTCACTATGACCCTCCATTCAGGGTGACTCAAGTATTCCCAGCTTCCAGACCCCTTCAAAACAATGCAGTCATTCAAAGTGTAAATAGCACCCATCTTTCTGATTTGTTTTAACCAAAACAATTTCCCTTCTAAAAGTGGATAAACACATGACAAAACAGGAGTGCTGATTATTTTCCCTGTTTTTATATTCTTTATTGCTTCTAGTTTTAAGCTTTTAAGATAAAGAACCTTTTTTTCATTATTTACACTTCACTTATTTATTTTTTATCCCTTTTAAAATTCTAGTTTAGGGGAATAAAATGCTGCAAGTGACTAAGCAAAAGAGCATTCACACCAGGCACTGACTGTGCGGCATGGGAACGATCCTTTCAATGCAAATGGCACCCTGCCTAACCCAGACAGACTCTCAAGGCCCTCCACCACAAAAGCAGTAGCCAGCTTGGGATTTATCTGTGAAGTGATTACAAATCATAGTTTACCTCCTTCATGTTTACATGGATGGAGCTGAAAAATGTTCTTCTTAGCAAAGTATCACAAGAATGGAAGAAAAAGTATCCAAAGTACACAACCCTATGATGAAACTAATTTATAGCTTTCATATGAAAGCTATAACCTGATTATAGCCTAAGAATATGGGGAGGGGGGAGGGGAAGGGGGTTGATGGGTGCAGGGAGGGTGATTGGTGGGATCAAATCTATGGTTTATCTTACAAGGGTACAAGTGAATCTTTCTAAAAGTAGAATATAAACGTCTTAATACAATAACTAAGAAAATGACATAAAGGCTATGTTAACCAGTTTGATGAAAATATTTCAAATTGTATATGAAAACACCACACTGCACCCCATGATTGCATTAATGTACACAGCTATCATTTAATAAAAAAGAAAAAAGTTGTGTCTTACAAAGATTGTTTTTAGTAAACATGAAAAAAAGCACCCGTGGACAAATAAGCATAAATATATGTTCTTTGTAAAACTGAAATTTTGTAAATCACAGATGGATAAAGGATGGATGTGTGTGGGTCAGAAGAAAAGAGAGAGAGAAGTGAGTGGTGGGATCCCTAGAGAACGCAGATGAATGTCTCAGGAGTTCCAAAGAGCAAGGGAACATCTCCTTTTTGGAAACAAAAAAGAATAGCAGGAGTTTTGTCACTGAAAAAGCCCTTGAAATCTTCAGATGGGGGAAGGCCAGGGGAAATCAGGCAAAGGTTAAACAGCAACATATAGAAAAGGGCAAGATAAACTCCCACCAAAGTTAATGCTAAATAAAATTATGTTGGATTCATAAGATAAATTGCATGCAGTTACCAAAATTCATTTTTGAAAAAATATTATCTTTGAATAATATTTAATAATAGGAGTAAATCTTACATATCAATAAAAATTATAGTCTTAACTTCTTTTTAAAAAACATGTGAGTTTCAGTTTCAGCAATAAGGCAAACTAAGTAAGTTTAAAACGACTATCTAGAAACATTAAAAAAACAAATATTATTTTCAGTGCATAAATGAGCAGGAAAAATGATGGTACAAAGTGAAAGTTTGCAAATACAATATGTGACCAATATGGCTTTCTCATGTCAGGAAATAGAGATTATTAAGAAAATGGATAGTTTCCTTCTGCTATTTATGGGCAGAAAATATACAACTCAATCCTAGATCTCCATCTTTAGCTGTTTATATGATAATAGGTTTTTACAAGAAAACACAGAAAAGCATCTTATGACTTCAGGGTAAGAAAGCATTTCTTAGGCAAGGGTCAAAACCACAAACCATGAAAGAAAAAAGTGATAATTTCAGTTAAGTGAAAACTCCTGAATAACAAAGGATACTTTAAGACTTTCAAGAGGTAGTCCTGGGTTTAAGAAAGGTATTGATAGTGCCATACTTGATAGTGGATTAGTAAGAAAAACAAAGATTTTCTACAGATTAATGAGGAGGAGATAAAGAAACCACATTAGAACAAAGAACTGCCCACTCATATGTAGTCTTCCTTCTAGTCACTAATCCCTCTTCCTGGGCTGGCCATGTGCTAAATTTGGCCAATGACATTTGAGCAAAAAGATGTCCCTCATTGTACATCTAGTCTCTAAGATGTCCCTGGTAATTTTCTGTAGATCTAGCTTCTCTATTTTCATGGCCTTCATGGTGGAGAGCCACAGAATGGAATGTTTTTGAATTCCTGAATCCCCTGTAAGAGGAGCCATCGCCTGGGATAAATCCACATCTGGCTACACAATGAGACGGAAATAAATGTTTACTATATTAAACCACTGAGATATTTGAGTTGTTAGAGCATCCAGTCTTAATTACTTTTATCCATTCAAAAACTAGTTGGAGAGGGGGGTGTCTTCATATGAAAAACCTGGGATATATGGCATTGCTGTAGTTTGGGGTGGCAAGTGGCAAAGAAACTACAACTTAAGCCTGGAAACATGGAAATCCATGTTGTGAACTGGTACATGTCTGGCAAAAGTGCTGACTATGATAATGGGAGCCTATCACTTGCCTGATTGAGCTGATAGCTCAAGAAAAAGTGAATTAGAAAGATCCAGAGTATATACACACCACCTTTGAAAACGTGTTTCAATAATGAGATGAGCCCAAGAGAACATTGAGCTGTTTATAAGCAGAAATACAAGGAACCGGGAAAGCCCTCAAATTCAGTCACTGTAGAGTTGGAAAAGCTGATGTTTTTCTAGGTCACAAGCAATAGGAGATGAGATTTAAAAAGAATTTGTCCAACAATAGCCTATAAAATTTCTCCAGTGATTAAAGAGAAAGATGATACTGAGGGTCTGTCACTATCTTGCAAACCTCCACAAAGTGAAGAAGAGGAATAAGGTGAGAAGACAGAGTAAAAAAGACTTGAGTCTACATTCAGGATAAACCCACACACATACAGAAACTATGGGTGTAGGTACTAGGGTTTGGACCTGAATGGAAGCTAACAGAGCAGAAATCTGTTAGGTGTTTGAGGAAATAATGTCCCAAAGGCTTCACTCACAGAAAGAACAACAGTAACAAATATGTAGTATGTTTACTGCTTGACCTTCCAAGACTACACTTGGGCCTCCGTGGCTGACTGTGCTTTCCAAATGACCACACCACTACCTCTCTTTTCACACGCACTTCACATTGTGATAAATAAACCTCCTGACATGGAATGAGGTAGAGAGCATCTATATTCTCTCCCCTTGACTCTGGGCATGATTGTGACTATGGAACTTCATACAGGTTGATGAATCTTCTACTTGATTCTTGTAGGATATTTGCTGTTAGAACACATCGTCATGCTATGAGGAAGCCCAACAGCCCTGGGGGTATCCACATGGGAGGAAGTGAGCCTTCTGGCCCTTACTCTACAGCCAGCACCTACTGCCAGCCATGTGAATGAGAAGTTTAGGATGCAGATCCTCCAGCTCCAGGTGACATTGCCAACCCCTGCCCTATTTGCAGCTTTGTGAAGTAAATAATCTTTGTCTTTTACAACACTAACTTTTAGCAGTGTTTATTACACAGCAGTAGATGACCAGAACAGCTGAAAGAGCAAGATGCAGGCTTCCAAGGCTGTACCTTCCCAGGGAGGAATATACAAGTTTCTGCACTACATGTTTCTGACATGGTCTCATCTGTGTTGGTTCCATGGGGTGTCAAAAACAATGGAAACCATTGTATCCAAAAGAACCCATTGCAACTTTGAGCCAATAATCTCAATGTGTTTTTCATTCTTCCGTTTCCTGAACAAGGATCTTACTGCAGGCGTGTAGCCCTGCTCCACTGTTGTTTGCCAAGTCTATGGGAATGGGAGGTAGATGACTTAATTTTTATATCTATTGAGAGATTTCCTATCTGGTTTCGAGGCAGAGGGACATACATCACCTGGACATTTGGGACGTTGAGCTGGATACAGAGAGTCAATGGCATTTTGTATGGTCTCTTCCTGGGGGAACATGAGTGTGCTTTGTGGATTGGCTGAGGAGAGTAACACAATGTTTTGTGACTGGCAGGGCAGAATTCACAGAGATTATTAGTGCTCACCTGGATCCACATGGACCTTTCCATTCCTAGACTCTTGAAGTCACATTGACATTAAGTAACTTCTGACTAGTCCCTCCCCTTTCTTGGCCTGGCTCCTAAAATGTCCCACATCATCTACCATGTTTCCTCTCTCTCCTCTGCCCCAGCGGCTGAAAGCAAAATTCCTAGAATGGTTGAGTCACTCAATAGAAAATGCCCATATCAGAGACAACCCCAATGAGAGCTGAATCATGTCACATATGCAGTGAGCAAAATTAACCTCCTTTGATGTGAAGCCACTAAGAATGGGGTTTAGGTATTACACTGCTGTGTAGATTCATTAGCCTTTCTAGTGTAACAAGCAAAGAATATGAATAGATCTTGAAAGAGAAAAAGGATCTCAGCACTATGTAAATCAAAACCACTTGCCTACCT
The DNA here is from genome assembly GCF_000181295.1 of Otolemur garnettii. Taxonomy (NCBI): domain Eukaryota; kingdom Metazoa; phylum Chordata; class Mammalia; order Primates; family Galagidae; genus Otolemur; species Otolemur garnettii. The sequence goes on along the minus strand of NW_003852483.1, from coordinate 3,370,144 downwards.
ATCAGATTGGCAAAGAGCAGTCCACTAATACCAAGGAAAAACAGAGGGTCTTCATCACTGCCGGTGGGCGTGTTTGGAGGTCAGAGTTCAGGGTAGGGAACAGAAATCAATCCAAATATTTTAAACAGAAAGCTATTTCCTGCAGATAGTGGCATGCTGGCAGAGAGGATGGATTTTGTCTCCAGGAATGTCCCCAGAACATGCAGAGCTCCACCTGGGTGGTGAGAAATCAGAAGGCTCCTATAGGAAACTTTGAGGTCAAGAGCAAACTGCTTTTACCTGTGCCAGAGAGGGGAGAGCTTGAATGGTGTGGCCGCGACTGCCCCAAGGTATGGGAGGCAGCTGAAGGCAGCTTCTTGCTCTCTGTGCAATCACTTAGGGGAGCACTCTGCCAACTCAATTACAGGTGAAGCTGTATAACATGTGGTCAGAAATCCTGCTTCCTGGTGAGCATGAGGTGATGTAGATAAAGGGTTTTTTTAGTATTTTTTGTAGCTGAGAAATTTTCAAACAACAAACTGTCTCTCAGCATAGGAATGGATAAACATTCATTTTACTCATTTCATTATATGAGTAAACCATTTTATGGTTTATTATGGAATAATATGTAGTTTTTATGGGATATTATGTAGCAGTTAAAACAAATGGATTCGATATGCATGTATCAACAGGGGTCAATAGCACAAACATAATAATTCAAGGAAAAGACATATGGCAAAAAAATATGATGCATGATACCAATGAAGTATATTGTTAGCCAAAGCAGCCACCTATCTTATTTTAAATATACATATTTTGATGATTATTCACAACACATATGGACCTAATTGTACATAGGGGTTACCTCTGCAGAGGGAGGCAGGGCTAGCAGATAATGGAGGGATTTTAACTTGATCTTGAATTTTTTTTATTTTTTCCTCTGAGATCTGGAGCAATAATGACAAAACTCACATGCACCAACTCTTGGCGGTCTGGTCTACATTCCCTGTGTTGGCTGGCTTTGAAGTGATTCTGAACTAAAAAGAAAATTAAAAGTGTCCTCACTGTAGAATGATATAAATACAAAGAAAGTTGAAAGTAACTGATACTACTTGTACCCAGAGAAAATGTGAACTAGATTATCATTTGACTTTCACATGATTTTGTATTTTCCATATACACAGGTATAACATTTATAATTCATGTCAATATCTATCAGCTAAAGACCAGCAGGAACACATTTGTAGTTGACAAAAGTTCTTGTTTGCTATACAGCAAGGGGGATCACACACCATGGGGAACCATGGGTGACTGAGGGCAGGGTGGATCCTATTTGGTGACTTAGTGAACAAGAAGGCTGGAGTCATTTGCAGGATGGTCTTGGCAGGGATTGGTGAGACCTCATAAATAAGGAGCTGCTGGAAGACTTGGTGAACTTATCTTTAGAGAATTTGTTTCCATATGACATTACTGGCTGCTAGATTGGTTTGTGCACAATCTTACCTTGGAACAGAGTCTGGGAACATTTCAGAGAAGGCCCACTGGTTGCCAGGTAATTGATGACCCTGAATTCAGCTCCAGTTTCTCAAGTAAGAACATGAACATCCAACTTTTTATGGTTTCCCCAATGTAAAATATGGGGTCATCCTGGATGGTCTCTATGAAATAGAATCATATTTAACCTTTCTCCTTATACCTTGTGTGTCTTTACAATTTGCCTACATGTATATTTTTAAAACAGTGATTAGATGTACTAGCTTTTGCTTAGAGTTCTATTTCTGGTTTTTCTTTTTAAGGGAAGGAATAGTTGAGTAGGAAAAAATGCCTGTTTTTTTCTCACTTCATCTTGCTTTGGAAAAGGAATACTGACCATGTGGTCACATGCCTTCATGATAGAAAATGTATTTAGGATAGAATAAATAGCTTTGACATATCTGGCCTGAAAAACACAAACTTATAAAGTGACAGCAATGGAACACAACCAAATCTGGGCCCAAGAAAATGTGTAATTATGGTCACAAACTTATATTATGGCCCCTTTTCCTTTCAGCTTTTAGCGGTGTCTCAAAAATTCTCCACTGGGGATACCAAGCTCTGAGTTTATTTTGGTTTATTTTATTTATTTATTATTTTATGCCAAGAGAATATAACTTTGAAAAGCCTGTCTTCAGATCATTGCAGGGTTTTTTCCCAGTAAGTTCAACGTTTGTCCTTGTCATCCCTCTCTTACAGAATATCACCGCAGCTGCCTTCTGGAACCAAGCAGTCCTAAAGCCATGAGGCCCTGTGACTGTGACAAGGTAAGGCCAGCTGGAACTGAGGGGTGTCCTAGGAAATGCCCAGCTCAGCCAGTGAAAACACCTGTGGGCAATGGAGGGCCCTGTCCCCATTCTCCTTTCACCCGCAGGGTCTATATTTATACTCACTGTGGCAAAGGAGGCTGGGAGGGTTTGGGGCAGAAACTCATTTGACCTTGCTGCTCTAAATCCACAGAGATAGCAGATGGCCTGACAAGACAATGACAAGGATTTAAGGATTTGATTCCATAGAATGGCTGTGCACACTTGATAGACAACTCCTAATCTTTGAGAGGTGAGTGATGCTATGATAGTGTCTCAAAGATCTGCTCATTAATCCATGCAGTATATCCAGGAAGCAAACGGTTTTCTTGTCTTGCAAAAAAGTCAAAAACCCTGAGAGGACAAGCAGTCAGTAGCGAGCACACAGCCACTTGGAAATGCAGGAACACTTCTGCAGGCAGGAACTGCTGCCTGGCACCAAGTCCCCCAGGGTCTGCCCCTCTCCACCGGTGTTGGGGGCCTGCACTATGGGAGGAGCAGCTGCTCATTTGTCCCTCCGCAGGGCTTGAAGGCCCTCACCACCCTCCATGCTTGCCTCAATAAATGCCACACCAAAAGGCAGCCTTCCTGCCTCACCAGCCCAGGATGGGTTGTATTGATTGTGTCTTTTATTTTCTGTTATTTCTGATGCTTTGACATCTGGAGTCTTGCTGACCCTGGAGGGACTGCCCCTCCTAGAGCTGGCCAATTTGTAAAGATAAAAGATGACTCATGCAAGAGCATGCTTTTCAAATACAAACCAGTCAATCCAGAGCACACCCCCCACTATCTCCCTTATTGGACTCTCACACTCTCAGCCACTATGTCCTATGGATAGCCCCAAGCCCCAGAGCCCACTGAAGTTAGGATTGTTATTGGTACAAGCCAGTCCTAAGCCTGCTCTCCCTACCTCGCTTGCTCTTTCCTGCAGAAACTTGGATAAAAGCTCTTGCTTACGTTCTTCTCTGGCTCCCCCTGCTTCCTGACTGGCCCCTAATGCTCAGCTGGTTCTGTGTGGTGTGGCATGCCCCCTCTTCTTGGAATCTGTAACAAAACTATCTTTTCAATGGTGATCCTCTCCTGACCTGTCAGCGTTTCTATACCTCCAATTTTCTATGAATAAACTATATTTTGAAATCTGGGCATGGTGACAACGGTCCTCACTCAGACTCTGGTTTCAGCCCTACTTCCCAGGAGGAGCTCGAAGTTACACTTTTTGCATTTCATAAATGTCAATTCATTGTTTAAAGCTTTGACTTTCCCAACAGAGTGGGAAGCTGTTGTTGTTGTTCTTAACATGTCTCCAAAACCCAACAGATAAACATCAGCCTAGAGTTTGGATAAGGAGTTGTTTATTATTCTTGGAAAATTAAGGAAAGAGGAGGCGAGTCTTGCATCAGTGTGCTTGCCCCTGGAGAGTTGTTATCATGACTCTCACCCCACCCCCTAGAAGGCCATCTTGTGAACAATCATACCTCTACCTCCTTCCACTGCCCAGGGGATGGTTCACTTCAGAATGGAAGTGAGGTAGGCAGCATGTTCAGACTGTGGGACTTGCCAACCCCTCCTGTCCTTAGGGATGTAAACTGCCATCCAATCCCCCTGCATGGGGTTTTTACATGACTTGCTCCATTTTAGAAAGACAACATCTATGTAGATAAAATCCAAATATGAACCAGCCAGCCTTGTCAAGTTGATCACTGTACACTATTTAAGTCAACAACAATTATGAACTTGCATGAACTGCCAGAAACAGAACCCAGATGAAATTCTCCCTTATCTATCATATTTATTTTTCTTTGTTAGCATAGCCAGCACGTTTTACATTTTTATTAGCCCATCTCCAAGCAACACCAATGTTCAAGCACAGCAAGCTTCCACAAAACGTTAGAGGAGTGGATGACTTAGGAACAACATCAAAAGACAATGAAATAAATGAAGATAAATTGACCTTAACTTTCCTGCTTGCTGCCATGTTATGAACTAAGAGAGGAAGGGTGGATTTTATGGGTCTTAAAAAATAATCTTGTGTCATTTTAATTAACTAGAGCATGCTGGTGAAATCATTAAGAATGAAATGGGTATTTTTCCACTTCTGGCCCTGAAAGCTCTGTAAGGACAATCATGAGCCATGGGAATAGTGGGTCCCTACTACCCTTCTACACAACCCCTCTGTAAAAATTCAGAGAGCTAGTGATGATGCCTTGTATCACCATAATGCACATGGACTACCTTTTCTATGCTCTACAAAAAGGAATCTCATTGCAAGAGGCACCCGAGTACAACTTACCATGTTTGCAGGTAAAACCTCTGTGGGGCCATGCTATGCACACCTCCCAAGTGAGGGCCTCCCCACAAAATAAAAAAGAGCAAAGTTTTCTGGCAAAGTTCTCCTGCACTCTGTTTGTAATTTAGTCTCCTTAGCCTCTCTCACAGTTTTCCTGATTGCCTCTTTTCAAAAATGTCTGGTTGCCTATGCAGCATCATTTATCTATTTTTTTCTTGAGGAGTCTGATATTATTCTGGGTGTTGGTATGTCAATATATAAAATGAAATTTCTCATCCTCCACTTCAGTCCTGGGTGGTCAGGGGACATAGTTCTATCCAAGGAGAAGTATGTGGACACCAGTAGGAAGGGCTTCCAAGAACAAACCTTAAAGAGAATAGACCTACTGATGTTTCATCTTTTCTTCTTCTTCATTGATTTCTTCTGTTTAAACCTGAAATGCAGATTTGATGGTTGAAGATACAGCTGCCATTGGAGATAATGAAGAAACCCTTTGGTAGAGCCCATGTCTAAGGAGCAGGGAGCCCTGAGGTGGAGTCCATGTTTGAGGAAGAGGGAGCCCTCAGGTGGAGGCCATGTCCAAGGAGTAGGGAGCCTGAGGTAGAAGCCATGTCTGAGGAAGAGGGAATCTTTGATGGAGGCCATGTCTGAGCAAAAGAGATCCCTGAGGCAGAGGCCATGTTTGAGGAGGATGGAGCCTGAGGTAGAAGTCAGGGCTGAGGAGCAGGGAGTCTCAGAAGAATAGGATGTTACTTCCATGATCCATCAACTTCCTATCTTATTAGCAGAGGAAATTAAATATCAGGGAAGCAACTGTCAGTGTGCTCTCTGCCTCTCTTGGTAAAGCAGCTGTCTCTTTGATGAGGACAATAGGGGGTTTGCATGGGAGTGTTGGTAGTTCCAGGCACCAACATGGCCTCTGCCTTCACCTATCCCAGTCCACTTTCTCAGGCATGTGGCTTCTAGTAGACATCAAATGCAGTTTGACTATTCCACGGGACCATGGAGACTAACCTCAGGCCTGCAGCCAACATGCATGTGGGATTCAGTCTGGTTCAGTAAGCAGGTGAGGCAGGGCTGGGGAAGAGCCCCGCCAGGCCCAGGCAGCAGGAACCTCCTACATCTGCAAAGGACAGCCAGGCCAGGGTGCAGCTTCTCTCTTTGTCTGTCACTTCAGTGGAGTCTTGTCTTCACACTAAAAGATTCAGTTCAAAGAAAAAAATATATTTCCTTTATCTATTTTTCCACATAATATTCAAAGCAATTGCTCCCAATACCTTGTGGCCACCAAATTCTTAGGCTGGACCAGGCTGTTGAGGTGGCTGGGAGCCACCTATGGCTGCCTGAAGGATGCAGGCAGACTGTAGCCACAGGTCTGCGACTGGAGCTCAGAGTGGGCCAAGAGGGAGCTGTCTGAAGTGCTACAGTGATGTGAAGCACCAGGGTCATAAAGCACAGCACAGCGACGACATTCCCTGTGGAAGGCACACTGTGCCTTTTTTATAGAAAATTATTCCCAGATCCCCCAATCCAAATGAAAGAATAAAAAGGGAAAAGGAAAACTGGCAGGGCAGCTCACCCCAAATCCTGTCTAGGGTGAGTCCCCAACCTTCTACTGGCCTATTCCCCAGACCGCCACCACTTCCTGTGGGCCATCAGACCTCTCTGCTTCGTATTTTGAGTGTTGTTCTTGTTTCCTTCTGGTTTCTGTTGTTGGCTTTTCTAAATTTGCATTATTCATGGAAATATTTCCAATCTCTCCTCCTGCTCTTTGGCCTAGCACCAGACTGCTTGCTGCTGATAAGAAATAAAATTCAAGTAATCCATGCAACTGAGCTTGGCATGGTCCAGACTCATGTGACATCAGAAAATTGTCCATTGCCTTTCTGTACTTTTACAAAGTCTTTGGTGGAGGAGTTCTTTTCCCTGACCCTGGATGGCAACACCAGCAGGCCCTGCCTGTCTCACATTGTTCTTTGAAACTCTCAATGGAAGAGTTATTCACATGGTTATTCACATCCTCAGAATCTCAGAACATAGTCTCAATTCAGGAATTTGTGTTCAATTTACCTCAGTCAACCCTCTGCCAGAGGGCCTGTGTGGGTGGGCTGAGTCCTCCCTCTCAATACCAGGGCTTAGAGAGGGAGAGGAGAGAGCCTCTAGGGACCTGCCCTCTGTGCCTGGAAAGTGGCCCCAGCTAGCCCTCTCAATGGATGTCCTGGCTTCCCAAGGCTTCCCTGTCTCTTGGCGGGGTGGTCTATCACTGCAGCTCCTTCACCTGTGGGTGCTTACTCAGGCAATTGGAAGTCAACTCCAGCTTCTTCTCACTGGATGTGCTGAGGGGGCCTAGATGCAGCTGTCCCCTGAAGTGGATTTTGGGAGTGCATCATGTCCAGCACAGTGGGACTCTAACTCCCTCAGAGCTCTTGAGGCCAGATTCCTGGTAGAAGCTCCTGTTCTTACCCAGGAGGGGTAGGATGAGGCCAACACAGACTCCTGTGGAGCTCCTCACTGGACTTGAGGTCAGATAGAAAACACTGTCCACTCCTGCCAGGGGCCTGGGATATACAACCCAGATGGCCCTCACAAGTGGTATCCTAGCCTCCCCCACTGAGGCCTACATGTGCTCCAACAGGTCTTCAGAGAGCAAGACCAATTTTAAATAAATTGCTGAGATATAAATTTCATATTAAAATCCAGCGTCTGGTTTGAAATACAGTCATTAATGTGCCCTCCTTTCCAAGCTGTGGCTTCATGTAAACATGTTTTCATCTCTGGGGAGGAATTATTTCAATTGAAATATATGGATAGCTTTGGGATTTATAATCCTCTTGTATAAGCAAAACAACAGGTGCTCAAGAACCTCCATGAAATGATCGTGTAGGTTTCCCACACACAGAGCCCAGCCTCCAGTGCTGCAGCCCCTCTGGTACCTTGGTCAAGGTCAGGACCTCCAGATTCTCTATACACCTTAGCTGTTTCATTTAAACTGTCATCTGCTCTGGGGTACTTTTGGTGACCTACTGATCATATTGCATTAAGAAGGAGCTGGAGGCCTGTGGATTGCCTGAGCTCACAGGTTTGAGGCCAGCCTGAGCCAGAGTGAGACCCCATTTCTAAAAAATAGCTGGGTGTTGTGGTGGGTACCTGTGGTACCAGCTACTTGGGAGGCTGAGGCAAGGGAACTGCTTGAGTCCAGTAGTTTGAGATTGCTGTGAGCTATAACACCACAGCATTCTACCCAGGGTGACAAAGTGAAACTCTGTCTCAAAAAAAAAAAAAAAAAAGGAACTGGCAAGTGAATGGCCCAAGCCCCTCTTAACATTTGACACATCTTTTGAGCTGAGAGGGTCTAAATATACCCCCCACCTCTGAAAAGTTTGTTTCCCACAAATGTGGTTTTAATCCAAAGTGATGAATTCTGCAAACTCACGTCTCAGGCACGTTCCTAAGAATAGACTGCCTCCCCGCCCCCATGCTGGCAGCGGAACATGGCAGGACTCAAGGAACGCTCTGTCATGATGCAATTCGCCTGTCAGGGCTTCGCTGCAGCAGCTGCCGCTGATTACTGCTCAGCTGTGGCCTTTTCACTTACGATCCACTCCTCCCCTTCAAATTCCATCAGGGCACACGCAAAGAAGTCAAGTTAGAGGCCTGGTTGAGGTTTGGGCTTGGGAAATGCACTTTCCCCTCCTTCTTCTGGGATCGTGGCGTCCAGGGAGGTCACAGAGGGGCCGACAGGCAGCGAGAAGCCCTGTGTGTGTCTGTCTGCACGCCCTTGCTGAGAGACTTACGGAGCCTTTTGTTTTCTTCTGAAATCCCTTCTCCCTCTCCTCACCACCCTGGCTGGACACCCCCCACTCCATGGATATTTCAGGTCCCATGCTTATTGTGCTTGGGGACATGTAGCAGAAATAAGTGAGCCCTTCGAAGCCACAGACTGTCACTGTACCTGCAACCCTTGCCCATATTCAGACTTTTAAGGAGAGTAGCCCATATTCAGACTTTTCCTTTAAGGACAGTCGCTTTCCATGGCTCCCCAGTTATCCTTCCCGCCTGCTCCCTGGGGGTGTGTTGTCTGAGCTCACCTGTCGCTCAGTGTCCTGGACCAGAGCTTGCCTCAGTGCTCTGCCTCTCTAGCCAATTCTCCGACAAGCCATCACCTGACTTCCCAACATGAGATTTCTGTAAGATAAAACTGCATCTTTATCCATCTCTGGAGACACATGTTCATTTTCAAGAGCTTTTGCTTCCTCATTAAAACAAAGAGAGGCATTGCTCAGACTTTATGGAAAAAGCATTATCAGTTGGCATATTTTTCTCTTCCCTGTGGTGGCTGAGAAAGCTTTTTCCAATTAAGGCTTTGTTTCAAACACCGGAGGCTCTTGTGCATGTTCGAGAGGCACGTCTGGGGTGCTCAGGCGAGGTTAAGGAGAGCCAGCCAGATCGGTGGCAAGTTAGAAAAAGAGCTGGAGGAAAACGGAGAAGCAATGAAGGCATTCAGATGCCAGAAGAGAAAAAGACAAGATTGAGTCAGTGATGTGCTCCAGCTCCCACGGTGGACTATCTGCTCAAGAGCTTGACTTTGTGTAAAGGGGCACGCACCAAAGCAGAAGGGATTATGTTTGTTCAAGTATGTTTTTATGGATATGTACAAAATCAGTTGTTCTAAGAATAATTTTCTGAGCATTTCATGTAGGTCACTCCAGGGAGAGAGGACTCTAAAGCCCTCCTGGCCTAGCATCTTGCTGGGTGTCCCAGATGGAGGAACCTTCGTGATCTGCTTGCTCCAGGTCTGGGACAAGCTCTGGGCCGTGTGCTGTGGTCTCCCAGGTGCTGTGCCTTAAAGCCAGAGCTCACAAGAGACCTCCTGGGTTGCCTCCTCCCCACCCACACCTGTAACAGGTGGAGAAAGGCCAGAGTCTATCTTTCTCTCTCCCTCCCCCATCCTCCTTGGGCCAGTTATTCCAAACATGCTGGTCCCAAGATATAGATCATGAGAGGAGGGATGGGGGGAGTGAGGTGGAAACCCAAGTTCTCCCAGAGCCTCGTGTGGGAACCTGTTGTTGCCTTCCCAACCACCCACAAAGTGCTTCAGCAGCCTCCAGTCTGCTCTTGTTTTTCTGCCTTTGATTCCTCGGCCGAGCTCTGTGTACCGCAGATGAGTGGCCTCCCCTGCACATCCTTGGGGTCAGTCACTGGGTTGGGTAGGGGCAGACATGAAAGCCCATCTTCGCCAAGTATGGTCTGGTTGTGGAATTTCCCCCGTGTCAGTCTCTGAATCTGGAGCAATGGTCACTGGTCTAGAACAACAACTGACCCTGAAAAGGGAGGAATGGACAGGACTGAGATTGAAGGAGTTCAAGTTACGGTCCTCCTGGGATTCAGAAGTGACTGTGGTGTACTAAGCTAAGGTTTTATAATTAAATTTTGAAAATTTATCTCTGAAGTGTGAAACGCAGTGGGTTAGGTAACTTCTTGGTGTTTTGGTTCAGTTTTGATAAGTCTATGCTGATACATGGTTCCAGGATAACAAGATGTGCTCCAACAATTAGCTGCCTGAGTGGATGACGGCACAAGCTTCCTGGCTCCAGGTGTTCCAGATGAGCTGGGATACCAAGTGACAGAAGATCAGCTGTCTCAGAGTAGGTGGGACCTCTACCTCTAGGTGTCCCAGAGGTACCAGGTTTACCGGAGTGGCTTGGCACCTTCTTCAGCTGGAGATGCAGAATTGACTATTTTCTTTTCCTTTGAAATGAGAATTTTCTTTTCTCCCTTTCATACCAGAAATGTTTTTTAAAGAAAAAAAATTATAGAACTACAGATAGTAAGAATTTACTACAAAATTATTTTTGTCTTACATACAAATAGAAAAAAGAAAAAGTTAAATAATAATCCCCCATTCAGGAATAACCACTTTAAATACTTTTATGTCAGTCATTCCAATAATCTTTTGGTTTTACATATAAATGTGCATATGTACACAGATACACACTCTATTTTAAATACTAGGACCACATGATTTCAAAGTCTATTAATCTAAATAACCTAATCTCTTCAACACCCTTCTGCATTATTAAACGCACTTCTACAACATATTTTTAATGGCTGTTACTACAGATGCACCAAAACTTTTCAATCAACTCAATCTTATTTGTGGACTTTAAAACTATTCCTCCCTTCTTCATCTACTCTACTGTTGATAGACCTTTGCTGGAGATTATGGGCATAAAATATCTTGGCCAGGTTGAGAAGTGACATGTAAGAGATCATTGTTTTAATTTGCACTTTCACATGTGAATCATACTTTCATTTCCTTTGCCCAGTTCTATCAGTATCTGGGTGTTAGGCTTTTGGATTTAGGTTGTAAATGCTTGACTATACGGAGTGAAAAATAAGGTTCTTTTTTGTTGTCTGCCTGTCTAGTTTGTTAGGAGCATTTAACATACACCTTGCATTTGCCTACTTGTTATGTATTAGGAGGAAGGAGAGAGGTCAGAGAGCCTCATAGTCTCTGCAAATTTGAGGCCCTTTTCCCATTGAGATATAACTTCAGGCTCATCTTTATTTTCTTTCATTAATTTTGTGGGTTTAGAGAAAAAGCATAATAACATTTTGCATCCATTTGCAATGTATTTATCTGTGTGATATAAGATCTCCAAGATTTTTCTCCAAATGATTAGCACATTTTCCCAATTACTCTTTCTTTAAGGAAAAATATATTTTTAAATGCTTTCTTTTGCCTATATTAAACTCTCATGTATACTTGGATCTGTTCCTGGAATTTATGTTCTGTTTTATTCATCTATCTATCCATTCCTGAGCCATTATCTTGTTTTAAATTATTATAGTTTTCAAATGTGATTTTATTTCTTGTACTCTAGGTGACCTTTTCTTTTATTATTTTAATAAAATTTATTGGCTATTCTAAAATATTTCTTCCTCCCAGGTAAAATTTGAAGTGGAAGCAAAGCATTGTGGACATTGTTTTTTAGCAAACTCCAGCTCTGCTCCTGCCCCACACCTGTGCCAGCCCCCAGGGGTGGCCGCAGGAAACGTCTTATGTTTGTGTGATCTTGCAGTGCTGTTGCTGTGCCAATCATGTGTGCAAATGGCAAGTCCTGCCTTCTCTATTGAGTGTATGCTGCCCCTCCTCCACCTACAGAATTGAAATAGCATAAAGAAAGGAAGAGAAGATTATGCCTGACACCATCTAGTGCAACCCTGGCCTGAGAGTCATTGCAGCTTTGCAAGTGGCAGTCCAGGGGAACTCTTGTGCCAGGTGATGGCAATTTCCTCAGAAGGCCATCTTCAGAGGGAGTCTGTCCAAGGGTTTGCGAATGGAACTCATCAGGATTCCATCATGGTCTGAAGGACAGGAAATTGAGCTCTTTGGGCTAGGAGCCAGGTTAAACAGGATGGACTCCAGATTTCCTGCCAGACCAACTCAGATGCTGGCAGCACCGAGGTGGAAATGGGAGACATCCCCTCCATCCCTTTCCACAGGCATCGGGTCCTTCACAGGCAGGTGGGCACTATTCCTCTTCATGCTGCAATGGTGATGACCATTTCCAATGGCCTAAGATAGGGTTAGTGAAGACAATAAATTTCTTATATGAGAAAAATTAGCAACAAGATCAGAGAATAAATAAGCAGCTTCATGGGCAGACAACCCTGGCAGGTGCACAAGGCCCTGACCTCGGAAGAGCCTCATGCTTGGTTTAATGTTCTGCTGTTGCTATCTTCAAATTCTCAATAGTTTTGAACAGAGGACCCATTCCTTTGTTTTGCATTAGGTAGCCAATCCTAATAAGCAGTATAGGAAAAAGTGGAGTCTTTAATTCTAGTTAACTGGATTGGAGCCTTCTCAAATTCAGCCCCTTCACTTTGTGTATCATGTAGCAGCAAGTATGTTGTAGTCTGTTTTAGCACCTAAAACTGGGGTCTTTGCCTTCAGTGAGTTGGTCTTTCACCCCTAATTTAGTGAGTGTCTTAAGACATGCCACTGAGTTGGCCTAAACCTGTTCAACTGTACCATTCTTCAATACTGAAAGAAGAAACATGACATTTTGGATTTAACATTGTTCTTGCATTTTAATTCAACTAACAGAAAAGTATGGGGAGCTGCAAGATGCCAGGTGTGGTGCTAGTCTGTGGTGAAGCTAAGATGGAAGGGGATTTTCCTTCTCTCCTCCCTCTGTTCCCTCCTTCTTTCCTGCTTGTCCTGTTTTTCCTAGCTCCCTTTTTTCCATCTATCTTTTATTTCTTTTAAAAAACTTTCTCTTTATTCTTTTCCTCATCCACTTAATAAACTTCACCATGTGCCACAATGGCATATTTACAAAGAGGACTGAGATCCAGATGTGCCTTCAGCAAGGTCCTAGCACAGAGGGGTGCGTGGCCCTGCCCTGAGAGAACTCCGAGCATAAGGGATGTGTGAGTGCTGGTGTTGCTCACAGGAGGTCAGCTCCTGAGGCTCTCAAGGAGGATCTCACACATCACATTACTCTTGTCCCCAAGGACTTATGTGTGTTACAGGGCAAGCCAAGCATGCCAGAAAGAGTGTCTGTCTGGTGCCCAAGACGGGCCGCATGGCATGGGTTAGGTCACAGAGAGGGGTCTGGTGAAAATGGAACACGCAGCATTGGTGGAAACCAGAAGCTACTTGCTGCCAAGAGAAGGCACGTATCCAGCAGAAGCCAAAGACGGATGTGACCTGCCACAGCTTGTGTCCCATCAAACTCCCTCAGGCTCCATCACTCACCTCTATTCCTTCATGTGGTCAGATGTTCTCTGGCCTTAGTTTGGTGGCCTTCAAGACCCAAATATAGCTCACCACTAGCCTGACAGGTTCCCTGACACTTCCCTCCCCTGCCTTTTTGGATCTACACCACCCCATACCCAGAGAGCCAAGTGGTTCATACTCTGCCAAAGGACCTGTCTCCAAAGCATCAGGAGGGTCATTAGGGAAAGGCCAGAATCCAAGCATAAGTGGTCTCCTTATGGCCGAGGTGCTTCACTGGTCATGGGCCCATCCTGGATGGTGTCCAAATTCTCATTCTGGGCTGTCCCTGGCTCTCTGGCCCATTCACTTTCCAGGGCCATCTCTTTCCATATGCTTCCCCCAGAAGGCCTTCGTTCTGGTGTGTAAATCTTTGGCAGCTGCATCGCCCCCACACCTCCTTCCCAAACAAGCCTCCCCTCAAGATTCACCACGTGGAGTTCCCATGGCCTGGGATGTTACTGCCCTGCCCTGCCTGACCTGCACAGCTGCCTCAGCAGGAGTGATGCAAGCTTCTAAGAGGGCCTCCATCCCTGTCTCTGGCTGTCATGCTACCTGGGAGCTGAATCTGATAACTTCTAACCAGCAGAATGTGGCAAAGGTGATGGGCTGTCACTGCCAAAACTCTGGCCTCTCCACTGGCACATTGGGTGAAGCAAACTGCCAAGCTGGAGAGGCCCATATGTGACAAGGAATGAGGGTCGTCTGACCAACAGCCTGCAAGGAGCTGACAACCCATGATGTTGGACACAGATCCTTCCCCAGTCAAGCGCTAACACCATACTGGCCTGGCTGGCATACTGATCACAGCTGACAGAAGACCCTGCCAAGATGTGCCCATGCTCCTCACCTGCCCAAACTGTGAGAAAATAAATGTATGTTGTTTTTAATTGCCAAGGTTTGGGGTCACTTGTCTATAGCAAAGTTAGTAACATAGAAGCCTATCTCCCACCCCCATCACCAGATAGACTCTTAGGAAAGGATGATACCACTTCTATTTTCCCAGAGCATTCTAGGTGGACCTTTATAATCTATCTCATTGACCACAATTTTGCAATGATCTGTGTACTTAGTCTTTCATGTAATGCACCTTCATGCCCTGAGATACTAGCATTGTTTTTACTTATGAATAAGTATCAATAAATGTTTGCAAAATGAGTGTTAAAGGGTTTTGACCCACCTTAAAGTGATGCAAAGTTATGGAATTTTTTTTTAAATAAAAGTTTTTATTTTGTGATTGTCATAAACTCCCAGGTCATTGTAAGCAATAATATGAAGAAGATCCCTGGTACCCTTTACTCACTTTCTCCCAATGGTAACATAGGGTAAAATCATAGTACAATATCAGAGTAGGAAATCAATGTTGATACAATCCAACTGCCTTGTTTAGCCTTCCCAAGGATCACATGTACCTGTGTGTGTGTGTGTACCTATTTCTCTGCAATTTTATCACAAGTGCAATCATAAATGTACCACAACAGTGAGCATGCTACCCACACACAGTTCTGTCTCCACAGTTCTGTCCAGTGCTGTCCTTTGATGGGCATACCCATCCTAATCCTTACTCTCACTTCCAGCCCCAGCAACCACTAGTCTGTCCCCTATCCCAATTAATTCTGCCAGTGACGCTGTTATATAAGGGAATCCATAGAGCATATAACCTTTGGGTTGGCACTTTTCACTCAATATACTTCTCTTGAGATTCATACAAGTTGTGGTGTGTTTCAACACTTTGCTCCTTTTTATTATTGAGTAATGTTCCATGGTAAGCAGATGCCACATGCATGCAGGCTACCTGTTCCATGTGGAGGAGGCTGCTAGGTCACAGAGGCATTGTGTTCTATCAGGCGTCCCCATACAGCTGACCCTGCCTCCAGCCCAATATGGAAATGGAAGAAATCCTCCTTTTCCAGCAAAGTCCTTCCAGCATTTCCTACTGAGAAGGTGTAGCATAAGATGTAGGAATAAAGCTTAACAGAATTCTATTATTTATCACAGAGCATACATTGAAGTGTGTTTTGGAACTGAAAGGCAATAACTAAAAATCTATCCTGGTATACATAAATGGGATTATTTCTTGGGCCTCTCTTCTTCTTGATTTATCTATGTGTCTTTCTCTCCACTAATATGACACTGCCTTCATTACTGTAGCTTAATATATAAAGCCTTAATGTTAGTAGATTGATCTTTTTTACTTTTTTTGTTTCAGATTGTTTTGAGCGTGTTCTCCATATAATTTTATAATAAGCTTGCCAATGTACACAGAAAGCCTTGCTTGGGTGTTTAAAGGAATTGCATTAAACATATAGGAGAGAATTGTCTGCATTATGTTGAATCTCCCAATTAATGAATATACTATGTCTTTTCATTTATTTAGGTCTTTGATTTTTTAAATCAGCATTTTGTAATTTTTAGTACACAGATCCTATCTATGTTTTGTTAAGTTTGTACGTAAGTATGTTTATTTTCCCTCTGTTTTTCAGATTTGGTAAATTCTACTGATCTGTCCTCATGTTCATTAATTCTAGCCTTCTCATCTCCACTCTACTATTAAGCCCATTTAGCAAGTTTATAAAATAAAATTTTGTTATGGTATTATTCAGCTCTATGTTTTCCATTCAGTTCTTTTTTATCTTAATGCTATTTCTTTCCTAGGATTGTCTATATTAAAGTTTTATCAAGAGAATCTGTAGTTGCTTGCCAAATCATTTTTATTATGGCTGGTTTAAAATTCTTGTCAGACAATTCCAACATCTAATTTATCTCAGCATTAGCATCAGTTAATTATCTCTCATTCAAGTTGTGATATTCTTGGTTCTTGGTGTGATGGGTAAATTTCTATTGTATTCTAGACATTTGCATATTGCCTGGGACACCCTGGGTCTTATGAAACTCTTTATTTTAGAAGGAAGTTACCACACCGGGGTTAGCAGACAGTCTGGCCTGTGTTTGTGTGCTGTGATTTTAATCTCACATAGGTATTCCTTGTGGAGGCATCATCCCAATGGAACTTTGTGTACATGGCCTCTCTGGGTGGGGAAAAGATTCTTCAGATTGAAGGAACAAAGCACATCTTGGTTGGGCTTGTCCAGCCTGTGCTGCCAGCCTCCTGGTGTCTCTCATGAAGGAAGGGGCTCTCTAGCCCTCAGGACAGATACTGAGTCTTGGCTGGGCCACCAGCTGTTGGGGACCTCCCTAGTGATGTAACCCTGCTAAGTACCTCTTGCTAGGGGAAAGCATCCCAGGACCAGTGCCTTTCAGAGGGTCCCAGATCCCCATGCTGATTCTCCTTTGCTGTGGGGAGGAGGGAGACTGTTTGGGCAGGCTTCTATTGGTAGACTGGGCATTGAGGAATGCAGGGTTTAGATTGCCTCCTGATACCGCCTGTTGTTGGGACTAGGGGTCACTAGACTCTCTGATGCTGTTTTGTTCCTCTAGTCCTAGAGTCACTGATCAGTTCACCTTTCTCTTTCTCCCTCCCAGAGTCCTCTGGTGACCTCTTAGGCCATTTTCAGGGCTCACAGTGGTTCTTAGTGGGAAAGAGCAAGGAGAGATAAGTCTATGCCCTCTTGTCTGGGCAGGAAGTCCAGAACCGAATTTCAAACAGAGATTGGCAAGAACAGAGTGTATGTGGTATGTGTATTTTTGTGGTATGTTTGCAAGTGGTATGTGTGATATGTGTGAGTGTGTGTACATGTGGTGCATATGTGTGTGATATGTGTGTGGTGTGTGCATGGTATATATGTGCTGTGTGTGGTGCATATGGTGTATATATTGTGTTTTTAGTGAATGAGTGAGTAGTATGTGTGCCGTGTGTGTGAGTGTGTGTGGTGTATATGTGCTGTGTGTGGTATATGTGGTGTGTGTGATGTGAACAAACATGACTGCATGAGTGCATGCGTGAGTATGTGTTTGTGAATACATGCATAGGAGTGTATGAGTGATTATATATAAGAGAGAGTGTGTGTCTCCATGATGAAGAAAACTGGTTAAGCAGTTGATAAAGTTACTAACCGGATTATTTTTAACACACCATGCCAAATATAGTGGCACCTGGATCCTCTTAGTGACCACCTGGCTGCATCCTTATTACTCTCTTTCTGGGTTACCTCAACCAGCTTCACTGTAGGCACTGGGGGATACATCATTTGACAGCATGGATACTAAAGACATGAAGTCAGTATTATTTCCAAATTCAGGCAAAAGGTTGCCAGCCCCATCTTGCTCTTCTTTATCTCTAATTTCTTATATCTCCCCTGGTGACCTGAAACCAAGAGAGACATTAACACATTCAAACCTCCCCAAAGCAGGAAGCTTCATCTCTCAAATATCCACAAGTACTGGAAGTACTCACCTGCTCAGAATGCAGTGGTTCTGGGCAGAGTTGGGGCTCCAAGGACAGCAAATGTTTGATTCCTACCAACCAACCTTGCTATTTCATATATTATATAATACTAGGGGACATATACCCAGACCCTGGTTCATGCAGGGGGACAAGGAGATAAGACTCCAGTCACCCAATTATGGTCTGCCTGGACCCTACGGCTATGAGAAGAGATCAGAGCAGTATAGTCCAGCATGGGGCTGGGGAACCTGAGGAATCCTCTCTTTTCCTCTTCCTCTGAACAATTTGAAAAAGGAGGCCAGGAAGAGGTGAAATCTGAGATTCAGAACACTTTACCTTTAATTGCTGTGGGACCACCTCTCAAGAGGCTTTTCCCTGCTATATACTACGAGTGAAATTCTCAGGGAAGAACACAATGGACTGAATGTTTGGGTCCCCCCAAATTCATCTGTTGAAATCCTAAACCCAAAGTTATGATATTAGGAGTTAGGACCTTTGGGAGATGATTTGGTCATGAGGATGGAGCCCTCATGTGTGGGGTTAGTGCCATTATAAAAGCAGCCCCAAGAAACTTCTCATCCCTTATACCATTTGAAGATACATAAATAAGATGCCATCTATGAGGAAGAGGTCTCACCAGACACCAAGTCTATCAGTGCCTTGATTCTGGATTTTACATCTTCTAAAACTATAAGAAATAAATTTTTGTTGCTTATAAGCTACTTAGTTTATGACATTTTGTTATAGAATCTTAGATGAACTAAGACAGAAAATTAGTATGAAAGAGTGGAGGTGCTGCTGTAACAAATAACTAAAAATGTGGGAGTGGCTTTGGAACCAGGTAATGGGTAGAGATGGGAAGAATTTTGAGGTTCAGGCTATGAGAAAACCACATTTCCATGAATGGAGCAGTAAGGGTGATTCTGGTGAGGGCTCAGAAGAGAGCTCTACGAAAGCGTCAATCTTCTAGAAAAATATCTAAGTGATCATAATTAGAATGTTAGTAGAAATACAGATAGTAAAGGCCAATCTAATAAGATCTAGATGGAAATGAGGATTATGTCATTAGACAGTGAGGAAAGGCCATCCTTGCTATAAAGTGGCAAAGAACCTGCTGAATCGTGTGCTTGTTCTGGTGTTCTATAGAAACAGAAACTTTTGAGCGATTTGATTTGTGAGGAAATTTCAGACAAAGTGTTGAAGGAATAGCTTGTCTTTTCTTGAGTACTTAGAGTAAAATGTAAGAAGGGAGAATGACTTAAGGTTAGAGTTTCTAATCAAAAGGGAAGCACTGCTCTGGGGGCATGGCTGTCTCCACCTAGATGCCAAAGGATGCCCCAGACAAGGTCCAGGCAGAGAACTGCTGCAGGGTGAGTCCACCACAGAGAGCTCCCACTAAGACAATGCCCAGCAGTGGCATGAAGGTGGGGCCACTCTCAAGACCTCTATCAGTAGAACCACTGGAGTATGCTTTCAGCCCAGGGG
This sequence comes from Otolemur garnettii, assembly GCF_000181295.1. Classification (NCBI taxonomy): domain Eukaryota; kingdom Metazoa; phylum Chordata; class Mammalia; order Primates; family Galagidae; genus Otolemur; species Otolemur garnettii. The sequence continues at coordinate 3,350,927 of NW_003852483.1, read as the reverse complement.
AGGCAGAGATACATGATCAAGACACCCAGCTCCAATGGAAGTAAGGCCACAAGCAGAAAATTACCTCAAAGCCTTGGAGGTGAGGCCCCTGGCTTAGTGGGCCCAGAAGATAAAGCATGCAGCCAAAGAAGATAATTCTCAAGCCTTAAGGTTTTGGACTTACTTTAGATCAGTTGTCTCTTTCTTGTTTCCTATTTCTTCCTTTTTGAAGGGGAATGTCTATCCTGTGTCCATCTCACCATTGTCTTTTGCAAGCCCACAGCATGCTTGATTTCCTAGGTTCACAGACTGAGGACAATTTGCCTCAGGTTAAAGATACTTTGAGTCTCACCTGTATCTGATTTAGATGAGATTCTGGACATTAGACTTTTAAATTGATGCTAGAGTGAGTTCAGACCTTTGGGGCTATTTAGATGGAAGGAATGTATATTGCATATGAAAAGGACATAATTTGGGGCTAGGAGTAGAATGCTGTAGTGTGAAAATTTGTGTCCCCTCCAAATTCATATGTTAAAATTTTAACCCTTAAAGAGATAGCATTAGGAGGAGGAGCCTTGGGAGGTTATGAGGTCATGAGGGTGGAGTTCTCATGGATGTTATTAGTGCCCTTATAGAGCAGACCTCAGAGAGCTCTCTAGCACCTTCTACCATGTGAGGACATAGCAAGAAGGTATCGTATGAACCAGGAACAAAGCCTTCATTATCAGACACTAAATCTGCTAGTGGCTTGATCTTGAACTTCCTGCCTCCAGAATTGTGAGAAATAAGTTTTTATGTATAAGCCATCCAGTATTTTGTGATAGAAGCCCAGATAAAATAACACAAAGACCACACTCTTTTGTTTTTGTTTTTGTTTGGGGGTACAGGATTTTGCTCTGTTGCCCGGGATCTCTATACAAGGCTAGACTGCAGTGATGTCATTATAGCTCACTGCAACCTCAAAGTCCTAAGCCTTACGTGGTCCTCCTTCTTCAGCCTCCCAAATATCCGAGACTATAGGCACAAGCCACCATGCTTGGCTAATTTTTTTTTTTAGATTTTTGCAGAGATGGAGTCTTGCTATGTTGCTTAGGCTGGTCTGGAATTCTTGCCCACCCCACCCCCACCCCCAGTGCTTATAGAAAAAAAAAAGTGCTTTTTTAGAAAAAAAAGCAAAACAGAAAAAAAACAGTCCTTTTCAGGAATACAAAGATAGCCAGTCATGTGGGAATCTGTGAGCCCTAGTCTCAGGCTCTCCCAGGCCCCACCTCCTGAGAAACAGTCTAGGCCTCTAATTCCTAGTAAAGACGCTGGTGGGAACTCTGTTACACCTCTTGTTCTGTCCTATATTAGGCAAACAGTAAAAAAGCAAAAGAAGTGTGCAAGCGTTCTTTAGGTTATATTCTGTGATTACTTTGTCAGAAAATATCTGTGGGGAAAATAAGAATTTGAGAGCTGTAGTCTAAGAAGTAAGGCCTGTTGTCACCAATGGCAAAGGCTCCCTGGAGGCACACGGACCCACTGTGCCCAAGGGAAGCCAAGGTGGGGCTGGAAGGCCCTGAGGTTCATCTGTAAGCCCTGCCTTCAACCATCCAAAGCACTTGAAAATGGATATGCTTGAAATTTTAAAACTGTCCTTATTTATCTCTTCTGAGCCAGGGCCTTCCAAAAGGAGCAAGCATATGACTGGAGGATGCAGTAAAAATCTTCGAAGAGGAGGCTAGAAAGAAAACACACACACACACACACACACACACACGCGCGTTGCCTATGCATGCTTCTGAAAATACTTCCTCCTTCACCCGTGGCAGACTTTTCCTGTGCCCAGCCCTCATGTGGCACAGGCCTGCCATGTGCTGTCACACAGGGTGGCCTCCAAGACTATGATCTGAGCTTGCAGCCAGGATAGGTGGACGGGACAATCTGGGGGACTGAAAGCAGCCGCTGTGCTGCCATGCCTAGGGAACTAAGAAAGCGGGAATGCCCAGGTGCGCCTGGCGGACTTCACCAGAGTCAAAGAGCCAATCTTGGTGAGCGGATAAGCAGGGCTTGGGCGCCACACACTAGGGCAGCAAGGATGCCAGGCAGTGAGGGAGACTGTGTTTGGGGAAAGTGCGCTTTAGGGAACAGCAGAAGCACATTCGGACCAAGGCTCCTCAACTCTGCGAGTGAGACTGAGGGGAGCGTGCAGAGGCTGCGGGACTGTAAGGAGACCCTGTCATGAGGCTGGCTGACAAGCGGAGAGAAGGGTCTGAGTGCGGTGACTCCATTTCTCACAGGCAGTGAGCAGGGGTGGGTGAACAGGGTGCAGGGCGCAGACAGGGAGCTGCCCTTGCATCCACTTGGGATACTTCCACATGCTCCCAGTTCAGCAGTGGCCCCATCCCCGAGCACCCAGAGTCCCAGGTGCCAGACATACTCGCCAAGGAGCTGGTGACCAGCAACCAGGCAAGGGTGGCGGGGGCAGTAAGGAGAGGACTGGTCTTGCACTGCAGAATAAGTGGCGTGAAGACACGGGAGAAATCATCCGTGGCAGTGGCAGTGAGGACCGGGAGGACAGAGCGAGAGGACTCAAAGTGGCTGTGCAGGTGGTGACACGGATAGGTTTAGGGACATAGGAGGAAGGAAGGGGAGAGGGAGGCATTAAAAACCTCTTAGGAGGAGAGAGGAGCCTTCTCTCCCGGCAGAAGGTGGTGGAGGAGTTTGTGACATCCCGGCTGACACAGGAGGGACCGGGTGGGACATCTAAGGGGTTGTTAGATGTGCAGAAAGCACCAAGCATGCAGTAGGAGCATGTGTACATCAGGTAAGGACACAGGAGACCTCTTCCTTGTCTGCACACAGGCCCCTGAGGGGGAATCCATGGTGTGGGGATTTCAAGGAGGACACTCAACACTCACTTGGAACTAATGCAAAAGAAATGGAGAACGGACAAAGCAGTAAACGTTTCCTCTCTCTTTCCGTTTTCCCAAGTGCCTTCAGAGACTGCTTGTGATTGTTATTATCCTCAAATATTATCCCAAAGACCATGTTTCCCAGAGACAGAAAGTAACACACAAGGGACCTTGGATCTGGATCTATGTAATCATGAATATGCTGTTTTTATAAAACTTGACAGGCCAGGCCAGCCGAATTTTAAAAAATAAAATCAAAATGAGGCATTTAATTTCCTGGGTGTTTCAAAATACTTAGCAAAATCATTTCGTGATATACCCTATGTCAGATTTTTAGTACTATTGAAATGCAGACCCTGGTAACTTTTGTATAATGCAAGCCCAGAGGGACTGGCTATCAGCTGGCAACCAGGGGTACATGCAGGACATGTAAGGCCGTTTATCCATCAAGTTCACCATGTTGTCTCTTTGCCAGCCATTTCTTCTCACAAAACAATACCGTGCAGCCTTTGATCTTTGCTGAAACCAGGGATCACAGCATCTGTTTGTGCACACTCTGGGCTAACATGGGTATAGGAAACAGCTAAACCACCTGTTGTTGGCTTCAACTGAAATCCACGACTCACCACAGAACTATGGCATCATAAACACATGTGTATCAATTCCAATCTGGGACCTTGTGTAGTTTTCAGTAACTGACTTCGCTTCTCTGTTTTGCACAAATTAAAGAATCCATAATATGTCTCTCATGGAGACATATTCCCATTCAGAGGAAATAAAGCCTTCCCAGCCCAGAGCACAGCCAGATGCACAGGCTAGTAAGTATTAGTAATTATTATTACCTCTTGTCCTTAGCATTTTCCAATGTGTTGTATCATTATTGTTTTAAAAAAACTTACAAGTCATTGCTGGGCACAGTAGCCCTAGACACGGTTCCATGGCTAATGAGATCCGAGCACCTTGGTGAAGTTTAGTAGCACTTGCTCCGTGGTATTTGTGAGGCTGCAGGACAATGAGCTGAGATAGTAAATAAGAAGCACCTTATGCTCCATTAAACCACACATAGGCACTGGGTAGAGGTGCACACTCCATAGAAACAGGACTTGGGATTAAGAGATTATATTCCTCCAGTTCTGCTGAAAGTGTCAAGGTTGAGACGCTGACAACAGTCACCTTGAGACCTATGGGAGCAGGAGGGATCCCGCAAGCCAAAGTCCCTCTGAACAAGATGGGAGCTCCAGGGAGAGGACTGTTATCCTCTGTATCTTATGGCTAACAGCACTGTGTGTTCAAAATGAACTCAGGAAACAGCTCCTTGGAGCCCAGATTTCTCTCTCCTGCTACAACTAACAGAGATGACCCAGGAGGAGGGCTCGAGGATACTAAGCCATCTCTATGTTCAGTTGCCCTGAGGCAGGAACCACCATCAAGATTCATCCTCCCTGTGGAAAGGAAAGTCTCAAAAACCGGGAATGCTAATGTGAAAATGAATGCCTGCCACTTCCTGTTTCTGCCTTGACCACTATGGGAGTTCACCTAGGGACACTGCCTGGCTCTCAGGGGCTAGGAGACACTGTTTCCCCTGGCTTCTTTCGCATCCTTAAACCCTCATCCCCATTTCTGCTCCCTCCAGCCTGTCCTGCTCCTGGCTTGATTCTTCATTATGCAGACACCTTCTGGGATCTTTCCCTCACCTTGCTGGTCTCTCATGAAATCATAGAACATACTTCCCGTCTTCCCTCCACCTAGGAGGTCCCAGTCAGCCCCTCTGCCTGCTTCTCTCTCTGAAACCTCACTGTGAAGCTGTTGGCATTGTTGCTGTGCTCATCCAGCCCACTGTACAGCCGTGTGGGGCTGGCAGAAGGACCCTGGGCCAGGGAGGTCCTGCCTAGTTGTGCATCCTACCTACACCATTTGGTAGTTCTGTGATCTTGATCATAGTCTCTGAAACTCTTGTTTATTGAGATTTTGCCATGCTGGTCTTCTGACAATTTTGATTATTTTTATTTTAATTTCATAGGAAACCATGCCTCAGCAAGTGGCCTTGCAGGACTGCAGGACCTCTGAACACCATGGGTGAAGTTCATGCTCAAACTCCTGGGCACCTAAGCTAGCGCCTCTGCACACATCGATGATGCATCTGGTCTTGATTCTTTCTATATCAATTGGGGTAGCGATCACTGCTTCTCAGAGGTGTTAAAAGGCACAATACAAAAGGCGTGTGCCAATCCTCCAAACTTAACAGTTCTGAATGAGTGGAACCATATCAGGAAAATCAAAAAACACTTATGCAGGGCTCACTGTATGTTAGACATTGAAAATTTATTTTTTTGTGACAGATTTAAAAGGGCTTGGTGGCAGCACCCATAGCTCAGTGTGCAGGGTGCTGGCCACATATACCAGGGCTGGTGGGTTCAAACCCTTCCTGGGCTAGCTAAAACAATGACAACTGCAACAACAACAATAAAAATAGCTGAGTATTGTTGCAGGCAGCTGTAGTCCCAGCTGCTTGGGAGGCTGAGGCAAGAGAATCACTTAAGCCCAAGAGTTTGAGGTTGCTGTGAGCTGTGATGCCACAGCACTCTACCAAAGGTGACGAAGTGAAACTCTGTCTCAAAAAAATAAATAAAAGGGCTTGGTGTTTTTGCTCTGCCCTTTTCACAGATAAGGAGCCTGAGGCCTCAAACTGTTAAGTTGCCCGCAGGCATAAGAATTAAATACATCACAGAAGAAATAAATTTACCAGGTCTAGCATACAGTAAGCATCACATAAATGTTTTGATTTTCCTTATTTGGAGAGGGTTGCTTACCCTTACTCATTGCTCCATGTGGCCACCAAGGAGGCAAAGCCACAGGGACACCCCCATGCTCATGTTCTTTGCAGACCCCCGGGAGTCTCTCCCTCTTCCACACTGAAAAATGCCCAGGGAGTGGCCGAAGGATGCTGTACTCACTGCTTTGAGGCCGGAAAGAGAATAAAGAACATCTGGGGATTCCTCCTCCTTTTCCAAGTACAGCACAGGCTGCCATTTCTCTTTATCTTATTTTTCTTTGCAAGTTAATAAGGAGAAAAACATCCCCTCATAATTCTTAGGGGAAATCCAAAGATATTTATTCCCATCATGATTTGAGGAAGTCTTGAATTCTTCACTGGTTGGTATCAGATTCTCAGAAAGCAACTGACCTGCAAAAGCTATTAAACAACTCCTCTGGACCAGGGTTTCAAGAATGAAATACCACAGCCCTGCTGGGCAGGAAAACAAACCCAGCCTGTGGGGGCTTTGCAGGGGGTGGTGGAGCACACACGAAGCACAGACACACATGTGGAGAGAAGGCTGCAGCTGCCCTGCTCTCCCCTTGAAGGTGCTGGCCTCTGGAATGTCGCGTGTCCCCCCTCCACCAGGCCAAGGTGAAGCTCAGGGAAATGCTTCATTTTCCAGATGGGCTGCTTCCTTTCTAGTAGGAGGGGAGCCCTACATTGGAACATGTTCCCAGGGCTGCCTCTACGGTTTTTCACTGAAGTGGGACTTTTCCCTTAATAATGGCACAAAAATGAACTCACATATGTAGATGAATCTGGTTGATATACTTTGTGCAACAAACTTAGTTCTATTTATAGCTGTAGGAAATGAGATTTGGAGAGATAAATAACTTGCTCAAGTCCATGTAACTAGTAGATGAAATCAGAACCAGAATCCATGCCCACCTCAAAGCCCACACTTCCAAATCTGTGGCCATGTGGCCTCTGCTTATGTAGCTTCTTGTCAACATTAAGCTGCCCTGATCTATCAACTATCTATACAATATCATAGTGATCTTGTCATTCCTTTGCTTAGACCCTTCTGGTCTCACTAGCTCAGATAAAGCTTAACCATTCTTTGGTGGCTCAAGACTTCCTGGACCAGGTCCATGCAAATCAGTCAGGGTAGGTGGTAAAGGATGGTCCACATATCATACATCTGAACACTTAAAAGCCCTGGTCCTAGCCCAGCCCCAAGCCTAAATGAGACTCTTTTGTATGCAGGTCCTGAGGTCTTGAGGTCATACCCATCCAAGCTTGCACATCCAACCTCTCACTTCATGTGTGTGTTCAGCCACTCCTCAGGCTAAGGATGCATAGTTAACAGATGGTCAACCCTCAGGAAAGGACCTACCAGAAGTGGGCTTGGGAGGTTTGGACATAAAATTCTGAGGTTTGGAATTTTCCAGTGTGATCTGGAAGGAGATGAGCAGGCCCCAGGTAGGCACATCTTTTTGGTCCTGTAGACATACCCTCGGGTATGTCTACATACCCAGCAAAGCAAGACCAGCATGGACTCTCTAAGGGCCAGCACAAGTCCCTCCTTCCAGGCTGAGGGTTGCACCATCCAGGTCCACATCTATAGCCCTTGGCCTCATCTCCTGTGTGTGACACCTGACGCCAGCCTCTGTGAGCCCTCACAGTCCTGAAGAGCAAACTCTGTCTCAGATCCTTATAGACACATTCTTCCCTGGGATCCTCCTCACTTTGTTCACTCACTGAACCCTCAACCCCAAAGCCCAATATGGTTCTTACCACACTGTTGCACAATTGTTATTTTAGAGTCTGCCTTCCAGACCAGATGGATATTCTCAGTCCAAGCACAGTACCCAGCACAGAGGTGGTGTTTAATCAATACATTGCTTCCATAATATCTTCTATTTCTTTGCTAAGATTTTTTGTATTTTCATGTTTCAACTCAGTTCATAATTATTAAAGCATGTTTGTGATGGCTACTGTAATACCTTTGTCAGATAATTCTCAGATCTTTGTCATTTTCTGGTAGTGTATGTTCTCAAAAATGAAAGGCATGCATCTCCAGGTTGAGTATATTCTTTAAAAATCCAGTACAGTAAGTTAAATAAGCAAAAACAGGCAATGGTACATAATTATCTACTTTCAGAATATAACTACAAGAATTAAAAAAAAAAACTCTAAAATAGAAAAATAGTATCTTTTAAGGAACACAATCAAGACTGTCATCAACCTTAATGAAGAAGGCAATAGAACAATGCTTTCAAAATTCTGAGGGAGAATAATTTAGAACATGTAATTCTAAATATCCACATAAGATATTAAATAAATATGATTATTGTACCAAGACATTTAAGGCATTCAAGGGCGCAAAAAGTTTACTTCTCATTCAACATCATTCAACTTTTTTTCAGAAGTTATTTAAGGTTGTACTTATGTAAAATGGGAGACCATGCTCAATTTATTTATCAATTCCAGGAGTCTCTTAGTTGAATCTTTGGAGTTTTCTGGATATAAGATAATATCATCAGCAAAGAGTGATAGTTTGAGCTCTTCTTTCCCCATTTGGAACCTCTTTATTTCCTTCTTTTGCCTAATTGCTCTGGCAAGAATTTACATCACTAAGTTGAATCAAAGTGGTGGAAGTGGGCAGTCTTATCTAGTTCTAGTTCTAAGTGGTGATGTTTTCAATTTTTCCATGTTCAATATGATGTTGACTGTACGTTTGTTATCTATGGTCTTTATAATTTTGAGGAAGGCCTCATTTATATAGATTTTCCTGAGCATTTTTATCATGAAAGGATAATGAAATTTGTCAAATGCTTTTTCTGTGTCAATTGAAGGGATCATACGGTCTTTGTTTTTCCATCTATTTATATGGTGAATTACATTTATAGATTTGCATATGTTGAACCATCCTTGCATCTCTGGAATGCCTGGTCATGTGAATTATTTTTTTGATGTGCTTCTGAATTTGGTTCACTAAAATTTTATTGATAATTTTTGCATCAATATTCATAAGGGGTATTGGTCTATAGGTTTATTTTTCAGTTATATCCTTTCCTGGTTTTGGTATCATGGTAACATTGGCTTCATAGACTCTGTTAGGAAGGATTCCTTCCTTTTCAACATTATGGAATAATTTCTGCAGTATGGGCATAAGTTTCTTTTTGTAGATTTGGTAAAATTCAGGTGTAAAACTGTCTGGCTCATGACTTTTTTTAGTTGGAAGATTTTTTTTTAATTGCTGCTTCAATTTTAGTAGTTGGTACTGGTATGTTCTGGAGTTCTATTTCTTATTAATGGAGCCTCAGGAGTTTGTATTTCTAAGAATTTTTCCATTTCCTCCACATTTTCAAGTTTATGGGCATAGAGATTTTTATATACATACTATTCTGGGATGATGTTTTTGTATTTCTATGAAATCAGTTGTGACTTCTCCTTTTTAATTTTTAATTGAATTTATTAGATCCCTGAAATTGGTAGATAAATTCAGTGAAGTCTCAGATTACAAAATCAATGTACACAAACCAGTAGTTTTCATATATGCCAACAATTGTCAAGCTGAGAATAAAATCAAATATGCAATACCTTTCACAATAGCAACAACAACAAAAAAATACCTAGGAATATACTTAACAAAGGATATGAAAAATCTCTATAGGGTGTTGCCGTAAGGGTCTCGAGGAAAAGCGATGTTGCAGAAAATAAGCACACTTACTGAAATTGTGTTTTAAATAAAGGTGACCATCTACTCGCTCAGGTAAAATGGTGAGGTTCTTTATTTGTGGTTTGTTTATATAGGGAATTTTGTACATGCGTACAATACAGCAATGATCTCATTGATCCATTTAAACATCATGTGACTACCTTGTGATTAGCTTCCGATAATCCACTCAACATACACCTTTTGACATAACCCTTTCAATATAACCCAATTTAACATAACTTAATGGAGAACATGTTGTTAGCCATTACTTCTTTGTTCTTATCTGATGATGCCTGAGGCTATGGAGGAACAGGTAGATTGAATACTTGCCCTTGCTGGCCTTGCCATTTAGAGGCTGTTACTTCGGATGTTTAAATAAGGCACAAAGAAACTTCTTGGGCATACAGGAATTTGTGTGTAAACCTCTGCTCCCATATAGGCCTTTTTTGCTGGAATCTTTTATAAGTAATTTTCAGGCTGGACTTCTCAAAAGCCTTTCCAAAGGTCTTTTTTATTGGCCTTATAAAGTCAACCTTAATTCCTTAACACAGTAAATGCTACTCCAGCCAAAGCCTTGGTCATGTTAGGTTCATAACCAACCTGGCCACATGGGATTCTGCCTCAGTTTCTTACAAGTATGCCTGCACAAAGTATTTTCACTGCTCTCTCTTAAACTGCTTTTTTGGCCAGAGGCATATAGGCATTTTGCCTATAATAGGGAGAATCATAAAACACTGAGGAAAGAAATTGCAGCGGATCTAAACAGGTGGAAAAATATACCTGCTCATGGATCAACAGAATCAACACTGTTAAAATGGGTATTCTACCCAAAATATTTACTGATTCAATAGAATTCATACTAAATACCAACACCATTTTTTGCATATCTAGAAAAACATAGTTCTATGCTTTGTACAAAACCAGAAAAGAACCCAAACAACCAATGCAATGTGATGTAACAAGGACAAAGTGGGAGGCATCACTTTACCATATTTCAAGGTATATTACAAGACTGTAGTTACCAAAACAGCATGGTACTGGCACAAAAGCAGAGACATAATCCTATAGATCAGAACAGAGAACCCAAGGATGAAATCATCCTCCTATTCCCATCTGATACTTTTTTTGTTTTTTTTGCTTTTTTTTTTTTTTGAAACAAAGTTTCACTTTCTTACCCTCAGTAGAGTGCTGTGGTATCACAGCTCATAGAAACCTCTAACTCGTGGGCTTAAGCAATTCTATTGCCTCAACCGCCCAAGTAGGTTGGACTGCAGACACTCACCACAACACCTGGCTATGGTTAGAGACAGGGTCTCGCTCCGGCTCAGGCTGGTCTCAAACCTGTGAGCTCAGGCAATCCACACATCAGCCTCCCAGAGTGCTAGGATTACAGGCATGAGCTAGGATTACTTGCCTGGCTTCCTATCTGATTTTTTGACAAAACATAAAAATGTACACTATCAACAAGAATTCCTGTTCAATAAATGGTGCTGGGAAAACTGAGTAGCCATATGTAGAAGACTGAAACAGGATACACATGTCTCACCACTCACCAAAACTAACTCACAATGCATAAAAGACTTAAACCTAAGGCATGAAGCTGTAAGAATACTGGAAGAAAATGTTGGAAAAACTCTATCAACCTAGGCAAACAATCCATGAAGAAGACCCCAAAAGCAATCATAGCAATACCAAAAGTAAGCAAATGGGACTTGATCAAATTAAAAAGCTTCTGCACAGCCAATGAGACAATCAAAAGAGCAAATAGACAGCCAGTAGAATAAGAGAAAATATTTACATGGTATACATCTGATAAAGGACTAATAATCAGAATCCACAAAGAACTCAAAGAAACCAGCAAGAAACAATAACCAAACAACCCCATTAAAAATGGACAAAAGACATAATTAAGAACTTTTCAAATGGCCACAAACTCATTAAAAAAATGCTAAATATCTCTAATCATTAGGGAAATGCAAATTAAAACCACAGAGATATCACCTAACTCCAGTGAGAATGGCTCATATTAAAACATCCCCAAACAACACATGTTGGCATGAATGTAGAGTGAAAGGAACTCTTATACACAGTGGTATAAGACTCAGGAGACTGCAAACTAGTATAACCTCTATGGAAAATTGCATGGAGATACTTCAAAGAACTTAAAGTAGACCTACCATTTGATCCAGTAATCCCACTGCTGGATATATTACTGAAGGAAAAAAGGTCATTTTAGAAAAGATGACACCTGCACGGTAATGTTTATTGCAGTATAATCCACAATTGCAAAGACATGTGAATAACCCAAGTGCTCACCAATTCATGAATGAATTAATAAAATGAGGCATATACATACTATGGAGTACTACTCGGCCATAAAAAATGACCATCTAGTATCTTTTGTGACAATCTGGATGGAACTGAAAACCATTCTGAGTGAGACATCATAAGAATGAAGAAACAAACACATGCACTCAAGATCAAGTTGGAACTAATCAATCAGCACTTAAGTGCACATATAGAAGTAAATCTCAGTGAAAATCAAGCTGGGGGAAGGGAAGCAGATGAGATGGATAAATTCACACCTATTGGGTACAGTGCATACTATCTGGGTTAAGGGTACACTTACAACTTTTGACTCAGTCTGTACAGAAACAAAGTATGTAAACAAAACAAGCATGACCCCTACCATTCTGAAATTTTAAAATCATATGTACACCTTAATAAACAATAAAATAAACTTGAAAAATTCAAACTATAAATTCAACAATCAAACCCCAAATATACTTCCAAGCCTAGGTATAAAGAGGAGAAAGCCATTCTCATATGGTTTTATTTGATTCTTTGTCACAAATCCATAATTGCTTCTTGATTTCTTGGAGAGATGCTCATACAGTAGATCTCAAAGGACAAAAATGTATTATTGCCCCCTTCATATATACAAACATTCTCAATCAAAAAGTAGTGGAGTAAGAGGAATGTTCTGCCTCTAACGTTGTAATATGCATTATATACTAGCATGCATTAAAGACTGAAAGTTCATAGTACCTATAACTATTTCTGATATACATTCTTTATAGTAAGCCTGAAAAATATAATTCCAACTGTGAGCTTACATTGTCAATAATATTAGTAATAAGTAATACTATAATATATGTCAGATCATCTAATGTAAGTGCTACTGTTGAACATTTATTCCTCAATAAATATTTATTTAGGATTCACACACACAAAACTGGGACACCAAATCAAATCCACCAAGTAGAGCACTGTGTGAACGTTCAAGACAGAAGCTATTTAGCAGTCCTCAAGAACCCCCAGCCAAGACCAGACAGGAGAATAGAAGGATTCCAGAAAGTAACTAAAGCAATGAAGTTTGGAGGTTAAATGAGGACTATTAAAGAGAAAGACATTATTAGATGAAATATCAGATTTTTTTTTTTAAAAACCAGACTCTAAAGACTAGGAAATTGACAGCTTTCAATAATATGTAGAAAAGGAGAAAGAGTCCATAAAGTTCATGTGCAATTTTAAATTGCACACTATTTTAAATTCTACGCAAACTTTAGGGCCACAGTGTATAACAACAAGTCTGCCAAATGTTTGAGAAAGCGTTGTTGAGGAGTGTTGGCTTTTACATTTCTCTTTGCTGTATAGATCAGGATGGGAGTAAAAGATGCCTTAATACTTACTTTTCGTATTGCTGGAAACTGACTTTAATAAATTCCTATTTATCTCCAAAAACACTTTAAAATCCTTGTTATATAGCTTAAAGTTTTATTTTCTACTATTTTATTTCAGAAACTAATGCAATACCCAGCACAGTGATTCTTGAGCTGCCTGAACTTGAACAATTTGCCTACACTTCGTTGAGTGAAACTTTGTTTTATTTTCCAAGTACAATTATTCCATCTCTAAAACACTCACTGCCCACTTCCTTTTTGTCATGGTCCCTTTATATTAATCCTAAACTTAGCTCTTTCTCTTTCTTTTGTGGCCTGTTGGAGTCCCCAGGTGATTGCCTGTGTTCTTCTATCTTATCACAACTTTTAGGGCAGTGAGCTAATACTTTTCCCCATAGGTTAAGAGCTCTTAGGTTTTCATTGAAGAAATGTAGTGTTTTCCTAAAATAAGTAGGAAAAAATAAGGCAAACCAAGACCAGAAGGAAAAAAAAATTCTTTGAGAAATTTCAAATATCCATAAAGTTTTCTAAATTATGCTCTACAACTCATTTTCCTTCATTCATTCATTCATTCATTCAGCATCATTTGAGCATAACGCTTGTGAGGAGCGGGTGGTGAGCTGCCTAACAGGGATCTTCTCTCTGCTGTACATTTCACAGGGGCTCGAGGCAAAATCCTCCTAAGTCTGTCCTTGGAGCCCCGAGGGAGTCTGTTCCCACTTGCCCAGCCTCATACCTCCTCACAAGCACACTTCGGTTTCTGAGAGCTGTATTTGCTTTAAGGTTTTGAATTTCCAAATAACCGAAGGGGTTTAACTCATAATTGAAACTTAGGAAGCTCACCACAGAAAAGTAATGAAGAAACTCTGAGCAATAAGAAATTACTTTTCTTACTGTCCATTAAGAGAATGAAAATTATTGAAATACTGCCAATTCTGTACAATTGACTGAGCAGCAGGAAGAAAATCATCACCAGCAGTCTTGAGCTGAATCACTGGTTTTACCAATCCATAAGCAGAGCTTAAAATTGGTTTTGATTTTTTAAAAATCATATCTTTATTTACTAAAAGATGATTTTGCTCTAGCTCTAATGTTTAAGTTATTGTTACCATTTCTTTCTGTTTTGAGAGAAAACCAAGTTTCTTATTATATTTGGTGCTCCTGGAGTCTTTTCAATGCAGTTTTCAAAAGTGGCTGCCACAACCCTGATACATTTTCAGAATTTCACAATTTTTATGCAGGAAATGTAATGATTCATTTTAATGTTCATGTAAGCCTTAGAACTGTAAGAAGAATGACCAATCAGCAATAAAGCAATGCAGTGGCCGTCTGTGTCTGAAATATCTGTATTATGAGCAAAGTGAGCAGTTTATCACCAGCTCTATGGTTTCCCCCCAGCACACATTGACAAGACTGCACCCTATTCAAGAAGGAAGACTGCGGCACAATTAGGCCACCTACTTTGTGGGAAGATCTTCCCCCATACACTTGCGTAATAGCTGTTCTTTGAGTTTACCACCCACAGGAAGAAGAATTCTAACTCATGATAGTTTGGTTTAAACCACAGCATTGAACACGGAATTCAGTCCAGAGGCATTTCTCCAGGCCAGCCCATGTCACTTGTGATGTTATCTAAAAAGCAGTACAAGTAGCACAAAAATCAACTTTCTCTTTTACATTTGAGACAATTAAGATGTCATTTATTTCCCTTTGGATTTTCTCTTTATCTAGGTATAGAGTATCGGGAGTTTGACAAGCAAGGAAACAGGGGCTAGATCCCAGATTCCTTTTCTCTCCTTTACATATCCATTGAATAAAGTAATTACTGAATACGTCACATGTACCAGGACCAGTGCATGAAGCTGAGAATACTCTGGTGGGCAATGCACAGTCTTGGTCTCATGTTGCTTGCTGTCTAGGACACTTCCCGATCATTTATGCTTCTTCATCTGACAAAGATGTGCAAGTGTACCAGCAAGTAAAGGGTAATTGCCACAGAAGTGTTCTAAGCACTGGTCCTCGTGAATTATATTAAAGAAAGGAGATAATGAAATTTCAAACATTATAAGCATGGAGCCTTTAATCTGTTGTTTGTCTAAAACCTTAAGATCCTTTTTTTATAAGCAAAGAGTTTACTAGCAGTTAAGAAGATAAATTTATGTTTCTTTTTTTGTTGGAGAATCATAGAGGGGGAGAAGAAATATAGACTTTAACTTCTATTTTGATTGACTTCTGCTTAACTGATCATCTAAACTCCTGGGGAACCACATTGTAGCACTGAACAGAAAGCTCAAAGTGGGAACACACAGACCCTGGTCTTGAGGTTAAGGTCAAAGACATTCAAAAGTAATTGCCAACTTACCCGTACAATTGCCAACTTAGAGGGGGTCTCTTTTGGGAAACTCAGCATTTTTGAACAGTTAGAGTCATCACTGTAAAGATGACAGGCACCTTCAGATTATGAAAAGTAAGGGCCTGCTGTGGGGGATACAAACCAACTTTCTTTAGATGAGCAACTGGTTTTGCTGCTGCTTCTTTGTTCTAGAGAAATTGGCCTGAGTAGTCAAAGCCAGAAACAGTGAGCTCCTCAACGGCAGGAGGATTTAGTCGACCTCGTTTTCTTGAATCCTGCCACGTAGCAAGTGTTCATAAAATTAAAAGAAGCAAGAAATTCTTTGAAATAATTATATGTGCTACAACTTTCTCCCTTCTTCATCCTCCATGAGACAGTCTTTGTTTTCTCTTCATCTTCTATGTCTCTGTTTTACAATGAAATGAGTGGACCTGAATCGAAGATGGGAAGAGAATTGGAGCTTCTGCATGAGAAACAGCTTAGAAGCATCCAAGGAGCAGAAGAGATACTCTGGGTGAAGGAGGGAACTCCTGTGTAGAGGGGGAGAATTCTGGGTCATTTGTGGATGGGATGGGAAGAGGAAATGGGCTCTGAGATGGAAGTCTATAACGAGGACGCCTGGGTGCTTTGCTCTGTTCTGTGCATTCTCTTCCCTCTTGGGGAAAGCCCATGTTAAAGACTCTGTTACACACAGGGCTCTGGAAAATGGAGTGGGTGCTCACGGGGAGCTGGGTGCTTAGTGGGGCTGCACTGAAAATAGGAGCAGGATGGCCCAGTTTGTACAGATTATAGATCTTTGCCTCCTGCAGTGCTTCCCTTCTACCACCCCCAAATGTGGCCGTGCCATGGCCCAAGCTTACATACACATTCTCAGCAAACAACTTAGAGTTCATGAAAAAGTCTAAAATGTAATAATATTTCACCTGTTTGTGTCCGTGAGTCCAGGTGATGATTGTTTAAGTACATGAGGACATAATTCCTCCCCTGTGGAATAAAAGGATGGTGTTTCTTTCAGAATTGAATTACTCTTAATAAATTATCAAAGAAGTAGCCAATTTGCTGCCCTGCCTTGATGGAAGGGGACACCTGGAATGGCAGCAAAACTCTTCATAGCCAGGAGTTCGTTTTGTGGAAAATGTGATCAAGATCTGTTTTAAATGCTAGACCCCTGCTTTGACAAATTTAACAATTCTTCAATGAGTGGTCATTCACTTAATGCTTAAGCAAAACCAGCTCCAGAAAATTCCATGGGTTGTTGTTTGATAGTTCTGAAGACCATAGGTATGGCATTTCACCTTGCATTTTTCTTTATCATGAGAAAGTTTATCTAAACTAACAAAAATATGCAGTGGTTTCTCTTGTCACTCTACTCGATTCAGGTGTCTGGACCTCTCAGCCTGACTCGGATCTCTCAGGTTATGTTGACAGTGAGCTAAGGCTTGAGGGATTCTTCTCTTCCCAGGAAGTGCTGAGTCTTTGCTGCTCAGAGCCCACCCACTCCTGGGATCAGTTTGACTTTCTTTATCTGAAGGGGATTTTTGCCTGCTTTGGAGCCAATTTTCATTCCCAAGCAGGGGGACCACACAGCCACTGCTGGGTACCCACGGAGTGTTTCCCGAAAGCATTTCTGTGGTTCCCTGAGCAAGCAGTTATAAAATGCTTTGTCTTTCTTTTCCCAGAAACAAATGAATGTCCTGGGCCTCACCAGCAAACACTGCTGGCTTTCTCAGCTTGCACATAAGATGTTGTCAATCACTGTCTCCAGTGAAGCCGTCAACAGGCTAAAAACAAACAAGAAATTATTTTAAAGTATACTACACCTTTCTTTAGAGGCACTCAGACAATTTCTATTCAATTTCATGTCAAGATGCTACCGAGTATTTTCATATGTATGGAAAATATTAAGTTGCCTAATAGCTTCTGAAATTAACACATGTGCCACAATCATACTTGGATATATGAATGTGTGTGTTTGCACAATCATGCCAATACTGTACATAGTATATCTGTAGGATAAATTCCAAAAAAATAGAGTTGTAGGGTCAAAGGGAATGCATATTTAAAATTTGGAAAGGCTTTTGCTAAAATCGAATGTTTGTCCCTTTGAAATTCAGGTTGAAACGTAATTTCCAGCATGGCAGTATTGAAAGGTGGGGGTCTTTAAGAGGTGACTGGGTTGTGAGGGCTCTGCCTTCATGAATGAGTTTAATGGATTAATGGGTTAATCCAAGCAGTGAGATTGGAGGCTTTATAAGAAGAAAGGAAACCCAAGCTAGCATGCTCTGCCTTTCACTGTGTGACACCCCGTCACCTCCTTGGGACCCTGCAGAGGGTCCCCACCAGCAAAAACATTCTCACCAGAGGCAGAGAGTTCCCACCAGCAAAAACACACTCTCACCAGAGGCGTCTCCACCACCTTCACCTTCTCAGGCTCCATAATTTTATAAAAAACTTCTTTTTCTTTATAAATTGTCCAGTTTCAGGGATTCTGTGATAAGCAACAGAAAATGAACTAAGTCTTCCAAAGAAGGGGATTCCAGTTTAGATTCCCATCAAAAAGTTACCTATACTTTGGCCGGCACTGCACAATATCAAATTTTTAATCTGGTCATCAAGAAAGAAGTTATCATCATTATTTAGATTTTTGATGAAGCTGAGCTTCCATTCATGTGTTTACTGTCACCGTGCTCTCTTGTTCTGTAACTACTTTTTCGGGTCCTTTGAAGTCTATGTTCTATGAGGTTGTCCATCTTTTTCTTATTGATTCTTGTGAGGCTTTCCTATAGTAAGGGATTCTTTCATTATACGTAATGTGAGTAATCTGTGCTTCATGGCGGCGTGGCATTTGTCTATTCCTTGGTTTCTTTGTGAAAATTTGTATGAAGTCAAATTTATCACCTTTTGCCTTTGCGAGGTCTGGAATGTATAACAGTATATGTTTCTATATTTAGAAAGCATTTCCATAATTTGGAAAGATCTATAAAATTTACATGATTGGTTTATGGTACTTTTGTGGCTTAATTTTTTACATTTAATATGTTTATTTCCTGAAATTTGTTTTGGAATAAGATAAGTAAAAATCATTTTTGTGATTTCCCAAAGAACAAACTATCTTCCTCTACACAAGCATGCTTTTATTTGAAATGCAAATTTTTTATCTACAGAGTTTTCACATGCACGGGGGGCCGTTTCAGGGTCTGCAAACTAGATATTAAAGAGGAATAGAACCAGCTCCACTTTCCATCCCTCTGTTCCTACACTATGTCATCCTGTGACGTTAGTATCATAATATTTTGTTACTAACAGATTTAGCTGGACTCACTGCACTCATTTCCTCTAAAGATTTTCTGGCTAATCCTAAACATTTATTTTCCCCAAGTTAATTTTAGAATTATTTTTTTCTAGGTGAGTTTTAGAATCATGTTGACTATTAATTTAAGAATTACTGTTTTAACTCTTCTAAGCACAATGAACTCATGTTTTCCATTTTTTAAAAATTTACTGTGTAAAGTTTATTAACATTTGAATGAAACATTCTCATTTACACAGTTAAGACTAGGGCGCTCAGGACAGCAAGATGGCATGGGAACCACCACTGTGAATTTGGAAACATGCAGCGGTACTTGGCGTCCTGGCACAGAAACAACCCTCCCCAGGAGGACTCAGCACCATCGGGCAAGGTGAGCCAGGTTTGCACAGTTTGACTGGCTCCTTTCCTGCCATCATTCTTCTTCACTTTCATTTTCAGGATCTAAATCAGAATCTCCATTTAATTTTTTTTTCACCTGCCACATCTCTGTCCTCACCATTTTTTTTCCACCTTTTTCTTCAGTATCATCATCTTCCTCTTCATTCTCTTCATCAACTTCCTCATCTTTTTCATGTTCTTTCTCCTCCTCATCTTCATCCCAATTATCACCAGAATCCTTATCTGCTGCATCGTCAGACTCCTCTTCAGAAGATTCTTCTTCATACACCCACTTTGCCTTCTGTTCAGGCGAAATCATTCCTTTTGTTTTTTCTGATGCTGTAACTTGTGTGATTAGAAGAATAAGCTTTCCGTGAAGGTGTGAGAGTTTCTGAAAACTCTTGACTCTATCATGAACTGGTAGAGTGTCCGCAGCTGGGGTGCCAAGTCAGGTAATGTGGATAGGGGTGATGTGTGAACCGTGAACACTCATTTTAGCCACTGACCCATTACAACAGCACTATTAGGATGTCCTTGCAACCTCTTTATAAGCTCTTGCAACAGTGGAATAAAAGCATGCAGGGTCATCCTTAACACAGTCTTCATTATTAAATTTAAGTTTCTAGTTTGAAGTACTTTCTTTAGCATTTCCAAATCATTCCTTTCTAAGCCCTGTGTAAGAAGAACTAGAAAGCTGTGGGTCTGGAGAAGTTCATCCTTTCCCTGTTTTGCATCTATATGCATTGCCCGCAGGCGTTCTGCAGCGCTGACCTCATCTCCCTCTCATTTCCTTTTACTCTCTTCTTGCTTAGTTTGTGGAGAAGCAGGCTGTGTGATAACCAGAAATCTCGGGCACCAGGAATTTTGCTTCAGAATTCATCACTGGTGTTCTCACCTTTGTAATAACCGTTTCTACTTTTGGGGACCAACAGTTTGAAGTATCTCTTACTAGACACCTGTGAGGTTTTCTGGAGTTTAGGGCCACTCACTCAATAGCAGGATGAAACCATCTGCCGTACGCAAGCAACAATGACATTTTGTCTGAGCAAAAACCAGCAGGTAGAATGGGGATGGGTTTTGGTGTTGATTTCTTGCCTTTCCCAGGGGTTTCTATCTGAATGGTGCAGTTTGAAGTCAAAGGTTTTTTGTAGTATCCATTTAATACGCGTTCAAAAAGATGGACTTGACCATCTTTGCAAACAACAGCTTACTTGACAGGCTCTTCTTTGTTTTCGGACAGAGTCAAGTCAAAATAGACAGGTTGGTTCATCTGTAACTGTGAAAGACATCTCTGCATTCTTTGTTTTCTGACCAGACCTGCCGATCTTCATTAACCAGCCATGTACTGCTCCAGATAAGAAATAAAGACCTGTAATCCCATCAAAAGGTTGGCTCTCACTAGGAGGTCTGATGATAGTGAACCTAAGTGATGAAACTGGTGTTATGTCTTGGCAGACTTCTTGGTCTCCAAAACACCAACCAGCTGAAAGCCGCATCTTACTAGCTGGGCTCATACAAAGGGGACTGACGCTGCTATTGTCACCTTTCCATTTGCACTTTATGTTTTATGTCTGTACATTCCATTCCCACGTTTGTCATCTGAACAACTATACACAGCCACTGTCCTGATGCAAAGAACTGACTCTGCTGTCATGTCCACCAATTATTAATGATTAATTTACTGTGTAATTTTCCTTTTACTGTACTATATAATAAAATGCTACCAACTGCTGTCTCAAGAGCCAACAAATCAATCTGATCACTTGTTCCTATAGCTTCTGTTTTCCCTTTTTCCCTCTGAGAACTTTACTTGGGCTGCACCCAGGCCAGACAGGTGCAGGTACCGCTGAGGTGCACAGAAAGCCTGGTCTCCTGGTATAGCCAGTTGTTAGCTGTCTCCAACACTCCTCATGTTTTTCTTTTATTCAAGTTTTCCTTTCATATTCGTTAGTGCACTTTATGGCCATTATCATCATTATTATTTTTGCCAAACCACTAGAGACAATATAGTTATTATTATAGTTTCCCAGTCATAGAGTCACAGAGCTAATCATACTCATTTATCTTTTCCCTTTCACTTTGGTCCTATTTCTCTCATTTTATTGCTTTGACTAAATATTTAGAATGACAGTAGAGGCCCAAGTCAGTGTCTCTGTTTTTTACTTGACATTTAATTTTCACTACTGAATAGCAGTTGAAATTTTGGATTTGGAAATTATTCGGATTTAATACCAGCTCTATCTTCAAACTGATAGGTGACTTGGGACAAACTTCTTAACATATTAAATGGAGATATCAATACTGCCAAACTCTGTGCTTTTAACTTTTTTCCTCCTTATCAAGTGTTGAAAGCACTATTATGGCAGTTTTATAATATAAATGCAGAAGTTTCATATCTTCTTATAAGCTTTGAACTATGTAAGTATCACCAAAATCACATTTTCTTTGAAAGTGGGGAAAAACTTGAGCTAGGCAATTTGGGCAATGACCCTTGAAGAATTTTTGCAATTTATTTTGCTTTTATTGGTTTCTTTAGATTGTTTGAAATCTCTTATCAAGTCCAATTTTGTAATTTAGATTTTCCTGGAAAATTATTTAATCAAGTTTCCAAATGTATTAGTACAAATGTTCCTTGTTATACTTTTTTTTTTTTTTTTTGCAGTTTTTGGCCAGGGCTGGGTTTGAACCCACCACCTCCCGCATATGGGGCCAGCGCCCTACTCCCTTGAGCCACAGGCGCCACCCTACATCTTCTTTTTTTTTAAACCTGTGGATGTTTCTGCACACAGTGGTAAGTCTCTGTGCTATGTCTTTCCCACCATTTTTATTAACCAACTGGGCAGCGGACACAGCTCATAAGCACTGAAAATGTTCAATTCTATAATTTGTTGTTTTCTGGGTTGTCAAATTGTACTTATTCTGTATTTACTTCTTCCTTTGGGTTTTCATTCATTCATTTTTTGTCATTGTTTATTTTCTTATTTCTAAAGATTAGATTTTATTCATTTGTAACTCTTTAGCCATGTAAAACATTAAACCTATGAATTTAACTTTGGGAACAATTTTATTGATTAACCCATAGACTTTTAAAAATAGCTTTATTGAGGGATAATAAATTACTGACATATAACAAATAAATATATTGTATATATTTAAGGTGTATAGCTTAAGTTATGACAATATATACCCATGAAACCATCACCACAATTCATTATCCCAAATGTTTTCTTGCGCCCTTTTCGACCCACTTGTCCATCCATTTTCTAAGACAGCTGCTAATTTGTTTTCTGTCATCTAGATTAGTTCGTATACAATACATATATTTTTTTCTTTTCCTTTTTTATGCTTTGAGGCAGAGTTTCACTTTGTCACCCTTGGTAGAGTGCTGTGCTGTCATAGCTCAAAGAAACCTCAAACTCTTGGGCTCAAGCAATTCTCTTGCCTCAGCCTCATGAGTAGCTGGGACTAAAGGTGTGTGCCACAACATCTGGCTATTTTTTTTTTTTTTTTTTGAGATAAGGTCTTGCTCTGGCTCAGGCTGGTCTCAAACCCATGAACTCATGCAATCCACCTTTCTCGGCCTCCCAAGTGCTAGGATTATAGATGTGAGCCACCATGCCCATCCCACAATACATATATTTTTTGATTTGGCTTTTTCTACTCATCATATGATAATTATTTTGAGACTCCTCGATGTTGTATGGTGTATCAATAGTTAGTTCTTTGTTATTGTTCAATAGTTTTCCATTATTCTGATGTGTCATACTTTGTTTAACTATCCATATGTTGATAATCATTTGAGTTATCCCTACTTTGGGGCTATTGCAAATGAAATTTCTGTGAATATAGTAAACACATATTTGTATGGATATGTGTTTTCACTTATTTTGAGTAGGAACCTAGCAGTGAAATATTTGGATCATAGCTATATGCTGCCAAACTTATTTCTAAGGTGGTGTTCCCATTCTCCATTCCCACCAGCAGTGTGTGAGAGTCACAGTTACTCCACATCCTTACAAACTCTTGGTAGAATCAGTCTGCTTAATTTTAGTCATTCTAAAGGTGTATAATGATATCTCATTACTGTTTTAATTTGCATTTTTCTGTAAGTAACAATTTTCTAATATGCTCGGACATATATCTTTTTTGGTGAGGTTTCAAAATCTTTTGCCAATTATTGGATAGCTTATTTTCTTATTGTTAATTTTAAGAGTTCTTTATATATTCTGGATAACATTTCTTATCAGATACAAGTTTTGTAAATATTTTCTTTCAGTTTGTGGCTTGATTTTTTATTCTCTTAGTAATATCTTTCAGAAAACAAAACATTCTCATTTTAATGGAGCTAAAGTGATACCTTTTTCTTTCACGAATTGTGATTTTTATGTCACACTTAAGAAAACTTTGCCTTTCACAAGGTCACACACACAAAAACTGTTTTCTTACAACAGTTTTATAGTTGTAGGTTTGTGATATGTTTCTAATTGATTATTTTATATGATACAAGGTATAAATTGAAATTCTTCATCTTTTTGCAGGTAGATAGCTAATTTGTTGAAAAGCTATTCTTTCTTTACTAAATTGTCTTTGCACTTTTGTTGAAAATCATTTATTTGCTCATATATGTGTGGGAGGGTCTATTTCTGGGTCCCTTTATGTAGCCCATTGATCTGTTCACTTTGGTTTTCATTGTTTTATAATCCTTGAAGTCAAGTAGCGTTAGTTCTCCAACTTTTTTCCTTTTCCTTAAAAATGCTATTTGACTATTCTAAGTCCTTCACATTTTCATATGAATTTTAAAACCATTTTGATAATTTTTACAAAATCTTCCCAGGATATTAATTGGATTTGCAGTAAATCTTTGGGTATTTGTTTTATGATGTTTTAGTGAACATAAAACTATTGTTCTTAAGGGAAATACAGGGCTAGGTTCCCAAGAGCAATTGGCCACAATATTTTTACCAACTGATCAATACATAACCCCATCTAGTGTGCGTTTCTGTTTAAAGACATTTTATCTTATGTATGTTATAGACACACTAACATTGAATTCACAGCCAACAGCTCTATAGCTCATGCCTGAGAAAAGCCTGTCTATCACACATATACTCCATAAAGCAATCCATAGCCTTTGGAGTTAAGAACACTAGATAGCATTTCAGCACTAACATTTAGGGCCGTCTCCCAGGCATCAGCCTTTCCTTGTCTGATGTCTGTTTTTTAAAAAGCCATAGTTTTATATATTTTGTTCCCTTTTGCTGCATCTTAATTGGAATTATAAATCAAGTACAGGCATTCCTTAGAGATGGGGTTTGGCTTAAGGCCACCACAATAAAGCATGTTGCAGAATTCTCTTTTGTTTCTCAGGGCATATAGAAGTTATGTTTACACTGTATTGTAGTCTATTAAGTGTGAAATAGCATTATATCTAAAAAATGTACATAATTAAAAACTTTTTTGTTGCTTAAAAAATGCTGTTGATTATCTGAGCCTTCAATGAGTCGTGATCTTTTTGTTGGTGGAGGGTCTTGCCACGATGTAGATGGCTGCTGATTGATCAGGGTGGTGGCTGCTGGCTGCATTAACCCCTAATAAGAGAGTCAGACTTCTCTTAAGACTAAAGCTTCTCTTAAGCTATGAAGTCTTAGGTGGTCTCGTCTTTCATTATGAAGCTGTTCCACCTAGTTTGAAAAACTGGCATTTAGTGTAGTCACCTTCGTCAATTATCTTAGCTGTATTTTTTTGATAACTTGTGGCAGCTTCTCCTTCAACACCTGCTGCTTCACCTTGCACTTTTATACTATGGAGATGACTTTTTCCTTAATGAATTTTGCTGAATTGATTGATTCTTCCACAAAATATTTCCGTGAAGCCTGCAATGCTGTTGGGTAGCATTTTACCTAACATAGAATATTTATCAAAATTGAAGTCAGTTCTCCCACACTCTACTGCTGCTTTATCAACTAAGTTTGTTGATAATCCTTTGTTCTCAAAACAATGTTCATAGCATCTCTACCAGGAATAGATTTCATCTTACAAAACTACTTTTTTTTGCTACATAAGAAGCAACTCTTCATCCCTTCAAGTTGTACCAGCAATTCAGTACCATCTTCAGGGTCTGAATCAATTGCTCTAATTTCCACATTGTTGTGTGCCTGGGAGTAGCTAGACCTGAGGAGGGAGAGAAGAGGGAACAGCTGGTGGGTGGAGCAGTGAGAAAGCACACACTTATTAAGATTTTCTATGGGTGTAGGTCATGGCACCACAACATAATTATGATAGTAACACCAAAGATCACTAATTCCACCTAGACCACCATACAGGTACAATAATGATGAGAAAGTTTAAAATAGTGCATGAATTGCCAGAATGTGACACAGTGACAGTGAGCGTATGCTGTTGGAAAAAATGTTGCCAATAAACTTGCCTGATTCAGCTTGGCCACAGAACTTTAATTTGCTTACAAAAATACAATGTCTGTGATGTGCAATAAAGAAAAGCCCAATAAAATTAGGAATGCTGGTATTTCATAAATGACAATATGTAGATAAAATTCAATGATTATCGTTTTATTGATAATTTGTTTTTCTATAATATTATACCATTCTTTTTTAGCCAGACATAAGTTATTTTTAAATATTTAGCTTGTTATGTTTTCCATAATTATTTGGTACTATTGTTTTTTTTTTAATTGATGTGAAATTCTTATAAAAAATTAAGCATTTTAAAGTAGACAATTTTGTGGCAGGTTGTACATTCACAGTGTTGTGCGACCACCAGCTATCTGGTGCCAGGATATTTTTGTCACTCCCAGATAAAATCTTAAGCCCATTAGGTACTTATTCCCCTTTACTCCCTTTCTCTGGTCCTTGAAAACCACCAATCTGTTTTCTGTGTCTTTGTGTTTACCCATTCTGAATATTTCATACAATTGGAATCATAGAATATGTGAACTTTTGTGGCTGGCTTCTTTTACTTGGCATATGTTTTAAAGTTTCATCCACATTGTAGCACATGTCACTCCTTTTTACGATTGAATAATATCCCACTGGATGTTTATATCCATTCATTTTATCATTTATACATTGAATTCTACTTATATCCATTGTTAATCCATTCATCCATTGACAGAAATTTGCATTTTTCTACCCTTTGCCTATTGTGAATAGTACTGCTATGAACATTCAGGTATAAGTATTTGTCTGAATATACCTGGTTTAAATTTTCTTAGGTTATACCTTAGAAGTAAAATTTCTGGGTCATGTGGTAATTCTATGTTTGACTTACCTTGAAATCTTTTCCACAGTGACATATACATTCCTAACAGCAATCTTTGAGCATTGCAATTTCTAGACATCCTTGCCAACACTTGTTGTATTCCATCTTATTGATTATAGACATCCTTTGAGTAAGTGGTATTTAATGGTGGTTTTGATTTTCATTTTCCTGACTTCTAATGCTGTTGAGCATCTTTTCATGTGGATAATGTCCATTTGCATATATTTTTTGGAGAAACGTCTATTTAAATCCTTTGTGAAGTTTTAAAATGAAGTGCTTACTTTTTTGTGGCTAAGTTTTAGTTCTCTATAAATTCTTGGGTATTATTCCCATATCAAATGTATGATTTGAAATATTTCTCCTTCTGTTGGGTTATCTTTTCACTTCCTTGTTAGTGTTTTGATGTTCAAAATTTTTAGTTTTTATAAAATTTAATTTGTCTGGTTTTTTTTTGTTGTTGTTGTTCCACATGCTTTCAGAGTCATATCTAAGAATCTGTTTTCAAATCAAGAAGTCAAGAAGTGGGGGAGGGGCAAGATGGCCAACAGGTACCAGCCTCCAACAGAAGCTCCCATCCAGAGGGAAGGATAAAGTCCAGAAAATACCCAACAAAGTTGAAGACTAGGAGCCCAGCTGAGAGAGAAGAGTGATATCTGCAGAACACCTCTGCTGAGGCAAGGTGTGACTCCTAGAAAACAATCTATAGGTACATAATACATCCCAAAGGAAAACTGTCCATCCCCTCCCCCAAGAAAGTTGTGTTTTTCTCTTCGTTTTCACTTTGTCTGCTCCTGTAAGTTTCCTATAGGCCAGCAGTGAACTGAGGACCTATTATCTCACCCCACATGTGAGAGCTACAGGAAGTGGGGTCTACTCCCCTAGAGGGACCCTGCTGAGACTCTGAACACCCTCTCGCCAGGCAGAAAAATTGAACTAACATTTTCACTGCCATTTTGAACTTTCAGTCCACCCTTCCCCCCTTGCTTGCAGAGACAGTGAGAGGAAGCCCAAGAGCAGCATCCCCTTACCCCTGTGGGACCAAGCACCCTGTCCTGCCCCTGAAGCAGGAGAATTGGTTGAGCCACGAGTTCCCTGCATGGCTGTTGGCACTCTGCACTCCAGGCACACACACACCCCCCCCCCCGCCCCGCCATGGGGTGCGGTGAGGACTGATCGACCTGTGCAGGTTTCCCACATGGTTACTGGTGCACCATGCTCACAGGACACCCCAAAGACTGATCAACCCACATGTGTTCCCTGGGTGGCTGCTGGCACTCAACGCTCCAGGCACCCCTGCAGGGCACCCCAAGGACTGATAAAGCTGCACGTTCCCAGCACCCCAGGCCTGGCAGCCCAAGAACGGCCAGAGGATTGTAGGTTGATAGGGAACCACACTGGAGCGGTGGTACTCCAAGGCTAAGAGCAGCAGCTGCATCAGCTAGAATAATAAGGCTCACACCCCTGAGGTTTTTCTGGACAGACATGCCCTATCTCTCTGAGCAATCAGAGGAAGCTGGCATCTTCCCCCGTGGCAGCCACCAGGGGAACAGTTTTGGGACAGTCTTCAAATGGTGCAAATTCAGCATGGGGCAGAATCAGCGGAAAAACTCTGGTAACCTGAATAACCAGAGTGGATCAACTCCTCCAAGGAAGGATGGGTCAGATGCAATTGAAGATTCTGTCCCATGACTGAGATGACAGAAATTGAGTTCAGAATCTGGATAGCAAATAAGATCAACAGAATGTAGAAAAGGAGGGAATTAGAATTTCAAATTATTCAAAAGCTGCCTCAAGAATTAAATGATTTCAAAGATAAAATGACCAAAGATTTTGACACACTGAGACAAGAGGTTGCAGCCCTCAAAGATCTGAAAAATATGGTAGAATCCCTTGGTAGTAGAATGCAGCAAGCAGAAGAAAGGATCTTTGACATTGAAGGCAAAGCTTTTGAATGCACCCAAGTGCTCAAAGATGAAGAGAAATGGAGAGCAAAAACAGATCCTTCTCTCAGAGAGCTCTGGGATAATTTGAAGAAAACTAATATTCACCTTATAGGAATCTTTGAAGGTGACAAAGTTGTTTCACAAAGCACAGAGGCTCTTCTTCATAAAATTATGAAAGAGAACTTTCCAGATATGCCAAGAGATTCTAAAATTCAGATAGCAGACAGTTTCAGAACCCCAGCACGACTCAACCCAAACAAGACATCCCCCAGGCACATCACAATTAACTTCACTAAAGTTAATATGGAAAAGAAAATTCTGAAAGCAGTGAGATGTAAAAAAAACATCCCTTTCCTACAAGGGAAAGAATATTAGAATGACTGCAGATCTCTCTGCTGAAACCTTTCAGGCTAGAAGAGGGTGGTCATTGACCTTCAACCTGCTAAAACAAAACAACTTTCAACCCAGGATCCTGTATCTAGCTAAATGGAGTTTCATTTATGATGGAGAAATTGAATACTTTAATGACATTCACATGTTGAAGAAATTTGCCATAATTGAACCAGTCCTCCAGGATATTCTCAGACCTATCATCCATAATGACCAGTGCAATCCTCCACCACAGAAGTAAACTCACACAGAAAATTTTGATCAAATTCCAATTTCCATGGTGGCAAAAGGATTAAAGATGTCCACTGGGCATTGAAAAAACTCAATACCCAAAATTAAACCAGGCTTATCAATATTCTCAATCAATGTGAATGGCTTAACTTGCCCTCTAAAGAGGTACAAGATGGCTGACTGGATACAAAAACTCTGGCCAGATATCTGCTGAATACAAGAATCTCATCTTACCTTAAAAGACAAATATAGACTCAGGGTAAAGGGATGGCCATCTATTTTCCAGGCAAATGAAAAGCAGAAAAAAGCAGGTGTTGCAATTTTATTCTCAGATACAATAGGCTTTCAACCATCCAAAGTAAACAAAGATAAGGATGGTCACTTTATATCTATTAAGGGTAATACTCAATATGATGAGATTTCAATTATCAATATTTATGCACCCAACCTGAATGCACCTCAATTTATAAGAGATACTCTAATAGGTATGAGCAACTTGATTTCTCCCAGCTCCATCATAGTTGGAGATTTTAATACTTCTTTGGCAGTGTTGGATAGATCCTCCAATAAGAAGCTTAGCAAAAAAATTTTAGATTTAAACTTAACCATTCAGCATTTGGAGTTCATGAACATCTACAGAACATGTCATCCTAACAAAACTGAATACACATTTTTCTCATCAGCCCACGGAACATACTCCAAAATCGACCACATCTTAGGTCACAGGTCCAATCTCAGCAAATTTAAAAGAATAGAAATTATTCCTTGCATCTTCTCAGACTATCATGAAGTAAAAGTTGAACTCAGTAACAATAGGCATTTGCAAACTCATACAAAAACATGGAAGCTAAATAATCTTCTGCTGAATGATAGGTGGGTCAGAGATGAGATCAAGAAGGAAATTACCAAATTTTTGGAACAAAACGATAATGAAGATACAAGTTATCAGAACCTCTGGGATATTGCAAAGGCAGTCCTAAGAGGGAAATTTATAGCACTGCAAGTCTTCTTCAAGAAAATAGAAAGAGAAAAAGTTAACAACTTAATGGGACATCTCAAGCAACTGGAAGAGGAAGAACAATCCAATCCCAATCTCAGCAGAAGAAAAGAAATAACCAAAATTAGAACAGAATTAAATGAAATTGAAAACAAAAGGATTATACAACAGATCAATAAATCAAAAAGTTGGTTTTTTGAAAAAGTCAATAAAATAGATAAACATTTGGCCAACCTAACCAAGAAAAAAAGTAAAATCTCTAATTACATCAATCAGAAGCGGTAAACACGAAACAACAATAGACCCCTCAGAAATTCAAAACATCCTAAATGAATATTATAAGAAATTTTATTCTCAGAAATATGAAAATCTGAAAGAAATTGACCAATACTTGGAACATGCCACCTTCCAAGACTTAGCCAGAATCAAGTGGAAATGTTGAACAGGCCTATATGAAGTTCTGAAATAGCATCAACTATACAAAATCTCCCTAAAAAGAAAAACCCAGGACCAGATGGCTTCATGTCAGAATTCTCCCAAACCTTTAAAGAGGAATAGTACCTATACTATTTAACCTTTTCCAAAATACAGAAATAGATGGAATATTCCCCAACACATTCTATGAAGCAAACACCTTGGTTCCCAAACCAGAAAAAGACTCAAAAAGGAAAGAAAATTTCAGACAAATATCACTAATGAATATTGATGTGAAAATATTCAACAAGATCCTAGCAAAAAGAATCCAGCAACACATCAAACAGATTATACACCATGACCAAGTGGGTTTTATCCCAGGATCTCAAGGCTGGTTCAACATACATAAATCTATAAACATAATTCATCACATAAACAAATTAAAAAACAAAGACCATATGATTCTCTCAATTGATGCAGAAAAAGCTTTTGATAATATCCTGCATCCTTTCATGATTAGAACACTTAAGAAAACTGGCATAGAAGGAACATTTCCCAAATTGATAGAGGCCATCTACAGCAAACCCATAGCCAATATCATACTGAATGGAGTTAAATTGAAATCATTTCCACTCAGATAAGGAACCAGGCAAGGTTTCCCATTGTCTCCATTGCTCTTTAACATTGTAATGGAAGCTTTAGCCGTTGCAATTAGGAAAGAATAGGCAATCAAGGGTATCCATATAGGATCAGAAGAGATTAAACTTTCACTCTTCACAGATGATATGATTGTATATCTGGAAAACGCCAGGGATTCTACTACAAAGCTCTTAGAAGTGACAAGGAATACAGCAGCTTCTCGGGTTACAAAATCAACACTCATTAATCGGTAGCCTTTATATATACCAACAACAGTCACGCTGAAAAAATAGTCACAAACTCTATTCCATTTACAGTAGTGCCAAAGAAGATGAAATATTTGGGAGTCTACCTAACAAAGGACGTGAAAGATCTCTATGAAGAGAATTATGAAACTCAAAGAAAAGAAATAGCTGAAAATGTTAACAAATGGAAAACCATACCATTCTCATGACTGGGGAGAATTAACATTGTTAAAATGTTCATACTACCCAAAGCAATATATAATTTTAATGTAATCCCTATTAAAGTACCATTGTCATACTTTAAAAATCTTGAAAAAATAATACTTCCTTTTATATGGAATCAGAAAAAACCTTGAATAGCCAAGACATTACTCAGAAATAAAAACAAAGTAGGAGGAATCACGTTACCAGACATCAGACTATACTATAAATCCACAGTGATCAAAACAGCATGGTATTGGCACAAAAACAGAGAGGTAGATGTATGGAACAGAATAGAGAACCAAGAGATGAACCCCACTACTTACTGTTATTTGATCTTTGACAAGCCAATTAAAAACATGGAGTGGGGAAAAGACTCCCTATTTAGCAAATGGAGCTGGGCGAACTGGCTGGTGACCTGCAGAAGACTGAAACTAGATTCACACCTTTCACCACTAACTAAGATAGACTCACACTGGATTAAAGATTTAAATTGAATATATGAAACTATAAAAATACTAGAATAAAGTGTAGAGAAAACACTTGAAGAAATTGGCCTGGGTGAAAATTTTATGAGGAGGACCTCCCAGGCAATTGAAGCAACATCAAAAATACACTACTGGGGCCTTATCAAATTAAAAAGCTTGTGCACAGCCAAGAACACAGTAAATAAAGCAAGCAGACAGCCCTCAGAATGGGAGAAGGTATTTGTTGGTTATGTCTCTCTGTTTAATAACCAGAATCCACAGAGAACTCAAACGTATTAACAAGAAAAGAACAAGTGATCCCATCTCAGGGTTGACAAGGGACTTGAAGAGAAACTTCTCTTTAAAAAGACAGGTGCATGGCCTACAGATATATGAAAAAATGCTCACCATCCTTAATCATCAGAGAAATGCAAATCAGAACTACTCTGAGATATCATTTAAGACCAGTAAGATTAGCCCATATCACAAAATCCCAAAATCACAGATTCTGGCGTGGTTGTGGAGAAAAGGGAACACATCTATACTGCTGGTGAGATTGCAAACTAATATGTTCCTTTTGGAAAGACATCTGGAAACACTTAGAGAACTAAAAATAGACCTGCCATTTGATTCTATAATTCCTCTACTAGGTATATATCCAAAAGACCAAAATCACACTACAATAAAGATATTTGTATCAGAATGTTCATTGCAGCCCAATTCATAATTGCTAGGTCATGGAAGAAGCCCAAGTGGTGCCCATCAACCCATGAATGGATCAATCAATTTTGGTATATGTACACCATGGAATACTATGCAGCCATAAAGAAAGATGGAGACTTTACCTCTGTCATGCTTACATGGATAGAGCTAGAAAATAAATATTCTTGTTAGCAAAGTATCTCAGGAATGGAAGAAAAAGAATCCAATGTACTCAGTCCTACTATGAAACTAATTTATAGCTTTCTCAATTTTAGTCCAAGAACATGGGGAAAGGGAGAGGGAGGGGATGGGGGAGGATGGGTAGAAGGAGTGATTGGTGGGATCACACCTATGGTGAATCCTATAAAGGTACATGAATCTCTCTAAATTTAGAATATGAATGTCTTAACAGAATAACTAAGAAAATGACACGAAGGCTGTGTTAACCAGTTGGATGAAAGTATTTCAAATTCTATATATATAGCACACTGTACCCCATGATAGTATTAATGTACACAGCTATGATTAAAAAAATAAAAAAGAAGTCAAGAAGATTTGTCTCTGTATTTTCTTCTAAGTGTTTTATAGATTTAGCTCGTATATTTGGGTTGATGGTCCATTTTAAGTTCATTTTTGTTTATGATGTGAGTTAGTGGCCCAACTTTATTCTTTTGCATGTGAATATCCAGTTGTCCAGCACCATTTATTAAAAGACTATTCTTTCCCACAAGGAATAATATTGGCATTCTTTTTCTAAAGATTACTAGTATCTTTTAATCTTTATTCTAAAGATTATTAATAACTTTTTTATTTTTATTTTAGATATGGAATGTCATCTGTACCACTCTTATTTTTGCAATTATATAAAAATTCTTTGTGGCCTTTTTGCAGTAAATTTTTATATATGTTGAATAAATGCTTAAAAGTACATACTATAGATGTCTGTTTGCAAGACACAAAAATTTATGTATATATGGT
>NW_003852483.1:3219024-3317244 GCF_000181295.1 Otolemur garnettii | reverse complement strand
TATATATATGATGTAAAATTTATGTATATATGGTGTATTTATGTATATATAGTAAGATGTATATAATCTTATATTACATGTAATAAAAATTATTCAGAATATTGTTTAAATTTTTGTATTCCTTATTTTGTCAGATATTCTGATTTTGTGATGGATTGAAAGAGGATCAACATTTCCTATTTTACTTTTGTCTATTTATTTTTGTATTTACAGTATATTTTTCTTGTGTATTTTGTCAATACATTGTCTAAAGAATCCCAAAACTTGTATCTTCATTGTGGAATACATGTATATTCTGAGTCATTAAATAATGAGTTCACTTATGGTTTTTAATGTCTTTTACCTAAAAGTCAAATTGCTTGCTGTGAATACAATGATTCCCACTTACTTTTCCAAGCATTTGCTTAATTTATCTTAACCTTTAACCTTTAACTTTGAACTTTGTAACTTTTTAATGTATCCTTTATTTCCTGCATGTAATTAGCTTTTGGATCCAACAAAAGAGTTTCCTCTTTTAACAGAGGGTTTTTTTTTTTTTTGGAGACAGAGTCTCACTGTTGTTGCCCTGGGTAGAGTGCAGTAGCGTCATAGTTCACAGCAACCTGAAATTCTTGGGCTCAAGAAATCCTCTTGCCGCAGCCCCTCAAGCAGGTGAGACTGCAGGTGCCT
The DNA here is from genome assembly GCF_000181295.1 of Otolemur garnettii. Taxonomy (NCBI): domain Eukaryota; kingdom Metazoa; phylum Chordata; class Mammalia; order Primates; family Galagidae; genus Otolemur; species Otolemur garnettii. The sequence continues at coordinate 3,316,575 of NW_003852483.1, read as the reverse complement.
GACACAACACCTGGTTAGTTTTTCTATTTTTAGTAGAAACAAGGTCTTCCTCTTGCTCAGGCTGCTCTTGAACTCCTGAGCTCAAGCAATCCACCCAACTCAGCCTTCCAAAGTGCTAGGATTAATAGGCATGAGCCACTATGCCTGGTTAACAGATTTTAAAAATAGTTATAGTTATAACAGATGTGCTTGATATATATGCAATATTTTGAAATTTAATATTTTCTTTGCTTTGTGCTTTTTTTTTTTTATTTGGTGAGTGGTGCATGTGTGTGGGGTGTGTGTGTGTGTGTGTGCTTACTTTTCTCCTGGTAACTTGAATGTTTTATTTTTTTGTTTTGGAGTGAATATTTGTGTCCCCTTAAAATTCATATGTTGAAGCCCTAACTCCTAAAGTGATGGGATTTGGCCTTTGGAATGGCAGGCCCCCACGATGGAATTCACATCCTTATAGAAAAAGTGTACATGCTCTCTCTCTCTTTCTCCCTTAATCTCTCTTTCCCCACCATATGAGAACATAGCAAGAAGATGGGGGTCTGTAAGCCAGGAAGGGAGCTCTCACCAGGGAACCAAATCAATAGCACCTTAATCTTGGAAGCCCAGCCTTTGGAGCTGTGAGAAATAAATTCTTGTTGAAGCTATGCAATATATAGTATTTTGTTACAGCAACTAAATTTACTAAGACACTCTTTTTATTTCTTTTAGTGATTATCTTTGTAAATTTAGAGATATATGCCACCTTTATTCATTCATGAATTTTAGTGTCAACTGTTTTTATGCCATGAAAGATTAGGTATTTAGTCTTAATAATTAAGTATTCAACAATACAGATTTTACTTTTGGAATTCAGCATTGAATTATGCAGTTGATTGGATTTGTCATCATGTTTCATGATTTTTTTTAAAGATAAATAAATGCTATATGCATTAAGAATCCACACTGCAGAATATCTTTCTCTTGCCTTTTATGTGAAGAATAATTTGACTATACATAACATGTTGGGGTCAGGTTTTTCCTTCTTAGAATTGTCTATGTATTTCTCTACTGTGTTCTGCATTGAAAATAATTATTTGGGGGAAATCTGAGTGCAGTCAATTTTTCTCTCTTCAAGCAACTTTCATATTTTTATCCTTAAACTTCTGAACACCATCAAGACTTCAAATATTTTTCTCTTCCATTTTAATCTTGTTCTGTAGAAGTTTCAATTATGCATATGTTGAATTTTCTTAACCTGCTTTTCTACATATTTTATTCCATTTAAAACTTTTTTTCCTGTTTTTCCATTTTGCTTGCATGATCTTTTTAGAGCTGCTCTCCTTGCATTAAATCTGTTTCCAGGAGTCTCTATTTTTATGTCTACTGCTTCTACTGTGGTTTTATATCTGCAACAGTTCTATTGTTATCTTAAAATTCCTTTTCTTAATCTCACTTATAAAGTTTTTTAACTTGTCTTTTAAAAATTTCTCTAATCTTCTTCTTGAGCTTTCCCTCACTGAGTGTCCATTTTTTCCTTAAATTTCTTTAACATTTTTAGATTGCAATCATTTGAAGTTCCTCCTGATGCATGGAACAATTTTTATTCTGAACTGTATTTTTTATTGTTATACTTATTTACATTGTGCCAAGTACATTGGATACTTTTTCTTTCATTCTTGAGATACTTTGCCAAGAAGAATATGTTCCAGCTCTATCCATGTAAACATGTAATAGGTAAAGTCTCCATCTTTCTTTATGGCTGCATAATATTCCATGGTGTACATATACCACAATTTATTAATCCATTTGTGGGTCGATAGACACTTCAGTTTCTTCCATGACTTAGCAATTATGATTTGGACGGCAATAAACATTCTGCTACAAATATACTTGTTATGTGATTTTTGGTCTTCTGGATATATACCTAGTAGAGGAATTGTAGGATTGAATGGCAGGTGTATTTTTAGTTCTCTAAGTATTCTCCAAATATCTTTCCAAAAGGAATGTATTAGTTTGCATTCCCACCAGCAGTGTAGAAGTATTCCCTTTTCTCCACATCCACGCCAACAACTCTGGTTTTGGGATTTTGTGACATGGGCTGATTTTCTCCAGCTCTGTAATAATCAGAGATTTTAACACTCCTTTGGTAGTGTTGGATAGATCCGCAAATAAGAAGCTAAACAAAGAAATTTTAGACTTAAACTTAACTATCCAACATTTGGATTTAACAGACATCTACAGAACATTTCATCCTAACAAAACTGAATATGCATTCTTCTCATCAGCCCACAGAACATACTCCAAAACTGATCACATCTTAGGTCACAAATCTAACCTGAGCAAATTTAAAAGAATAGAAATTATTCCATGCATCTTCTCAGACCATCATGGAATAAAAGTTGAACTCAGTAACAATAAGAATCTGCATACTCATACAAAAACATGGAAACTAAATAACCTTATGCTGAATGATAGCTGGGTCATAGACAAGATTAAGAAGAAAATTACCAAATTTTTGGAACAAAATGATAATGAAGACATGAATGATCAGACCCTCTGGGATACTGCAAAGGCAGTCCTAAGAGGGAAATTTATAGCACTGTTTCTTATTGTTATTGTTGTTTTGCCTCTTATGTCTTGAATGGGTGTTGAAGAGGTAGGCAACCCTAACATCCAACAAATTAAAACAAAAATAGTTCAAACAAAAGCCTACTCTTCCCATCTGAAAGACAAGGAAAGGCCTCATAAGATGTTACCTTTTAGACAATAATTGCTCTGCTCCAGTCAAACAACATAGAAGATACAGTGGTCCCATCCATACCCATACCAGTAAAGGCCAAGTGGGTATCCTAAACTCCCAACCTCATGAAGTAATAAGGTTCTCCAACCACCATCCACATTTCTTCACCCAGGTTGGTACCAGAGCTGAGACTCTCAGTCTCACCCAGTGATAAGGAACCTTCTGCCCCCATGCTATCAGTGAAGACTATGTAAGGAATCTAGATTTCTAACCCTGCTGACAATAATAAGTGGCTAAGAATAGAAATTCTACCAGGAGAAGAGAAAGATGGGAGGGACAAAAATGAATTCAAATAAATAGTGACTGAAAATATACCAAATTTGGCAAATGACCAAGAAGCTCACCAACAAGATCACCGAAGAAATTCACATCAAGACACATTAAAATATAACTTCTAAAAAGCCTTGAGAAAAGATAGAGCCTTTACCTCTTTTATGTTTACATGGAGAGACCTGGAACATATTCTCTTGAGTAAAGTATCTCAAGAATGGAGGGAAAAGTATCCAATGTACTCAGTACTTCTATGAAACCTACTTATATTTACTCACACTTTGTTATGAAAGATAGAACACAACTATAGCCCAGGATGAAGGAGAGAAATGGAGTGGGAAGCGGGGGGATGGGGGAGGTTTGATAAAGGGAGGGTAAAAGGTGGGACCACACCTATGGAGCATATTGCAAGGGTCCAAGTCAAATCTGTCAAATGTAGAACATAAATGTCTTAACACAATAATCAAGTAAATGAGGTGAAAGCTATGTTGATTGGCTTGATGTAACTACGTCAGATTGTATTAAAAAAATCAACACATTGTACCCCACATATGTATAAATGTATTCATGATCTATGTGTATATGACTTAATTTAAAAAAAAACTAAAGACAAAAAAAATATTGAAAGCAGCAAGAGAAAAAGGATGTTTTAACTATAGGGGGAAAACACTGTATGACAATGGGTATTCCATAAGAAACCAAGGAGATCAAAAGAAAGTGGCACCTTTTGTAAGTGCTGAAAGAAAAAAAAACTGTCAATGCAGAATCTTGTATCCTTCAGGATGAAGGGGAAATCAAGGTAGTCTTGAATGAAGGAAAACTAAGAGTTTTTGTCCCCAACAGGCCACTCCTAAAAGAATAACTAAATAAAGTTCTTTGAACATAAATGAAAATAACAAGATAAAGAATCTTAAAACATCAGAATAGAAGAAAACATAGTGAAAATGTAAGTAAATAAAATAAACTTTCCTTCTCCTTCAATTTTCTACATAATTTGGTGACTGAAACAAAATTATAATGCTACCTAATGTAGTTCTAAATGTTTGTGAAAAAGTTTTAAGATAATTATATTATAAATGAGGGGGATTAAGGCACATAATGGTAGATATACGGTTTCTACATTTTGTTCTAATTGGTAAAATTACGACACCAGTAGACTGATAACTTATATCTAACACCATACCTAAAGAGAACCCTAAACAAGCTATACAAAGAAATCCACTCTAAAATACCATAGATACATAAAAACTAGGATATTAAAAATGTCACAATATATAAAAAAGTAACAATGAAAAGAAAAACAGAATTGAAAAGAACAAAAAGGGTAGCGCCCGTGGGTCAGTGAGTAGGGCATCAGCCCCATATGCCAAGGGTGACAGGTTCAAACCTGGCCCCAGCCAAAACACTGCAACAACAACAAATAGCCAGGAATTATGGCAGGTGCCTGTACTCCCAGCTACTCTACTGAGGCAAGAGAATCACCTAAACCCAAGAGCTAGAGGTTGCTGTGAGCTGTGATGCCACAGCTCTCTACCAAGGGTGACAAAATGAGACTCTGTCTCTTAAAAAAAAAAAAAAAGAAAGAAAGAAAAGAACAAAAAAAGGCTGACTTAATCTCTAATGTATGAGTAATTATATTAAGTGTAAATGGTCTTTATAATGCCAATTAAAAAGCAAAAATTGGTAGAGTAGATTAAAAATCTTGACTCATTGCTGTCTACAAGAAACTGGCTAAAACTAGAATGATACAGGCAGGTTGAAAGTGAAAGGATGAAGTAATGTACATCATGTGAACACTAGTAAAAAGAAAACAGGAGTGGCAAATGCTAATCAAAAGAAAACAAAGTGGCTATATTAATATCAGATAAAGCAGACTTCAGAATAAAGAAATTTGCCAGAGACAGAGAACAATATTTCATAATGATAAAAATGATCAATCACTAAGAAGCATAGGAATCTTAAACAAGACAGCAGCAAAATATGCCAAGAAAAAACATGAATTAGAAAACTAAAAAAGAACTGAAAAGAGAAGCAGAGAAATTCATACTTATACTTGCAGACTTTAACACCCTGGTCTTAACAATTAATACAACTAGACCAAAGAAAACAACATAAAAATAAAAAACAAAAGCAAAGACTAGAGAAACTCAACGACACCATCAACCACCAAGATCTAATTGGCACTGTAGAACACTCCATCCATCAACACAGAATATACATTTTATTTAAGCATCCATGAAACTTACATATACTAAGACAGATTATATCCTGGACTACAAAACAAACCTTGATTAATTTGAAATCATTGAAATCACACAGAGTGTGTTTTGAGTTTACAATGGAATCAAACTAAAAATCAGTAACAGATAACAGGAAAATCTTCACCCTTGGAACCTAACAGCATCTAATCCATTGTCAAAGAGGAAGTCTGAAGAGAAATTTTGTTAACCAGTTTCATGAAGGTATTACAAATTGTGTACAAAATCAGCACATTGTACCCCATAATTGCATTATTGTACACAGCTATGAATTAATAAAAAAATTTTGGTGTAACGCAGTTAAGGTAGTTCATAGTGAAAATATGTAGAACTAAACTCATAAATTAGAAAAGAGAAAAAAGTCTCTTACCTTAAGAACATAGAAAAAGAAGAACCAAGCTCAAAACATGCACAAAGAAAAAAAATAATAAAGAAAATTTTAATGGTGACTGCATTAAATCTGTAGATTGCTTTGGGTAGGATAGACATTCTAACAATGTTGATTCTTCCTAGCCATGAGCATGATATGTTGTTCCATCTGTTAATATCCTTTGCTATTTCTTTTCTTAGTGTTTCATAGTTCTCTCTGTAGGGATCCTTTGCATCCTTGAAGTATATTCTAAGGTATTTCATATTCTTTGATGGTATAGCAAAGTGTGTTGTATCTTTAATTTGATTCTCAGCTTGCCTGTTATTGATATATATGAAGGCTACTGATTTGTGAAGATCAATTTTACAACCTGAGACATTACTATATTTCTTAGTTATTTTCAGGAGTCTTGTGGCTGAATTCTTGGAGTTTTCTAAGCATAAGATTGTATCATCACCAAAGAGCAATGATTTGACCTCCTCTGTCTCCATTTTGGATACCCTTGATCCTTTCTTTCATCAGACTGCATTGGCTAGGACTTTCAGCACAATGTTGAACAGTAGTGGCAATAATAGATATCCTTGTCTGGTTCCAGTTCTGAGCAAAATTCTTTCAGTTTATCTCAATTCAGTATGATAATGGCTGTGTGTTTGTTGTAGATGGCTTCCGTTAGTTTAAGAAATGTTCCTTCTATGCTTATTTTTTTGCGTTTGTATAAAAAAAGACACTGAATTTTGTCAAATGATTTTTCTGTATCTGTTGATGGATCATATGATCATATTTTGAAGATCTTGAAAAAATAGTTCTTTGTTTCATAGAACCAGAAAACCCCCTGAATAGTCAATGAAATTCTATGAAATAAGAACAAATCATGTTATCAGACTTCAGATTATACTATAAGTCTAGTGATCAAAACAACATGGTATTGACATAAAAATAGAGATATAGCCTATGGAACAGAATGGAGAACCTAGCTGAAACCAGCCTCATATTACCATTTGATCTTTGAGAAAGTAAACAAATGCATACACTGGGGTAAAGAATCGTTCTTTAGGCTCGGCGCCTATAGCTCAACCGGCTAAGGCGCCAGTCATGTACACCTAAGGTGGCGGGTTCAAATCCCCAGCCCAGACCCGCCAAACAACAATGATGGCTGCAACCAAAAAATAGCCGGGCACTGTGGCAGGCACCTGTGGTCCCAGCTACTGGGGAGGTGGAGGCAGGAGACTCGCTTGAGCCCAGGAGTTGGAGGTTGCTGTGAGCTATAATGCCATGGCACTCTACCCAGGGGGACAGCTTGAGGCTCTGTCTCAAAAAAAAAAAAGAATCATTCTTTAATAAATGATGCTGGAAGAACTGGTTAGCCACATGTGAAAGACTGACCTGCTCCTCTCACCACTCACAAAAATCAACACATGAGGGATAAAACATTTAAATATAAGACATGAAATGATAAAAACCCTAGAAGAAATTCTGGGAAAAACTCTTAATCTTATCAGCCTAGAGAAAGAATTTATGAAGAAGACCTCCAGTGGTAATTGCAGCAACAACAAAAATAAATAAATGGAGCATAATCAAGTTAAAGTTTCTGTATAACTAAGGACACGATCAACAAAGCAAAGAAACAACCTTCAGCATGGGAGAAGATATTTGCATGCTACAAATCTGACAAAAGGCTAATAACTAGAATCTACAAAGAACTAAAGCAAATCAACAAGAAAAGAGCAAACAATTTCACTAAAAACTGGGCAAGAGACATGGACCGAATCTTTTCTTCCAAGGACAAATAACCAACACATACATGAAAAAATGCTCATTTTCTGTAATCATTAGAGAAATGCAAATCAAAAACCACCTTGAGATATCACCTAACCCCAGTGAGAATGGCTCACATCTCAATGTCACAAAACAACAGATACTGGCATTAGTGCAGAGAGAAGAGAGCATTTGTGCACTGTTGGTGGGACTGCAAACTACTACAGCTTTTTGGAAAGAAGTATGGAGACTCCTCAAAGACCTAAAAAGTAGACCTTCCATTTGGTCTTGCAATCCCATTACCAGGTATTCTACTCAAAAGAAAAAATAGTCATTTTATAATAAAGACATTTGCAATCAAATGTTTACAGCACTTCAGTTCACAATCGCAAAGATGTAAAAACAACCCAGGTGTCCTTTAACCCACAAATAGATTAATAAACTGTGGAATACTATTCATAGCCATAAAAAGATCAAGGTTATGTATCTTTTGTAACAACCTGGAAGGGTTTGGAAAGCATTCTCCTAAGTATCCCAGAAATGGAAAAACAAGCATTACATGTACTCAAAAACTAAGTTGAAACTAGTAGATTAACAACTACAGGCCCATGAGAGGAAAATACAATTAAATTCACAAAGGGGAGAAGGTGGGAGGGTGGGTTAGTAAGTTCCCACCCAAAGGGTACAATGCACAGGTATATGGCACACTTCCTGAGTGAAAGACACAACTACAACTCAGACTTTACCTCATGAATGTAAACAGTGTAACCTGATCATATACCCTCATATTCATCTGAAATTAAAAATAAATAAATAAATAAAAATTAAAAAAAAACAAAGGTAAGAGCAGAAATTGAAACAGTAACACAATGGAGACTGCCAACGAAACTAAGCTGTTCCTTTGTAAAGAACAATAAATTTAAAGAACTTCAAATAAAACTGACCATCCCCCCCACAAAAAAAAAAAAACAGTGTAAAGCACTGAATGACTAGTATTAGGAATGAAATGGGGCATACACTACAGATGTCAAAAGGATAATAACAACGTGCTATGAGCAAGTCTGCACATACACATCGGACAACTCTTATGAAATGGCCCAATTGCTAGTAAAGTCAAATCTACCACAAGTCCCAGTATGAAAATGACTATTTGAATAGCCCTGTAATTATTAAAGAAAAGGAATTCATAATTTAGTAACTCACAAAAACAAAATTCCCCATTCTAGTTGGTTTAACTGGAGAATTCTATCACATATTTAAAGATTTAGTACCAATTCTACACAATCTCTTCCAGAAAATAGAATAAGAGGGAACATTTCCCAATTCTTTTTTTGAAGCTAGTCTTATCTTAATACTAAAACCAGACAAAGATAGTACAAAAATCAAAGCTATACCATACCCCCTATGAATACAGATGCAAAAAAAAAAAAAAAAATTGGGAGGAGGGACAGAGTCACACTATACTGCATAGGCTGGTCTTGAACTCTTAGGCTCAAACGATTCTTCCACCTCAGCCTCCTGAGTAACCATTGGCTTACATGCAAAAAATTTTAACAAAACATTGACAAATAGAATTCAGCAAATACAAAAAGAATTACATCCTACCACCAAGTGGAATTTATTCCAGGGATGCAATGCTAACTCAATATCCTAAAATCAATCAATGCAAACCACAATAGACTAAACAATAAAACTTACATGATCATGTAAATCAATAAAGAAAATGATTTTCACCAAATTCAACATCTATTAATGATAAATATTGTAAGATAGAAATAAAGGAGCCCCTTCTCATCTTGATGGAGAATAAATACAAAAACACTACAGCTAACAGTATACTTGGTGATGAAAGATTTAATAGTCTCAGTCTTTGGAAACAAGGCAAGATGTTTACCCCCATCAACATTATACAACGTAGTACTGAAATTTCTAAACAGTGCAATGAGGGAAGGAAGAAAATAAAAGCATATAGAACAGAATGGAAGAAATGAAACCGTCCCCCTTACATGGTTGTCTATGAGAAAATCCCGAGAATCTAAACGAAACCAGTAACAATAACAAAAATCATGAAAGCTACAACTGAGTTCAGTAAGGCCTTCTAATAAAGATCATCACTCAAAAATTAATGATAATGTATTTCTATACATTAGCAATGAACATATGGACACCAAAATTAGAAATACAATACCACTTAAAATTGCTCAAAAAGAAAATGAAGTACTTAGGTGTAAATATGACTAATTTGTACAAGACTCATATGCTGGAAACTACAGAATATTGATGAAGAAAATCAAAGAAGATCTAAATGAATATAGAGATGTATCATAGTAAAGATGTCATTTCTCCCCCATTCACATTCCAGTTTAATACAGTTCCCATTAAAATGCTAGCCAGCTTTTTTATAGATAAGATAAGCTAAAATTGATATAGAGAAGAACTAGAACAGCTAAGATAATTTTGAAAAAAACAAAATGGAAAGAATTGGTCTACCCAATTTCAAGACTTATTATGTAGCTATAGTAACCAGGATTGTGTGGTATTGGCAGAGGAATAGATACAGAGATCAATAGAAAACCTAAAAATAGATGGGTGGGAAGTGTGATTTGCAAATAAATAAATAAATGACAACAGGGGGGATTTTTTTAAATGATGGAAATGTTTTATATTTTGTAAATGTCCTGCTTGTGATACATGCTATAGTTTTGCAAGATGATACCACTGGGGAAACCAGGTAAAGGGTACAGGGGACCTCCTGTATTGTTTCTTTGTAAATTCTTCATGTGAATCTACAAAATACTTCAGAGTAAAAAGTAGAATTAAATATGATTATGTTAGGCCAGGAGAGGTGGCTCACACCTGTAATCCTAGCACTCTAGGAGGCTGAGGTAGGTGGATTGCCTGAGCTCAGGAGTTTGAGACCAGTCTGAGCAAGAGAGAGACCCTGTATCTACTAAAAATAGAAAAAAAAAACAAAACTAACTGGATGTTGTGGCAGGTGCCAGCAGTCCCAGCTACTTGGGAGACTGAGGTAGGAGGATCCCTTAAGCCCAAGAGTTTGAGGTTGCTGTGAGCTACAATGTCACAGCACTCTACCCAGGACAATGGAGCGAGACTCAGTCTCAAAGGAAAAAAAATGATTATTTTGATAAATACAGAAAATGCATTTGACAAAGTACATCTTTTCAGGATAGAACCTCTCAACAAGCTAGGAACCCAAGAGAACTTGATTTCATAAAGGGTATCTGTGAAAAACACAGCTAACAAACCTAACAGTAAGTGAATGTATTGCTTTACACATAAATGTATTGCTTTACACATAAAATCAAAATTTCCTTTTTGATTTCTGACACATTCCTGCCATGATTTTGGCCCATTATTCTCATAAATCACAAAGTCGTTCAAATAAGGGAGTTCTATTTTCACGTTCCTTTCCCTCCATGATCAGGTCATAGATCCTAACAATGATCATCCACCTAGCAGATGCAAATTCTTTCCAATTGTTCATGTTGTGAAAACAGGTATACAGAGTATATTGCAAATTCTTTCCAATTGTTCATGTTGTGAAAACAGGTATACAGAGTATATTTTACAGAGACATGTCTCTGTAAAATATGCTTTTACTAAAAGGTCTCACATCCAGGGGAATCATTATTTCTGATGGGTAGTAAATCAAAGGGTTTAGGAAAGATCAAGTATGAGAAACACTTTATTCATGGGTAATTCTAAATCTAGGTTACCCATTCCCAAACTAGGTAATGAGGCATTGTATTTTGATCTAAGTTTAACCTTTAACATTCCAAGAATCAGGATATCTATGCTATGATTGTTAAGAAAGATCATCAAAAATAAGTGAAAATGGCAAAAGAATTACAAGTCATACTTCAACTTTATTGAACAACCCTCACTAAGGTTTATTTGATGTTCTAGGGAACAGTAATTGGTGGGCTTGCCATTATTTACTGCCAGAGTTTGTAAAGCTGGATGTTAATTTAACACAAGATTGATGAATTGCCAATGATTTTTGTCCACTGGGGATGAAAATGATTTCTGTGTGATAGAAATAATTACACCCAAAGCAGTCATTTCTCCCCATTAAATATGTGCGTGTACTTGTGTATACTTCCTCACATTCGCTTTTGAATCATCTTTGCCATTCTTACCTCCTTGGTGAGTTAAATAAATGTGATCTTAACATAGCTTCAATAAATGTCAGGTGTTCAGCCGTTTGAAAATGAAACTTGGATGTAAAGGAAAGGAAAGGCCTGGTGTATTCGGCTTACACTGGCCTTCACGTAGGGCCCACCTGGAGAGGATGTGCTTAAGGCCAGTCTATGGCCGTTTTGCACTAGCCCATATGCTTGCCAGCTCTTTCCTTTATATTTACTGTGTGCTTGTTACACATGTAGCAAGGAGCTGTAACTATAATTTTAGTTATTTCAATGGGCATATCATGCCTTGGTGTTTTTCTTTCCTTTGCTTCCCTTAAATGTCACCACAGTAGACTCCATGAGCAACTCTGATTCATAGGCTCAAAGTACCTTAATTTGTTAATCATTCTGGAGAATGAGGAACACATATTAGAGTGTGCATTCCAGGAATTCACTGGTGTCCATGTCCAATCACATGGCACATTGGCTGTGTTGTGAGCAGAAGATAGACTGAGGCTGGCAAAGGATCCATGTCTATACTAGTTTGAAAACACGGGGTGTCCCGAAAGTTGCCCCTAAAGTCGCCATACACAGGAAAATGTGAAATTATAGCTAAATGTAACACTATAACAAAATAGTCACTACAAAATTTTACAGAATATTTACAAAATATTCTGTACGTGTTGGCCACCTTTTGATAAAAAGGAAATTGTTATTGATCTAAACAAAATTAACCTGAGGTAAGGAACAGACTCTGAGTAGTAGAAACTGAAGGTATTGTTTCTAATATGTAAGTCAGACACAGAAAAACTCAAACTCCATACTCCTATATTGTAGAAGCAATTATTTGTTTTAAGTTCCAGAATCCTACGCAATCTCCAGGACTTGAAGATTCTTTTGCTACCAAAATTCTGTCAATGGCCAGAGAATAAAAGTGTTCTGATCAGTGATTATTGGCAGATTCTTGGCAAGTTTGAGTTTTATTGATTAAAAAAAGAGGTGGAGGGCAGCGCCTGTGGCTCAAAGGAGTAGGGCACCGGCCCTATATGCCAGAGGTGGCAGGTTCAAACTGAGCCCCCACCAAAAACTGCAAAAAAAAAGAGGTGGAGTGTAGACTAGATTCTGACTGGAGCATCCCAGGAGAAGGGCTTGTCAGTTAAAGCTGAAAGGTGGGAAATGTGAAAGAAAATAATTTCTTCCCTCTGGGTAGATACCTAGTAATGGGATTGTGGAATCAAATGGAAGGCCTACTATTAGCTCTTTGAGGGTTCTCTATACCTCATATTAATCCAAAATAAAAAGAAAGGAAAAAAATCCCTCTCCCCCTGTCTAATATAGCTGGTTAGATACTTATGCCATCAATAGCTATAACCACCAGTTCAATAGCAGAAATGCGTGAAAGGCATCTTTCTAGGATTTTTTGCAGCCCAGATTGACAAATACAGGCCTTAAAAGACAGACAACATCTCCAAGTCACGATGCAGCCACTCATCTTTATTGCTATGAAGAATCACCAGCTATACAACCTGCTCCTACATCTCCTTCCATGCATTGATACCTTTATTTGGCAGAAGACCCTCAAGAATATAGGTACGAGTCTCATTTTCCTCTTTGCCCAAATGAATTCCTAAATCAATAAAATGCCAGGTCCATTTGTTACAGAGAACGTAGATTTGTTTCATCCCATGGGAGCACCCCCGCGGGACCTGCTCAGGTTTCTAGCTTTCTTGGGAGGTGGCAGCCCCTGGTTTGTGGGCTCAGCTGCTCCTCTTGTCCTGTCCTATTGGGTCAGTACAGCAGCCTGAAGCCACGGGATTGCCTCTCTTTTTACATCAGCCAAATTGTGCTTATGTGGAAAGTGTGGATTGTGGATGAGCAGAGGACCACTGTGCTGAAGAATTTAGAATTTCAGAGTTTAGTAAAGTGCATATTGTGAAATAACTCGTTTCTCTTTTTGTATGTGAGATGTTATATACGGTATATGCATATATGATACCTGCTTATATATATTTAGGCATTTAAATATTTACACAGTGTAAAACTGGAAAGTATATATATATACACATCTAGTAAGAGCAAATTGGGCTGAAGAGCCTCCAAGATGTTGCATAGTTTGTTTTATCTTTCTGAAAAGCACATTGCCCCTCTCCAAACACGCGGTGGGCAGTTTGAGGCAGGGACCATGGAGTAACTTGTCTTCTGTCTTCACAGAGCATGCCACATAGCAGGAGCCACAAATGAATGTCTGATAACCGTCATGATGGATTAAATGGATTGCTCCACTCTCAGCTGGAGTCATAGATCTCAGTGGTCACCTGTGCGGGGAAGCTGGAACTTGTGCAATGCTGCTCGGCCTGAGCAGTGAGGCCTCTTGAGAACTGAGACCCTTCCCTGAAGCCAATGCCACTGTGTCCACTGCTGTGTGGGACCCCCAGACCACTGAGCAGAGCCAGCTAAAGAGGGCACTAGTGCGGTGAGGGTACTACTCTTCAGCTGTGCGTTACTTCTCAAACAATCATGCTTTTGTCAATCAGAGGTCGGGCTCATCAAGTTGCTGTTGTGACCTGACAGTCACTCTCTACTCTGGGAACATCCCCAGTAAGGCCTGTCCTGTGCCCCACTCCTCACCCACGGCCAAGTCACTTAATGGGCACTATTTGAATGAAGAGCCCATCCACTCAACTCCCAGTCTGTTCCCAGCCCCTGGTTTTGATCAAAATGCACCCATGCCCATGAAACCAGGAATTAGGTTTAAAAAAAAAAAAAAAAGCTGCAGTAAGAAACAAAGAGCTGCTTCTCTTTGTCAACCAGACTTCCCCACTGTAGACATTTGCATCTGCTCAGAGATATTAGGAGCCAAAAAATTCACAGGGCCAAATAAGAGACAGGGGAAATTCCTCTGAGGGCCTGTGAATGGAATATAAATCTCACTCTGATGTGGAAAACTAAATTGCTGCTCAGTCATTATTTCTGTCAGCATTCCAGTCCTTGTCATTAAAGCTGTCTCCTCTTTGTCCACATTCAAGGCTACACAAAAGTAAGGGTCTGATAAAATGTTAAGCTTCTTTTTTTTTTTTTTGTGGGGGAGGGGGTGCCCAGCTTTGGAAACAATATGTTGAAGTCAAGCAAAGAAGTTAAAAGTATGAAAATCATCTCTGTGCATTTTCTTTTCCCCATCTCCCCCAGCCACTCTTTCAAACACCAGCCCTAATTTCTTGTTCCCAACCTTGCACTAATACAATGTGACATTCTCAGGCCTGGAATTTGGTCTTTCAAAGCTGGTTCTGCTCCAAGTCCTCTGTGACCTTTCATTACTTTCCTCCACACCCCCTCATCTGAGCTGTCCATGTCTAAATGGGACCTACATTTCTGAGACAGAGAGAGGGAGAGAGAGCCAGGCAGACTCAAGCCTTGCTTTTGGTGACCCAGCTTTGGGGATCTCATCACTTCTGCTGCATTCTACTCCCAATCCCCACTCCAGACAGTCACTAAGACTCAAGAGACAGAGCCAGAGAGTATAACAGAGACAGAGGGAGATAAAGAGAATGAGAGATAGAGAAAGAGGAGGAGGAAGAGACAGGCAGAGTGAGAGAGAGGCAGAAATGGAGAGACAGATGAAAGGCGAAGTGAGAGAGCAAGAGAGACAGAGATAAAAAGAGACAGAAACAGAGACAGAGTGAGAAAGCAAAGGAACGAGAGACAGAGATTGACAGAAAGAGACAAAGAGAGAAAAGGGTTAAGCGGGGAGAGAGAGAGAGTTTATACACATCAGTAAATTCCAGTTTCAAATTGGAGAGGAGAAAGCAGAATTCAGAAAAGTTACAGAACTGATGTATCTGAATTATTCCTCTTTCCCAGTCAATAATCCTTTTTCACATTTTAATTGGAAAAACTATCTAGAATGAGCATCTAAGCAAAGTCCTCTTCCTGGTGTGGTCACAGCCAGCTGGAGCAGCTTGTGCGTGGCTCTGAGTCCCCTGCCTCCCAGTCGGTTCTCCAAGAAGAACCCACTCTGCGGCAGGTGGGGGTCCCTCCAGCCACATGGAGCTCCTGGGGACCCTGAGGCCGTGGGAGCCACGAGCCTCATCATCCCTTTCCCGCCTTGTCTGTCTGTGCCCTGGTCTTTCCGAGTGCAAAGGCACTTCTCAGGTGCACCAAGGAGCGCCAGGAAGGGGGACGCTCATCAGTGCAGTGGTCAGGGACAGCCAGGCTCCAAGGGCTTCCTTGGGAGACAGCCGGCCAGGGATGTCTTAGACTCAAGAAGAGAAAGAGGGGCTGTTCAGGATGGCTGGCTCAGGGCTGGCAAGTTCTTTTCTCCTTCAATTTTTAAGGCTTTCTTGGGATGCCAGTTTGGATTTTCATTCTTTAAGATACACTCAAACATGATCAACAGGGACAAATATGCATTGCTGCTGTTGCATTATGGGTGGCGTAGGGACTTGGACATTAGGTGCAAGGTATAGCTCCCAAACCTATTATTTTCTTTGGTTATAAGTGGGACAATAGAAGTGCTTTTAAAATTAATTTTACTTGTTTTCAGCATTCATACGTGAACAGTGGAGGGGGTAGCACTGGGCTATGGCCAGGCCACCTCTTCACCCTGATCAAGCTGGACTGGCTCTGCTGGGTGCTGTGCTAACCAGGCCAGGTCAGGATGCTGAGCCAAGCACCATCAGGCGGTTTCTCAGCCACACAGAGCAGTCCCCGCTGTCATATGGAAAGAGTGAATTTAGAGTGTGTGGAAAGACTACCCTTATAGATACGACTCTCTTTTCTGGCCAAGAGAAACTAGACATGCAGGTGTCACTGATGGCCAGTTGGCATCTCTGCCTGTAAGTGCAGAGCTATTACTGAGGACAGAGAAGTTGTCATGGTGACTGAGAGACTGAGTCTTCAATGGGTGTCTGCTGACAGGGCTGTTCTCCTCGGAGAGCATGTTTCATGGCACTATTCTCTGTTGGGGGGAAAGAACTTTACTTCTTAGAATAAACTTATGCTGAAAAATTTCTTCCAAAGTAAAGGCTGTAATCTATTAATGGCTTGGAATCCTGTTTACCTCATAGAAATCCTCCTAGGAATATTGAGGGAACTATTCTGCAATCCCAATCCCAATCCCAAAGGCACCCTGGAGAATGAGGATCACCTGTTGCAAGTTCTCTTCCATCGCTGGTTCCAGACAAGGGACTGTTCTCCGATTTCACCTAAAAGGTAACAGATCTAATGCTTTTTGTTGTTGTTAAGTAGGAGCCTACAACCTTTTTTAAAAATCGACTTTATTGAGGAAGATACAATTTACCTGCAATATGCTGCATCACTAAAGTACAGAGTCCAGTGAGTTTCTGTACACACCACCAGCAAGACACAGAACATTTCCATTACACCTAAGAAGTTCCTGATATCTCTTTGCCGTCCATCCTTCCTTCCACTTTTGTCCCGGCCACCACAGGCCTGGTTTTTGTCACTATTGTTCTAATTTTAGGGTCTGTGCTGCCAAAGTGAGCACTGTTTTTTGCTCACTATCAGTTTATATTTCCTGGAGTTTTATCTAAATCATGTAGAGATCACGTAGTATGTGGCCTTCTGGGCCTGACCACTTTTGCTCAGCATAGTGATTTTGAGATTCATCCATACTTTTGCATCTACCATTCATTTGTTCCTTTTTCTGTTTAGTAGTGCTCATTATATGGAAATTCTACTCATTTTATTTACCCATTCACCTGTTGATGGGCATTTGGGAGGTTCCAGCTTTAGGATATTATGAATAATGCTGCTATGAACATTCATGTACACATCTTTGAGGGGGCATGTCTCATGGATAAATACCTAATAACAGAAAATCTGGGTCATATATTTAACTTCTTAAGAAACTGCCAGTTGTCCAAAGTGGTTTCACAGGTCCAGCTGGCTGCATCTTTGCCAGCCCTGGGTAAGCCTTTTTCCTTTCTTCATCCCAGTGGGTATGGAGGGGTGTCACACTGTGGTTCTTTGTGGGTTTGATTTGCATTTCCCTGGTGACCAATGATGCTGAGCATTTTTTCGCGAACTTACTGGCCACCGTATCTCTGCTTTAAAAGAGTGTTCATTTAAATATTTTGCCTGTTTTTTTAAAAATAGGTTATTTATCTTCATATTCCACCAGAGATTTCAGGTAGTTGTTTTTTGGGGTTTTTTTTTTGTTGTTGTTGTTTTTTGTATTTTGCACAAGGTCCATAGTCATCATGTTCCAAGAATTTCCATTTTCATCATAATGAAAGAATTATTCCTGGTAACTTTTGTAAACAGAATCCCTCCCCACTGGCTCATATTTGGAGTGATTTAACTGATGGATACTCAGGAGCTATGGCCTTTCATTATAGGAAAACAAATGAAATGATTCAATTTTCTAAGAATAAAAGTTTCAAACAAGTTTCAAAGCATGTTTTTTTCCTTCTGGTCAATTGCACCATCAAGATAATCTTCTTTTGTAATAAAATTTTGGAATTTTCTTTCAGCTTCCTTTATGTGCTGTTTTGATTTTATTCATTAATTGGATAATGACTAGTAATTAAAAACTGCTGCTTGAATTCAATCATTGACCAAAAAAAATAGTGTGTCTTTAGAGATATTCAAACTGATTAAATTCTACTTCTTTCCAAGGGCTTACCTTTAATATATACTTATCACTTATCAGGCAAATTTTTATTTTTTTTTCCATACTATTTTAAGTACTTAAGCACATTGATTCATAAAGGTTAAAGATTTTTTTCCCCACAACCCAGAATACAGCATAATTTGTGCAATAAACCCTTTCTTTACTCAAACTCTGTTGCAAGTGAAATCTAAATTATTGCCAAGTTCTGAATTAAAAGAATCCGAATGCAGGAGTTTTGCGGATGTGAACGGCTATCTTTGCCACTTGTGCTTCAGATTGGGCCCACAGTATACCAGGTGTTAGCACTGATGGTACAGGTATTTATATCTCAGGGTTGAGGACTTGCGTCCCTTTTTACACAGTACTTTTAAATGAAAGCCCCTAATGAACTTTGGAAAATCAAGTTTGTCTATTTGCCACTTTCAAAGGTGGGGTTCTGTTTACTCACTATTGACTTCTTTGGCTTCAATGTCAATCCAGATATTAAATAGATGGAAAGTTTGGACCTATATTCTTAACTTAGAGTCTCAGATTTGTACTCTTATTAAGACATGCCAAGTCTGACACTGACTGACCAACTAGAAAAAAGCAGGAGAGTCTATACTCTGGGCCAGGGGTCCTCAAACTTTTTAAACAGGGGGCCAGCTCACTGTCCCTCAAACCATTGGAGGCCCGGACTGCGAGCTCCAGGACGAGTTGGCTGCTAAGCAGGACAGGCAAGGGCGGCAAAAACACCCAGTGGCCAAATACCAGCCACCGGTGTCCCACAGGCTATAGTTTGAGTGAGTGGAGAACAAAACGTCAGCGAATTTGGACTCCAACATCAGCAGCCTGCAGGAAGCCCTAAAGGAAAAATGGGCCTTGTTTTGGCTGACACAGCACCAGGACTTTGAGGAAAAGACCAAACACCTCTCAATGGAGTTCAGCTCCAGCGGCCAGACCCAGAGCAACACCTCTGGGGAGCACAAACTCCCTCTGCATCCAGGGTAGCATGGGGTGGGGGAGGGGGTGTGTGAAAAATGTTGCTAGAGCTTCAGCTTTGAGGGGTGAGATGAAAGAGTGTGCTTCAATTCAAGTACAAGTGCCCCTTTAATCAACAGCAATCACTGATGTTGACCATGTGCTGTGTGACAAGTCTTGTTCTAAGCATCCTTAGGAAACCCATTTCTAGTCAGGGCTACTGACTGTAGCACGTCCAGCTGAGCCTCAGTGAGGACTTTGGGCTCATGAGTTGATGAGCTGGATGTGACTGCCATTTCCTTGGCTTCTGTGGGGAGGTTGCTCCCCAGTCACCCCACAAGGGGAAACACCTTGCCCACGCAAGGACACATGTTTGTCACACATCTGAGTCCTGCGTTCCTTCAGCCCGTGCTTGGCCTCTCAACACAGGGCCTGACAGGCTGCCACATGGGAATGTAGCTCCACAGACAGGCTTCTATGTCCTCTTAGCTAACAATATGGAACACTGGCGCCATCAAAATAGTCACTGCAGGTTCTAAAGAGCATCTGAAAAACCAGGTTCAACTTAAAATCCCCACCTAACTTTCCTGTGTGGATGTAGACAATCCCTTCCCTGGTTTGAGCGTCAGCAGCTTAGGGCTTCCTCATCGAGCTTCGCCAAGTGTCCACGAGTCGAGGCCTTCTGCGCAAGTCACATCAGAAAAGGTGGAATGTCCCTGCTCCTGGCGAATGGACAAACAAGCACTCTGTGAAATGAAGCGCCCAGGGGTGCGGTGGTCAATGGACATGAGCTATTGCTGACAAGGCAGGCTGCAGAGCAGGCAGGGGCCTCTCGATGGATTCGACACTTTAGCTCCTGGCCCATGCATCCAGCTCAGCCGCCCAAGCACCGGCTTCAGCCTCTGGTGCTTGCAGGCGCCTCCACTTCCCTCTGGGGGTGTCCTTCTCTCCCAAGGAGTTGGACGGCTCTTCTCCAGGAAGGCGCTCTGCCTGCGGTTGAGTTCCAATCCCCGTGGAGGCCCAGCCCTCCCTTAGGAGAAAGCTTTGCCCCCAGGGGCCACTCTGCTGCCTGTCAGCCCTCAAAGCCCCTTTTCAGACACTGGGAAGGCCCCTCCAAGGGTCACCTCTTTCCCTTTCCTCAAATGTCTCCTCAAATTTTTCTGCCGGGGATCAGGTCTCTGGTACTCATCTCTTTTGGCCATCTCACCACCAACAACAAAGTAAATAATGCAGTTTCCCTTCTCCCAAAACATATCTAAAACTTAATAAGTATTACCATCTTTGAAGTAGCCAGAGCTGGGTTCATATTCTTATCCCAAGAATGTGGCCACCAGCCCAAGCATTTTTGGAATTCCTTAACAGAACCTAAGCCACCTGTCTTGGAGGTGGTGGGCAAACTTTGACTTTAATGGAGGCCTGACTTTTAGAAATGGGACTTAACTACTACTGTGGCAAGGAGATCTCTGACAGTGCCCAGGGAACCATTTCTTGATGGCCCTCAGTGCCTAGAGTTTCTAACCCCATAGGACAGGTGACACCATGGGGGATCCCAGTAAGTGTGTTGTAGAAAGGAGGGTGGTGGCTTCCCACAGTGATGACAATGCCAACTGCCATGTGCTCTGAGGGCCTCCTATGTGCCAAAAGCGTCCCACAGTGTTTCTAACTGGCATTCCCATCCCACAGTGGGGGGCACCAAGACTCCAAACGTGTCAGTGATCATCTTGTCAATGATCGTTTTAGCTATCTTCATGCTTACTTGCCTTGGGCCAGGCATCCTATTAACTGATTTAAATGCATCATCTTATTTAATCCTCCCAACAACCTACTTAATTTACAGTTGTTGTTGTTATTTTTATTGTTCCAGTTTTATAGATGAGGACACTAGTAGTTGAAGGGGTGAGCAATCTGCTGAAAGGTGCATCTTTGGTAAGTACTCTGCAAGCCAGGTGGACCCAGGGACCTTGAGCAGGGGATTCCATCTGTAAAAGGTCTTTCAAACCTGATAACTGGCTATAGCCATGTCCTGCCCCAGAGCACACACCTCCACTTCCCTCTCTGTGTGTCCTTCTCTCCCAAGGAGTTGGATGGCTCTTCTCCAGGAAGGTGCTGTGCCTGGGGTTGACGTTCCAATCCCTGTGGAGGCCCAGCTCTCCCTTAGGAGAGAACCCCTTGGAACCAGTTTTACCAAAGACTTCTGAGAAGCTTTGAGAAGACACAGCCTGAGCATTCTGCTTAAATTTGCTTTTAGAGGTCTCCAAGGAAACATGACTAAATCCATAAAAAATCTGAATACCTTAATGTTTGTACACATTGCAAGAGATATGTTGATATCCTGATATTTCCACAATGAATGAAACTCAACTTGTCATCTTGTGGACTTCCAGGGCAGAGCAATAGTCAAAGCCTCATCAGGGAACAGCCTTTCTTGGGAAGCAGAGCCCTTGCCTTCTTATGGCATTTTCTGTGCACCTCTCAGTGTGAAACCTTTGTTTCTGTGTTCTGAATGTATGTGTGTAACTCAGATCCATCTTTAGGAGCAAACTGCAGTGTTTGTGTTGCTACAATACAGTGTTTGACTGTGTGAACAGAAGTAAAAGGCTTCTATAGTGCTATCAACTGAAACATATGACTGGTAAGATTGCTGGACATCATAAAATTGGTGTTAAATATTCACACCTTTTCATGTGTGCTCATCAAATTTTGAGGCCATGTCCAGTTAGGCTTCCCAGGGCTGGCCCAAGTCTGCACGTGAGCCTTCATGTTGCCCAACATAGCTCCGGGACCCCTCTTCCCAGAATGAGCTTCCAATGAGGTGTGGGAGCTAGTTTGGGAGAGGGTGACTGTCTCCACCAGACGCTCACAAGGGCAAACTCAGGCATCCAAGGGGGGTGGGATGAGCAGGCACCACGTGGCATCTCCCACAGGCCCAGATTGAGTGATTTTGGGGTGCCCTCAAGTGTAATGTGTAAAATGATGCTCTGATGCAGTGCTTCTCGGCTTGCCAGGGAGCAGTTTGTCCCCACGTGAGTAAATCTTCTGGGAAGAATGTCTATATCATCTATATCATCCATTATTAAGGAAGTTCACTTTCCAAATGATTGCCCTGGGGTCAGATATAAAAGCTTTTGGAGAATTCTTATCAAATTAGTCTGGCTGCTTTGAAATACCAACTTCAAGAGTTGTTCCGGAGGCCCAGATCAGTTGGACATGCAATACCTTCCTCTGTATTTGTAAGATGTCCGGGACTTTGCTTGGACACCCTCAGAAGATACTCGAGGAGAAGACCTGTTAGCTGTCATGTTGTTGGCACAACACACGTAGCAGTTCATGACGCCACCATCTATATGGGCATACATTTGGCAGAGGGATCTGCCTGCAGAATCCGCATAGAATGTGGCACTTGGTGACCACACAGAGGGTGGTCCAGCTGCTTAAGTCACTGGCCAGGAATACCAAGGGTCTCACAAGAACTCCGGCTCCATACCATGCTATTTTGCCAAATCATGCTATGTATCTAAGTTTCTAGCTTCCTCATCCATAAAATGGAAATAGGAAAACCATCAGGGACAGGCTGCTGTGAGATTAAATGAGATAGTGTATGCAAGGCTCTCCCACGGCAGAGGCACTTACTATATGGATGGGTTTGAAGGTTATGGAAAAGAGGTGTGGGCAGATCCAGAACTGCTGGTGCATCTGCAGGAAGGAGAGGGGCAACAGTGCATTCAGGTTCCCAGGGCCACCCTGCCTCAGTGGCTGCTGGAGAGAAGAACAGATGCCCCTGTCATTCCAAAAGACAGTTCTAAGGCCTGAACACAACCCACACCCCCCAGGCCACTATTGCACACAACAGCTTGCATTGCCTAATGTGACCATTTTATGTGTCAACTTGGCTGGTAATGAGGTGCCAGATAATTGGTCGGACATTCTGGGTGTCTCTAAAGAGGGTGTTTGGGGGTGAGATTAATGTTTAAATCTATAGACGGAGTGAAGCAAAGCAGAATTACTCTCCCCAGTGTGGGTGGGCTTCATCCCATCAGTTGAAGGCCAGAATGAGAAGCCAAATCTCCCTGAAGCAGCTCTGAAGAGAGCTCCTCAGCCGCCCACTCACGCTCCCTCTGCAGCCCTGGCTCTTCCTGACTGACTGCCTTCAAGGTGGGACACTGGTTTTGTTCCTTTGGACTGGAACTATACCATGAGCTCTCCTAAGTCTCAGGCCTTTAAACTCCAATGGGAACTAAGCTTTCCATTCTCCTGGGTCCCCAGCTTGCTACCTCGCCCTAAAGATTGTGGGACTTGGCAGTCTCCATCATCACATGAGCCTATTCTTTATAACAAAGCTCTTTGTCTGTAGATACACATATCCTATTGGCTCCACTTCCCTGGAGAATGCTAATATGCAGGATATTTTTTGGTTCATCTTAGGTCACTGCATCTGCGAAAGAATGTGAGATGGAGAAGGGAGCCCCACTGTGTAATTTGCCAGGCTTCCTGGCAGACAGCAAGCAGGGCCCAGGGCCAATGAGGCACAGTGACATATGCCACTCAGCCTAAAAGCATCAGAGTACAGAAGCACCATATAATATTACAAACCTCCTTTCCTGACTCCTTTAACAGCACTACATAAGGTTAGGAAACATCTGAAATGCAAATTATTACCAACCATCCCACTAAATAAATGCAGCATGGGAAGACATTTTTGTTCTCGATTTCTCTTTTATTGTGATGATTTTAATGTTTATTGTGGAAAGTTTTGAAAACCCACAGACATACAAAAGAAGAACGCTGTGATGGATGTGATCTCAGCACCTGCAGGTGTGGCATAGGTGTGTGGCATTTAGGAACCCAGCACTTTCCATCTGTGCAGCCAGTGGACGGTGGCTCCGTTACCTCTTTGCAGGATGGATGTGCAGGAAGGTTTGGCTTTTTGACCAGGGCGAGGTTAAGTTTGGGCTGAGCCCTGATGGGGGATAGGAAAGGATGTAAGGGTGGTCCTCCCTTCCCGGAGGTCATGGGGACTGGAGTCCAACAGTCCCCTTCTTGGACACCTCTAAGGCTGGAGGGCAAATGGTACAAGACCTGGGACCTGTGGGGCCTCTTTCCTGCCCCTACCTAGAAACAAGTGGTGTGAAGATATGGCCTCAGCAGGTGGAGGTGCAGAGCCATCACAACTAAGGCGGAGGGGGACCCCTTGTAAGCTCACTTCTCCTTGTAGGCTGGTGACATCAGAGGAGAATGCCATTTGGTCCTTTGTTCTATTTACAGATACAAAACTGCTATTGTTCTTTTCCAAAATTGGGACACTTTCTGTGCAGCTTTGTATCCTTTCTCCTTTTTTAGGGTTATAGTTTTATTTTTATACTATCTCTTATGTTCTAAACAGTCTATTATAAGCATGTATTGCTTTGATAGCCAGAAAAATTCACGTTATTAATAAAAAGAGGAGGGAGATCGATACTGAGAGGCTTTACCTGTAGCAACCCAGGCAGTGGGCAAGAGCAAAGGACAGCAAAGCACCTTATGTTCAGGGTCACTGCCACCAACCCCTATCACATGGTTTTATGGTTTTTAAGTAAGGACTGGTTTTATCTTTTTTTTTTCTTTTTTTTTTTTTTTTACTAGTTCATGCGAGGCTAGGAACTGAGAAATTTGGCACTGCAGGTTGCCAATTGCTGTCAAAGTCTTGCTGCTCAACAGTCTTTATCAGTTACTCTGAGCCTGTCCCGAAAAACATGGCTGGGTTTGGCTTTTACAAATTGCAAATAACCATTGCTGGAAGCTGAGCACACCTCATGTTTTTCCCAGATTTATTGATATAATTGATATATAAAATAGTATACATTTAAAGTATATGATGTGATGATTTGATATATGTATATGTGTGTTGTGAAACGATTCCAACAGTCAAGTCAGTTAGCACATCCATTGCCCTGCATAATTAAGCTTTCATGTGTGTACACATAGGATAAGTCAGACAAAGAAAGACAAATAGTGCATGATCTCATTTGTATGTGGAATCTTAAAAACGTCCAACTCATTGAAGCAGAGAGTAGAATGGTGGTTGCCTGAGGTTGATGCTGGAGGAAAAGGGGAGATGCTGGTCAAAGTAGGTAAACTTTCAGTTATAAGAGGAATAAGTGATGGGTTTCTAATGCACATCATGGTGACTACAGTTAACAACCCCGTGTTATATACTTGAAATTTCCTTATATCGTTTTCACTGAGTTATTCCTCACATAAATCTTTTATAGTACGGATTCTTTGACTTTAAAAGAAATCACTCATCCTTTTGAAAGTCTGCTGAATCATGGACCCTATTCTCCAGGAAAAAAAAAAATACCCATTAGTCTCACACTCAGAGAAGTTTGCATACCATTTCAGGGGACTCATATATCCTCAAGAATCCATTGGGCAATGGAGTCACTAGGCCTCGAGGGCTTCGGGGTCTGATGAGACCTAATGTGACCTCTTCTTCTCTCCCAACTGTCCATGGAAGACTCTGGCCCAGGGTCCATGGTATTCCTTTCTAGGATTTCTGCCATCTTCCTGAGGGTTACCTCAGCAGCACCCACATGGCTAACCAACTAGTCTCCTGGATCCTGAAATCCACCCCCCTCTACAGCTCATAGGAAAACCTCCATCATAAAATGAACAGCCTATTTTTAAAAAACCCATACGATTAGTAGTCACTGCCCACTCCCACTTCTCCTCAGCCCTCGTCTGCTTTCTGTTTCTATGCATTTGCCTATTCTGAATATTTCATACCCATTTTGGATATTTCATATGATATACGGCTTTTTGTGTCTGGCTTATTTTACTTAGCATAATGTTTTTAAGGTCCATGAATGTTGTAGCATATGTAAGAAATTATTTTTAGGGGTGGCACCTGTGGCTCAAAGGAGTAGGGCGCCAGCCCTATATGCCAGAGGTGGTGGGTTCAAACCCAGCCCCGGCCAAAAACTGCCAAAAAAAAAAAAAAAGAAACTATTTTTAGGAAAGAATAATATTCCATTGTATGGCTATACCACATTCCACTTGCCCATTCATTCACTGAGGGACATTTGAGATGTTTTCACCTCAAGGCAGTTATGAATACTGTTGCTACGAACACAAAGTGTTTCAGGAGTGTACACAGTTTCAGTTCCCTTGTATATATACCCAGGCGGGGATTTTCATCCTTTCTTGCATTTAACTATTTTGCCATATTTACATAATCATTCTTCTACTGAGTGTAATCATTTTCTCATTATTGGACATCTATTCTAGTAAATGGATACTTATTGGACAGTCTCTCCTTGTTGGACATAATTTTGTTCAGAAACGAGACAGCTGGACCAGTTCATTGCTATAATCACTCCCAGTTCTAAAGCCTGGAAGCTGACAGAACCCCATGCCCTGCCATCTGCCCCATAGCCCTCCAGCTCATCTCATGTCTGCGTCAGGCCTCTCCCACCAGCCCACAGGAGGGAAGCAGGTGGTTACTTCTTAGAAAGGCCACGGTGGTTACCAGGTACTCTGCTTCATGCTCAAAGATTTTGAGCAGTTAAGATATTTTCCAGAGATAAGAATTCCACCCAGTGTTTCTAGGATCTGTCATCACAAAACCTCTACAAGCCTGAATGATTTCCCTCCCTGGAAGAGGAGGCAGGGAGGATAAAACCACTAGGAGCCCATCTATGTGAGGTCATCTGTGCCTAGTGAATGAAAACTAACATAACAGGATGCAGTCTGGCCAGAAGTCTCAGTCATGTTGCTGACTATGGTAGCACCAGCATGCTTGGTACCAGGAGCCAGATGCTTGGTGGTAGGGGGAGGGGCAAGGGGAACAAAGTGATCATAAATGCTTGCCATATCTGTCATAAGAAGGCCTATCAGTAAACCTATTAACATCGGAGCACAAGTGAGAATGGCACTGTGATAGCCTGAACTGTGTCACCCCAAACTCATATGCTGGAGTCCTGACCCCCAGTAAAGGACTGGGGTTGTTGAAATTCTTCTAAACTCTCATGTCTCCGTTATAGAAGTAATATAAATGTATTACTGAGAACTGAAATATATGTGTGTGTATATATACATATATATAAAGATGAAAATCTCTAATAATCCTAAAGTTCATAACAAAAGTATTATCTTGTTTATCTGTATTGTTTATATTGCTTGCATTGGATATACATATATGTGATTTACTTTAAGTTTGATTTGCGATTTCC
This sequence comes from Otolemur garnettii, assembly GCF_000181295.1. Lineage (NCBI taxonomy): Eukaryota > Metazoa > Chordata > Mammalia > Primates > Galagidae > Otolemur > Otolemur garnettii. The sequence goes on along the minus strand of NW_003852483.1, from coordinate 3,289,200 downwards.
AAATTAATGCATTTTCATTAAAGCTGCTTCTGTAAAAATAATAAAAACAGAAATAAAAAAAGAAAATATGTTCCAGACATGACTACAGTTGCCAAATCTTTTAGAAGCTTTCACAATGTTGTTTGTGTATAGACACATACACCATTACTGACAAAAAACGAAATTATATTGCTTTGTAATCTGATTATGACTTGTTTTATCATGAACATGTTCTCCTTCTGTTAATTTTTCTTTTATGGCAGCATTTTTAACGGCACTATGCAATTCCATTCTGTGGATCACTGTAATTAAATTAACCCAAGCCATATGCTTGGACATTTAAGCTGTTTCTAAGTTTTTGCTGTGATAAATAATACTATGATTATTATTCTTTAAATGAATCCCGGAATATATTCAAAATGAATGTAAGTCAAATTTTTAGAAGTGCAATGTTGAATCAAAGGCTATCTCCCTATTTTAATAGTTATTGCAATTAAGCTGTACATGAACTTCTATATCCTGCCATGTCACTGAACAGTATATTCTGTACATTTTCATGCTACTTGTTGTCTTCAAAACCATCACTTTTAGTGATGAAATACTTCACATAGTCATAGATTTCTTTTCCGACTCTATTACCTCAACAAAGAGATAGTTCTAAATTAGTAGTCATCTAATCATTGAAGTTAAGATGTAAAATACCCATTAAAACTTTAAAAAGTTGAAATTGAATTATGCTCATCCATAAGATCATACATATACACAGGCCAAAAAATCTACGGATAATGGATTATCTGTATCATAATAAAGATCAAGTGATGTTAGCTAGATAAAAAGCCAATATCCAATAATTAGTGGTATTTCTGTGTAATAGGTACAAACTGTTAGAAAACAAAATTTTAATAATAATACTATGCATAAAAGCATCAGAAAACATCAAATCCCTAGGAATAAATTTACATAACAATATACAAGACCATTGCATGATTGAACTATAGCCTATGTTCAAGAACAGTTAAAGAAGACAAAACTAACTGGAAAAAAAGACCATGTTTGAAGATGAAGTCAGAAAATTGTTAATCCTAGCCCACAAATTTAGTACAACCTCAAACACAATTCCAGTGAGTGCTTTGGAGGCATTTGACAACTTGATTCTATAAATCCTATATAGTGAGGTGGGGACTGAGCCAGTCATAAGAGTCCACCTTGTATAATCTCATTTCATCAAAGAACAAGAGAAACCAATCCATTTCAACAAAACCTCAAAAGGGTGGTCATCTTTTGGTTTAACAATTAATTGAGAGGAGGTGCTAAGGGATTTTCTTTGGTTTTGGAAATGGCTACATCTTCATCTGAATACATTCAATTCACTTAACTGAATACTTACGTTTGTGTAAGTGGCTGTGCATGTTACACCATAATAAAATCTTTGTAGGACTTAGACTTTGGATCCTTTTTATTCAGCAATATCTTAGCTCATTTTCTGAGTATATTTGCTGCCCACTTATTTTGGCAAAGCCAAAAGAGAAATGCACAGTGAGAAATTAAATCTTAAAAGTCAGGAGGAAACATAGTTTAGGTCTCTGAACCATTAACACAAGGATCATAACACCGAAATTGAAGGATAGCTAATTAAAATGGATGAACAAAAAAACTCACAATATTTTCAGCCCATTTTGCCAATTTGTTGGCATTTGATCTGCACAATAAAGTGAGACTCATTCTCTCCCATAGCTTACATTTTTAAGACTAGAAGGGAAAGCATCAAGAAATAATCTTACCTTCAGTCTCTCAGAAGCAAGGGTATATTCCTTTAATCAAAACCGTAACATTTGAACTAAGGAACAATGTATGCAAGTGGCCAATAAACACATGAGAGTCATTATGACCAGCACAGTACTGCAAACCCACTAGAGTGGCTAAAATTTTAAAAACTGACAATACCAAGTGTGGGTAAGAATACAAAGCAACCAAAATTCTCATATTTTGCAGGAAAGAGTGTGAAATGATACAACCACTGAGAAAACTGTTTGGCAATATCCTACGAAATTAAACATAAACCATTCTTTTGATCCAAGAATTCTACTCGTAGATATGTTACTTGCCCCAGCAAGGGGAAAAAAAAGGAAACATATGTCCACAAAGAAAGCTTGTATAAGAACATCCGTTGTAGTTTTACCCACAATAGTCCAAATTGGAAACAACTGAGTTCTACCCACTGTAGAACAGATGAACATAGTATGTCATATGCACACCAAGTAATTAAAAAGGAACAAACTAAGATATGTACAATAATACAGATGAATCTCAAAAATGTTATGTTAAAGAAAAGAAGCCAGATCAAAAAAGTTTTCCTACAGGGTTTACAATTCATTTTTATGAAAATGAAAACTGGAAAAACTAACTGTTAGGGATTACAATCAGAATGGTTCCTAAAAAAGAACAGGAAAGGACTCTGGAGAGTGTAATGCCTACATTCCATGTGCTGATCGGGGTACTGGTTGCTTAGACAGATGCACATAGGGCATATCATTGAACTGCTCTCTTAAGACCTGTGCATTTCACTGTTTGTAGTTATACTGCAAGTAAACACCACCCTCTCCCTGAACACACACAGGCACTATGGTGGAATCCCATTTGTCAGACAAGGGAAGAGGACCAAACTCTGATGGAAGACCGTTCCTCCAAAGCTCACTTCACTAGTAGCATCGTATTTATCAGGACATAGTTTTCTTTCTCAGTGAAACAAAATATCAGCCTTGAAAACTGACATCTTAACATTTCATTTTGTTCCTTGAGTTATTCTCTAGTAGCAAATCCTATTATTTCTGGTAAGTTTGGGTAACACTAATTGCCATGGATGAATAAGTTTACTCTGGAAAACCTCAATCCAATTCCCTCCTCTCAGTGGGTCTGTAAAGAGCAGACAATGTGTCTAAATCCATTCCAGTTATGGATTTAAAAAAGGAACTCCAAGGCATTTTTAGCATTCTCAGAGTAATGACATTGGTTTCATAATAAAAATTGATATAAATCAGATTTCTATTTTTGGTGCATATTTCACAGGCCACTGGATAAATCTCTATTAAGATATTAATGCAGGTCCATGACACCCATTCTTTGCAATTCTTTTGCCTTTAGGCAATAAGAGACACAGCCTGGAAGCATTAACTGTTTACTTTCTGCAAGCATCAGACACGTATAAGCCAGGAAATAGTAACCTTAAGAGGGAATAAAGCAAGTGAGTCCTCTTTGAAGAAATGCTGCATACTGACCCCTGGGATCAAAACAAGATGGACTTTATAATACAAATTAAGGGAATACACTTGTGCTCACCCTTAAAAAGAAAACAGCATTTTCCCAGGGAAACTAGAAGTAAGAAATATTCTAGCAAATTTTGGAAACTAAAAAGAACTTCCATCCCTGATCACTATTTATGATTCACTAACAGGTGCTAGTTAAAATTATTTTCTTAAACTTTAATATCCCTTGCTTTGTATCTTGATAGCTCTTGTTTTCTTACGAACAATAATTGCATTACATTATAACTGGTGACAAAACATTGAAAAAATAGTTATTTTAACTTGAAAACAATAGTGTTAGATAATGGTTAAAAGGAGGGGAGATCCAGTTAATAACTTTCAAAATAATTCAATATTTAAAGAATATACACATGTGGTTGTATGAAAAAACACCAGGGGATCCACACCAGCTGTTCTGAGAACCTAGTTCCACTGTCATTTAAACTAAACCAAGCAAAGTAGACACTGCCTGACACATTCCTCACAAACAGGTAGCAATCACTAGGAACGTGGGCTTCCTGTGCTCTGGGTGGGGCTGAAGAAAGGTCCAAAATGGCAGGTGCCAATTAACCTGACATAGGAAACTGTACGATTTTGAGAAATAAAGAAAAGTGGCAAAATAATACCAACTCATGATCTATGCATACTTTACATTTTGCTCTTTTTGGTATAATGTAATATCATAAAGTTTAATTTATATTTTAGATGGATAATACCACATACATACAAGATCTGACAAATAAGTTTGCAAACTCATCCTAGAAAAAGTGCTACATATCTCATCGCTGGATATCACTATGCTCACCTTCTAAGTACTCCCCTTAGGAAGCTCTTTGCCTGGTCCACCACTCAAAGTAATTTTGGAACTCTTTTTCTGGAATGGTAACAATTAAGTTCAAGAACTCAACCTAGAAAAAGTACTTTCTGTGTTCCAAAATAATTTTTCAAAATTCTCCAATAATGGCTCAAAGGAGTAGGGCACCTGCCCCATATACTGGAGGTGGTGGGTTCAAACCCGGCCCTGGCCAAAAAAATTAATTAATTAATAAATTTATATATATATATATATATATTCTCCAATAAGGAGTTCCAGTAATTTTGTTTAATTACTAGACTTTACTTTTTTTTTTATTTTTAAATTTTATTTGATGTGTCTGACAATCACCAGTTAGTTCTCATCCACGTTGACTGTCTGTAGATTTTTGAAAGTGGTAACAGGTACATAGGTAACCAAAGTTTAGAGATTGTTTGGTGAATCTTCATCTTCATTGCATTTTCTAGATAACCGCACAAGGATACGGTATGGGACATTCCTTATGCCTTTGGCCCAGACAGCTTTTTTAAGCCTGGTATCAATGCGCACATCTGGAGTTCCCATCTCTTTCATGGCAAATTTCCGGATCTCTTTGAGTGCTTGAGGGGCACGCTTCTTGAAGCCCACTCCATGCATGCGCTTGTGAATATTGAAAGTGTATTCTCTAGTCACCACCTCGTTGATGGCAGACCTGCCCTTCTTCTCGCCACCCTTCTTTGCGGGAGCCATTCTGCAGGGCCAAGTTGGAAAGCTAGACTTTATTTTTTTAGAGTAGTTTTGGGTTCAGAGCAAAATTGAGTTGGAAGTTCAGAGCTCTCATGTATACCCATTTCCTCATGCACTCCCACCTCGACTATTTGCCTGCCACAGTGGTACGTTTCTTACAATTGAGGAACCTACCTTAGCACATCATTGTCATCCAAAGTATATAGCTTAGACTTGAGTTCATTCTTGGTCTTACACATTCTATGGATTTGGACAAACATGTAATGACATGTAACTGCCATTACAGTATCACACAGAATAGTTTCTCTATCCCCAAACTCTTCTGTGCGCCATCTGTTCATCCCTACCCGCCCATCTTTCCCCTGGGAATCAATGATCTTTTTACTTTATCCACACATAGTTTTGGCTTTTCCAGAAAGCCACATAGTCGGGATCATATAATAATCATACATAATCTTTTCTTTCTTTATTTAATTTATTTATTTTATTTATTTATTTACTGAGACAGAGCCTCAAGCTATCGCCTTGGGTAGGGTGCCCTGGTTCACAGCTCACAGCAACTTCCAACTCCTAGGTGTAAGTGATTATCTTGCCTCAGCCTCCTGAGTAGCTGGGACTATAGGAGCCCGCCACAACGCCAGCTACTTTTTGGTTGCAGTTGTCATTGTTTGGCAGGCCCGGGCCAGATACAAACCACCAGCTCTGCTGTATGTGGCTGGCGCCTTAGCCGCTTGAGCTACAGGCGCCACCCAGTACATAAGTTTTTCAGAGTGACATTTCTCACTTAGTAGCATGCATTTAAGATTCCTTTATGTGTTTTCACAGCTTGATATCTCATTTGTTTTTAGCACCAAATAATATTCTATTGTCTGGATATAGTTACAGATTATCCATTCACCTATCAAAGAATATATTGTTTACTTCCAGTTTTTGGCCATTAAGAATAAAGCTGCTATAAATAATCATGTGCAAGTTTTTATATGAACATAAGTTTTTTACTTAATTAGGTAAAATACCAAGAGGCACAACTGCTGGATCATACAGTAAGAATACGTTTCATTCTGTTAGAAATTGCCAGGCTGTTTTACAAAGGGCTATACCATTTTGCATTCCAACCAGCAATGAATGAGATTTCTAGTTGCTCCATATCCTTGCTAGCATTTGGTATTATCAATGTTTTGAGTTTTGGCCTTACTAATAGGTGTGTAGTGCTATTTCATTTTTTTACTTTGCAATTCCCTAATGATGTATGGTATTGAACATCTCTACATATATTCTTTTGTCATCTTGATCTTCTTTGGAGAGATGTGTATTCATATCTTTTGCCTATTTTTTTAATTTAGTTGATAATTTTGTTCTTGTTGAATTTTAAGAGTTCTTTGTATATTTTGGTTAACAGTCCTTTATCAGCTGTCTACTACAACTATCTTCTTCCAGTCTGTGGGTTGTTCTCTCATTCTCTTTGTAGCATTTTTCACAAAGTGGAATATTTTTTGATTATAGAATTCTTTTTCAATTTTTAATTATTATGGGTACATAATAATTATTTATATTTATAGGGCACATGTGATGTTTTGATACAGGCATATAATGTGCATTAATTTGATTAGGGTGATTAGATTAAATACCTCATGCATTTATCATTCTTTGTGTTAGGAACATTTCAATTCCACTCTTTAAACTATTTTAAAGCATGCCCTAACATTGTTAATTATAGTCACTTTGCTGTGTATCAAATGTTGTTCATTCCATCTAACTATCTAACTATATTTTTGTACCCATTAACAACATCTACTTTATTCTCCCCTCCTGACTCTTCTTTCTAGCCTCTGGTAATCATAATTCTACTTGGGAAATTTTTAATCCTATTAATTATTTTTTTCGTGAATTGCATCTTTGGTGTTATGTCTGAAAAGTCTTCACCAAACTCAAAGTCATCCAGAATATCTCCTATGTTGTTTCCCCTAGGAGTTTGTTGTTGCTGTTGTTGTTTTTGAGACAATCTCACTGTGTCATCCTCAGTGATACCCTGTGTGGTATCACAGCTCATGGCAACCTCAAACTCTTGGGCTTAAGCGATTCTCTTGCCTCAGCCTACCAAATAGCTGGGACTACAACACTCACCACAATGCCTAGCTATTTTTTGTTTGCAGTTGTCATTGTTGTTTAGCAGGCCTGGGCTGGGTTTGAACTCACCAGCTCCAGTATATGTGGCTGGTGCCTTAGCAGCTGAACTACAGGCACCACACCACCCCTAGGAGTTTTATTGTTTTGCATTTTACACTTAGATCTGTAAAACATTTTGAGTTTTTTTTTTTTTTTTGTAACGGGTATAAGGTCTCTAAAATCACAGTTTTGCATCTAGATGTCTAATTGTTTCATGACATATTTTTCTACCCTCTCTTCATTGAATTGTCTTATTCTTTTGCCAAATATTGCTTGTCTATCTTAGCAAAGTATCTCAAGAATGGAAGAAAAAGTATCCAATGTACTCAGCCCTACTATGAAACCAATTTATAAGCACCCACACTTCCATATGAAAGCTATAACCCAACTATAGCCCAAGAGGAAGGGAAAAGAAGGGGGTTAAGGAGGGGGGAGAATGGGTGGAGGGAGGGTAATTGGTGGGACCACACCTATGGTGCATTTTACAAGGGTACATGTTTAACCTGTTAAGTGTAGAATATAAATGCCTTAACACAATAACTAAGAAAATGGGGTGAAGGCTATATTAACAAGTTTGAAGAAAGTATTTCAAATTATATATAAAACCAGCACCCCATAGTTGCATTAATTAATGTACACAGCTATGATTTAACAAAAAAAGAACAAATATTGATTGTCTATATTTGTGTGAGTTTGTTTCTGGACTTCTATTTTGTTCTATTGATTTGTCTACTTGTTCACCAGTGCCACACACTGCCTTGACTGTTTTAGCTTTATAGAAAGACTTGAATAGTGTTAGTTCTCTGTACTTTTTCTTTTTCAATATTGTGTTTGCTATTCTAGGTCTGTCACCTCTCTATGAAAACTTTACAGTGAGTTTATTGGTAACCAAAAAGTAAATCCTGGAATTTTGATTGGGATTGCATTGAATATATAGATCAAATTGGGAAGAACCACCTCTGTCATACGTTACAAATCTGGAAAAATTAGTACTTTGTTTTATATGGAAATGGAAAAAAACTCAAATAGCCAAGACATTACTCAGAAATAAAAACAAATCAGGAGGAATCACAATAACAGACTTTAGATTTTACTATAAATCTATAGTGATCAAAACAGCATGGTACTGGCACAAAAATAGAAAGGTAGATATATGGAACAGAATTAAAAACCAAAAGATGAACCCAGACACTTATCATCATTTGATCTTTGAAAAGCCCATCAAAAATTTAAATTGGAGGAAAGATTCGTTATTTAACAAATGGTGCTGGGTGAATTGGCTGGCGATTTGTAGAAGACTGAAACTGGACCCACACCTTTCTCCTCTAACAAAAATTGACTTTCCCTGGTTAAAGGACTTAAACTTAAGACATGAAACTATAAAAATTCTTGGAGAGAATGCAGGGGAAACACTTGAAGAAATTGGCCTGGGAGAACACTTTATGAGAAGGACCCCCGGGCAATTGAAGCTATGCCAAAAACACATTACTGGAATCTGATCAAACTAAAAATCTTCTGCACAGCCAAGAACACAGTAAGTAAAGCAAATAGACAGCCCTCAGAATGGGAGATGATTTTTGCAGGTTATGTTTCTGACAAAGGTCAAATAACCAGAATCCACAGAGAGCTCACACTTATTAATAAGAAAAGAACAAGTGATCCAATTTAATTGTGTGCAATAGACATGAACAGAAGCTTCTCTGAAGACAGGCGCATGGTCAACAGGTGCATGGTCTACAGACACATGGAAAAATGCTCATCATCTTTAATCATTAGAGAAATGCAAATCAAAACCAGTTTGAGATATCATCTAACTCCAGTAAGAGTAGCTCACATCACAAAATCCCAAAACTACAGATGTTGGCATGGATGTGGAGAAAAAGGAACACTTCTGCATTGCTGGTGGGAATGCAAGCTAGTGCGTTCCTTTTGGAAAGAAGTTTGGAGAACACTCAGGGATCTAAATGTAGACCTGCCTTTTGGTCTTGCAATTCCTCTACTAGGTGTATATCCAAAAGACCCCAAATCACTCTGCAACAAAGATATTTGTACCAGATTGTTCATTGCAGCTCAATTCATAATTGCCAAGCCATGGAAGAAGCCCAAGTGCCCATCGACCCATGAATGGATTAATAAATTATGGTATATGTATACCACAGAATACTATGCAACATTGAAAAAAGATGGATACTTTACCTTTTTATGTTTACAAGGATGGAGCTGGAAAATATTCTTCTTAGTAAAGTATCCCAGGAATGGAAAAAAAATCCAATGTACTCAGTACTACTATGAAACCAATTTATAATCACTCACACTTTCATATGAAAGATGAATCACAACTATAGCCCAGGATGAAGGAGAAAAGAGGGGGGAGATGGGACGGGAGGGGGGTGGTTTGATAGAGGGAGGGTTAAAGGTGGGACCATACCTATGGAGCATATTGCAAGGGTACAAGTCAAATCTATCAAGTATAGAACACTAATATCTTAACACAGTGATTAAGTAAATGAGGTGAAAGCTATGTTAATTAGTTGGATGTAAGCACTCCAATTTGTACAAATAATCAACACATGGAATGCCACACAGGCACAGATATATTCATGATCTATGTATATATGACTTAATACAAGGAAAAGGTATATAAATAAATAAATAATTTAAAAAATGGGAAGAACTGACATATTGACAATATTGAGTCTTCCTATCCATGAACATGGAATATCTCTCTATTTATTTGGTTCTTCGATTTCTTTCATCAGAGTTTTGTAGTTTCCTTCATACAGACCTGTACATATACCTAAGTATTTTATTTTTGAGCTAACATAAATGATATTTTTATTTTCAAATTTCAGTTGTCATTGCCCATGTATAGGAAAGCAACTGACTTTTGTATATTAGCCTTGGATCCTACAAGCTAGCTGTAATCACTTATAAGTTCCAGGAGATTTTTGTCAACCATATGGGATTTTCTGCATAGGCAATCATGTCACATGCAACCAAAGATGACTTTACTTCTTGCTTCTCTCTATTTACATACCTTTTATTTCCTGTATACAATTTGTTTTCTTATCTTATTGGATTAGCTGGGACTTCCAGTACTATGCTGAATAGGAGTGGTGAGGGGACATCCTTGCCTATTTCTGATTTAAGCAAGAAAGCTTTTAGTTTGTCATCCTTAAATATGATCACTGTTGTTGGGTTTGTTGCATATGGTCTTTATCAAGTTGAAGAAGTTCTTTATCTACCGTTTTCTGAGAATTCTTTTAAAATCATAAATGGATGATTGATTTTGTAAAATACTTTTCTGCATCTATTGATATGATTATGTGATTTTTCTTCAGCTTGTGGATGTGATGGATTGCACTAATTGATTTTAAGTATTAAACTAGGCTTACATACTTAGAATAAGTTCAACTTGATCACCATATGTAATTCTTTCTATACATTGTTGGGTTCACTTTCTAATATTTTGTTGAGGATTTTGTATCTATATTCATGAATAATATTAAGCTACAGTTTTCTTTCCTTATATGTCTTTATCTGGTTTTGACATTTGAATAATATTCATCTCATAGAACATAGACATTAATCTAAGTAGAAGACAAACATGTCTACCTAGAAGAGGAGGGAATTCTCCCTAATTCATTCACCAAGGCCAGTATTCCCTGGATACTAAATGCAGACAAGAACACAACAACAACAACAACAACAACAAAAACTACAGGTCAATGTTTCTGATGAACAAAGACACAAAATCCTAGCAAACATAATCTAACAGTATGTCAAAAAGGTGATACAATGTGATCAAGTGGGATTTATCCTGGGAATGCAAGGATAGTTCCACATATGCAAAACAATAAATGTTATACACTACATCAATAGAATGAAGGACAAAAACAATGTTATCATGAAAGCATTTGATAAATTTAGCATCCCTTCATAATAAAAACTCTCAGCAAACTAAGAATAGAAGGAACATATCTCAATGTAATAAAGGCTATAAATGACAAAACCACAGTTAATATTATACTGATGGAAGACCACTCCTATTCAATATAATATTGGAAGCCCTGCCCAGAGCAATCAGGCAAGAGAAAAACATAAAAGATAATCAAATCAGGAAAAAGGAAGTCAAATTGTTCCTTTTTTTAAGATTATGATTTTATAGTTAGAAAAACTAAATGGGTAACTGATTTTGTGATGCTCTCATATGCACATGTGGCATGTTTTGTAGTTTCCAACAGTTCTTGAATATTCTGCTTCAGTGTTTTTAGTATCTTCTCTGTGTTTTTTAGCTAGTAAAGTTTATTTTTCTTTTTTAATTTCAGGTTAATATGAGGGCACAACCAACCAAATCATAATATTTGAATTTGTTAGGTAGATTCCCTCTTGTAGTTATGTCCTGCACCCCACAAGCTAGTGAAGTTTCTTTTGACATATCCTCAAACTCAGAGATTCCTTCTTATCATGTTCAGTCATGTTAAGTCTACTAATGAGCCCATCAAAGGCATTCTTCATTTCTTTTACAGTGCTTTTGATTTTTAGCATGTCCCTTTGATTCTTTCCTGGAATTCCAATCTCTCTATTTCCATCATCCATCTGTTCTTTCATGTTGTTTATTTTTTCTATTAAATCCCTCAGGATATTAACTATACTTTTCTTAAATTCAATGTCTGATTTTGTTTGTTTTAGTAGAACTTATCACATTTTATTAAAAGCCAAACACAATGTACTGAATAAAAAGAATTGTCATGAACAGACTTCATTTGATGTAGCAGTAGGATATTGGGGGAAGGGGAGCAATAGGAAGCATCCTATAATCCTATGACAAGTCTCAGTGTTTTAGTGAGCCTGTGCCCTTGGTCTGTGAACTTCACAAGTGCTTCTCAGTTTCTTCTCCTCCAACTCTTTTCCCCTTTCCTCTAGCCAGGAAAACCAGAAGAGGCTTGTGTTGGGTATTTCCCTCACCCTACTTGGAAAGTTAGAGTGGGCTGGAGTTAAACATTATCTTTTTTCCAGGCTAGTTAGAGTCTGGTAAAACTCAATTCAGGTAGGTCCTGGTGAAATAGTTCTCTTTGAGGGAAGGCTTTTAAAAAGACCAGAATATTCTGGGAGTATTTCAAAATACTTATTTATCTCCTTCCTCTGCTGGAAATATGAGGACATTTTCCTCTGAAATTCATCTTGAGTATATGATGAGAGTTTTCCAATTTTTATAGTTCTAATTTCCTACCAATACTACCATTGTAGTAGCTGGTACCTCTAAAAGAAGTTTAAACAATAATGGTGAAAGTGGGCATCCTTGTCTTAATTTAAGTACTTTTCAAAAAGGAAGACACTGTTTTTTTGACACTGAATTAGGTATATTTTGTTTTACTAATGCAGCATATATTTTATCCTATTTTATTAAGCAATTTTAATCATGAATGATGTTGAATTTTATTAAATATTTTTTAGCTTTCATAGAAATAAACATATGCTTTTTCAAGGTAGCTTTATTAAAATAGTAATAATATTAATAATTTCTTAACATTGAGTCACTCTTACATTTCTGAAATAAAAGACATTGGTCTTGGTGAATTGCAATTTTAATTTGCTGTAGGGTTCTATTTGGTAATATTTTATTCATGAATTTTAAATCAATATTCATAACCCACCCTAATTTAAATTTTTTTTCCTGCCATCTTTGCTTAATTTAATTACAATGCTCATTTCATCAAAATGATTTGGAGACTTCCCTTTTTTTTTCTGAGTTCTAGAAAAGAACAACCTCAGTCTATAAAAGTTTGATAGAATTCTCTTGTGAAAACAACAAAACTTAGTGATTTTTGGAGATTTAACTGGTAACTTTTTCCATTTCCTTTCTAGAAATCAGTCTCTTTATATTTTTCAAGTCAGTTTAAGTAAATTATTCCTTCCTAGGAAATTATCTACTTTGTTTATTTTAGTAGAACTTAACACATTTTATTAAAAGCCAAACACAATGTATTGAATAAAAAGTTGTGGTGAACAGGCTTAATTTGATCTAGCATTAGATTTTCAAATGAAAGTGCTGAAGAGACATAAATTTCTATCCAAGGAAAGTAACTGGCACCAGATCTATGCCACTCCCAAAGACAGGATATACCTGAAACAATAACAACAACCAAAACCTAACAAAACACACACAAAAATTTTTGTCCAGACACTAGATAGCAAGTAACAAATGGGCAGTGGACCCTGAGAAATGGAAACAAAGTGAGCTCAACAGTTACCCCAGCTTCCAGCCTGAATAGAATTTTCAAGCTGGAGTTCAAGGAAGAGCAACCCACACAGAGCCCAGTGAAGTCCTGAGGTGAGGATGGGGACCTAAGGGGCTAGAGAGGCCAGAGTGCACAGAATAGAGTACTGGAGAGGGAAACGCACAGAGAGGGAAAGTTCTGCAGAGAGTTTCCCTGCAGGGTTCAGTCTCACCAGGTATGAAGGAACTACCTGAAGCTGAGGAAAGACCCATCAGAAGGACTAAAGAGAACAGTACTAGAGTTGCAGGCATGTCCAGGAAAAGTGCCCGTCCCTATCAGCAAGATTAGAAAATCTTATTTTTCATGAAGAATGAAGCACACTGAGAGAAAAGAATTTTTCAAAATGAACACATCATCAGTTAGCTGTAGGGCAATTTTAAGCAGCCTGATAAACAGAGTTCTTGAGAGAGTAGATGTAAAAAAATATTTGATAACAAAATGGGCAAAAATTTACTAAATTTGACAAAAACTATAAATTCACAGATCCAAGAATCTCACTGAACCTCAATCACAAGAAACATGAAACAGTATGACACCTTATTATCAAATTGCTTAAAACCAGTGATAAAGAGAAAATGTTAAAATAAGTCAGGGGAAAAAAGACACATTATGTACACAAGAACTAATGTATGAGTGACAACAGAGCTCTTGTCAGAACTGATGCAAATGAGAAATCAACTGAAAGTTGTGGGAAAGAAAAATAGAAATACACCACATTTTAGGTTTACATACGGTATGTGAAGTGACGTAATAGCACCTAAAAGTATAAGCTGTATAAAAAAATTGCAGCAACCACTAGAATAACATAACAAAGAAAAAGCCAACAAAGGAGATAAAATGAACATTGATTCAAAAGATTTATTATGATTAAGGAATTATAATAGTTCAAAGTAATACATTAATTCAATAGACAGTTATAAATCAAGAAAAAGGAGAAAAAGCAAAAGAAGTAAATGAAAACAAATACCAAGATGATCATATTCATATCAATAATCACATCAATAATCATATTAAATGTAAGTTGTCTAAATAGTCCCAATTAAAAAGTCAGAGATTGTCTGATTGGCTGCAAGACCAAGACTCAACTATATCCGCCCACAGGAAATGTATAATAAATATAAAGATACAAGGCCAGGCATGGTGGTGGCTCACTCCTGTAATCCTAGCACTCTGAGAGGCCAAGGTAGGTGGATTGCTTGAGCACAGGAGTTCGAGACCAGCCTGAGCAAGAGGGAGACTGTCTCTACTAAAAATAGAAAAGCTAATCCGGTGTTATGGTGGGTGCCTATAGGCCCAGCTACTAGGGAGGCTGAGGCAAGAGGATTGCTTGAGCTCAAAAGACTGAGGTTGTTGTGAACTACAATGACGCCATAGCACTCTGCCCAGAGCAACAGAATGCGACTCTGTTTCAAGAAAAAAATTTTTTTTCTATCTATCTATATGTATTTATATATATAAAGATGCAAATAAAAATAAATGAAGAAAGCTACATCACACTTACACATGTATTACCAAAATCAGGAAAGAAAAGTGACATCACATTGAATAAAAAAATAAATGAAGACAGCTACATCATGCTAACAAATTGATTTATAACTGTCTATTGAATTAATGTATTAAATACATTAAATAAATCTGGAGCTGCTATATTAATATCAGACAAGTTAGACTTCAGATAAAGGAAATGACCAGAAATAAATGATGAGATTTCATAATGACAAAATGTTTAATTAATCACACGGAGATAATAATCCTGAAGATCAGCAAAAAAATCAAAGTAATTGAACCAACATCTGAACCAACTGCAAAGAAACATACACAATTTCATAGTTGTTGACAGAATTCAGTAACACTCTCTCAATAATTCATAGACCAGGCAAACAAAAACAACTCCATCACTTAGTTAATCTAGTGGACATTTATAGAGCACTCTACCCAATAATAGCACTGCACACATTATTTTCAAGTACACTCATAACATTTACCAAATTAGGTCAATTTAGGGTCATAAAGCCAGTCTAAAAAAATATTGCAAGTTTCAGATCCTACAGGTTAAGAAGGAAAAAAAAAAGGAATAAAAAGTTCCATACCATACAAAGTTTATGCTCTACCCACAGTGGAATTAAAGTAAAAATTAATAAGAGAAAGATCACTGGAAAATCTCCCAAACACATGGAAACTAAACAACCACTTTTCTAAATAAACCATAAATCAAAGAAATCAAGAAGGAGATTAGAAAGTTTTTAAAGTAAATGAAAATTAAAGTATAACAAATGAAAATTTATGAGATGTCACTAAAGCATTTAAAGAGAAATTTGGAACACTAAACATTGATATTAGAAAATAAATGTCTCAAATTTAAAACCTCAGCTTCCACCATAACAATATAAAAAGATCAATTTAAACCCAAAGCAAGTATGAGAAAGACAATAATAAAGGCCAGAGTGGTAGTTAAGGAAAGAGAAAACAGGAAGGCAATTAAAAAATCCTTAAAATGAAAACCTGTTTCCTTAAATAAATAAAATTGACTGACATTTAGCAATATTGATCAGAACAGAGAGAAATCATGTATTACCAAAATCAGGAAAGAAAAGTGACATCACATTGAATAAAAAGATAATAATAGGGCATAAGGGAATATTATGAACTGTTTTATGCCAACTAACTTGACAAGTTAAATGAAATAGACAGTCTTTGAAAAAAACAGAAACTGTCAGTGCTTACTGAGGAAGAAATGGATAATCTGAATAACCATAAATTTAAAAAACTAAATTTGCAATTAAAAATTTTTTCACATATAGGAAGTTCATGACTAGGTAGTGTCACTAGTAAATTCTATCAAATATTATATCTGAGGAAGAAAGAATTCTGATCCTATGAAAATAATTCTAGAAAACTAAAAAGGAATCCTTCCTAACACATTCTGAGTCTAGCATTACTCTGACCCAAAATTCTGGCAAAGATATTAGAGAAAAGAACTAATATCCCTCATGGATATGGATGCAAAAATTCTGAACAAAACATCTGCAATCTAGCTGACAATATATTAAAGCAAAACACATCCTGATCAGGTGGGATTTATCACGGGAAGGTAAGTTTGGTTTAACATTCAGAACTTAACCAATGTAACTCATCACATTAGCAAACTAAACAAGAAAATTCATATCATCACCTTAACAGATACAGAAAATGTATTTGATAACTTCCACTCAAGATAAAAGCCCTCATCAAAAAAGGACTAGATGGCATCATACTTAAGGATGGAAGATTGAATGCTTTCCTACTGAAGATGACAGTAACACATTTAGAGTCAACATTTTCTTGGAAGTTCCAGCCACTATAATCAGAGAAGAAAAAATTTTTTAAAGGTTTCATATTGGAACCCCTTGGTTATTTGTATATGATATGACCATCCATGTAGGAATTTAATGGAATCTACCAAAAAAAAAAAAAAGCTAATAAAAGCTAATAAGTGTGATTGATTGATTAGCAAGATTCCAGGATATAGGCTGGGCACAATGGCTTACACCTGTAATCCTAACATTCTGAGAGGCCAAGGTAAGAGAATCACTTGAGCTCAGGAGTTCCAGACCAGACTAAGCAAGAGCCAGACCCCATCTCACCTTTTATTTACTAAAAATAAAAAAATTTGCCAGTGCTCATGGGGAGCACCTGTAGTCCTGGCTACTTAGGAGACTGAGGCAGCAGGATCACTTGAGTCCAGGAGTGTGAGATGATTGTAGTGAGCTTTGATGACAAAGATGCTCTGTAGCCTGGGTGATGACTAAGAAAAAGAGATTCTGTCTCAAAAAGAAGAAGAAAAAGAAGGAGGAGGAGGAAGAAGAAGAAGAAGAAGAAAGATTTTAGATTACAAAATCAATATTCAGAAATCCATTGTATTTGTATATACTTACAACAAACTACTGGAAATTAAAAATTAAATGAAACTTTAGCGGGAAAATGAGATACTTAGAAATTAATCTGCTAAAGGAAAAAGTAATCTGCAAACTGATAACTATAAAATATTGCTGATAACAATTAAAGAATATTTAAAGAAATATACTGTGTTCATAGACTGGAAGACATGTCAGTTTTCCACAAATTGACGTACAGAATCATTGCAATTCCAATTGAAGTTCCACTGGCCTTTTTAAAAACTTGATAACTGAATCTGAAATTCATTTCTTTTTTTTTTTATTTTTTTATTTTTAAATTTTTTTGTTTTTTTTATTTTTTATTTATTTATTTTTTCACACAGACATTCAAAGTGCCTACAATAGTCAAAACAACTTTTAAAAATAAGAGCAAATTTGGAGAGATAATAATCTTAAAGGCAGTCCCTGGGTTGCAAACAAGAGAGGTTCTATAGGTTTATTCTTAAGTTGAATTAGTATGTAAGTTGGAACAGTACATTTACTTATTTCCTGTAATAGCCCTTGTTTGTAAGTGCAAGTTGTACATAAGTCAGATGTTTGTAATTCAGGGACTCTTTATATATTATTTCTAGATTTGTAATGAGCCTACACTAATCAAGATAGTATTGTTTGGGTGAAAATATACAATAATCTCCCAATTATCTGGCACCCATGGGGACTGGTAGATTCCAGATAAATGTAGTTTCTGGTTGTTTGAGAGTTACTGTTTAAAATAGGCCTAACTAATTCTATACCCCATGCTATGCCATACTATATCACAAACTCTGTATTTATTTGATGTTAATATTGAAATACACTAATTAAAAGACAATTAAGACAAAGACAAATTCACTTACTGTCACATAGTTTTACCGTATTATAAAACAGTTTTATAATTGCAGCGTGCACTTTTAGTTAAATGGCAGTCAATACAGTTTTCAACTTGAATGCCATATTTTTTTAACTTTAACACACATTAACAGTTACAGAGAATACATGGGAGCCACAGGAGTGGTGCATAAAGCATCAGCTTACTGATGACAGGGCAGGACACACCAAGTTTAAACTCAGATTTGTTTTGTAGGGGGGTGAGTTGCATGCCAGTTGCTTGAGTAACAGATAACAAGGAGTTTACCATAGATTAAAAAAAAAAAATCAGTGGAATGAAACAGAGTCCAGAAATAAAGCCACACTTATATGGACAACTGATTTTTGATCATGGTTCAAAGGCAATTTGATGGAGAAATAATAGCTTTTTCTATAAATGGTACTCCAACAATTGTTTGTCCACATGTGTAACAAGAGCTCCATACTATGTGATTCTAACTATGTGGCATTCTGGAAAAGGCAAAACCATGGAATCAGTACAAAGGCAGTGGTCGCCAGGTACTGTGGGTGGGGAGAACCAACAGGCAGAACACAGAGAACGTTTAGGGTGGTGAAACTATTCTGTCCGATACTGTAATGGTGAATACATCTATCCAAACCCATAGAATGTACGGCACCAAGAGTGAACCCAAATGTAAAGGCTGGACTTTGGGTGATAATGATATGTCAATTCAGATTCATCAGTTGTAACCAAAGAACCGCTCTGGTGGTGGATACTGATGGCCAGGGAGACTGCCCATGTATAGGCAGGGTTTTTAGGGGACCTCTGTATATCTTCCTCTCAGTTTTTGCCTAGAATGGCAAAGCACCCCTACACCTGCTCTTCGGCTTCTTTTGGTGGAAACAAGGAAGCAGCCTGTCTGGTTTGGGGTCTGCAGCGCTGAAGACTGGAAGCTGCTCTGAGGTCTCTCCCTCCCAGCAGGTACCCTCCCTGCTCCTCAAGTGAGCGAGAAAGGGCTGCTTTTTTTTCTGTGGGCACCTGCGTCTGTACGGGTTCTCAGGGCTTTTTGTTTTTTTTCTTTAGCAGGATTTCTGTATTTGATGTTTATTTCACAACAGTGTCTTGTTTTTCAGGTTGCTGTGAACAGAAATAAATAGTAGGTATGAAAAACGTCTTTAGATCTTCAGAAGAAAGCCACCCTATAAATCCAAGGCATTAATACCTCTAATAAAATGATTCAGGGCATTCATCTCCCATTTGTCAACTTCTTCAGACCAAAAAAAAAAAAAAAAAACCTTTCTCTCCTCCCGCCTCCTCTAGAGAAAAATAAACCTTTGGTTTCAATTATTTATGGGACATAGAGTTTATTTTTGTTCCCATGTGGTTTCAGAGATTCCTCTCATTTTAACCAACTTTATGGCTTTTCAGGTAGAAATAAAGGAGGCCTGGGACCTATTACCTCACTTTCTCCTTTCCTCAAGACATAAGGCACCATAGTACTCTGAATTCTGTAATTACTCTATTGGCCTTCCAATACAATTGGAATGTTTTCCAAGGAAACAGAATCAGATTTTTAAATCTATTTATAGCTTTTTTATGACAACTTTTAACCAGTCAGGCTATGTACTAACTTCTAGTATTTCAGCATGCATTATAGGAGATAAATCACAGTTGCCTTGTAAACGGTGGCCATGAGGTTCGAGGTTTGGGATTGACAATGTTTTCAGCTGCGGAGGTGTAGGAGCTTATAGACCCCACTTGGAAACCTCTTCAGGTGACACATTCTGGGTTCTCCCTGGTCCGGATTCGCTCTGTGTTCCACGTGGTTCAGATCTCGGGCAAATACCTCTGGACTCAGTACCCTTGGGCTCTTTTCATTGCAGAGAAGTAGTTGAACTAGCTTTTATTAGAGGGGGAAACTTTCGATAGTGTTTTACGGTTTGCTGCTGTATTTACTTCCAAGTTGACAGGCAGACAGAGCTGGAAGGCATGAGATATGTTTTCTGGGCAGACCAGTTTACTCAGTAAAATGAGGATAATCACATCTTCCTTTTGAACTTCCCTGGTGAAACTGGCAGGTGGTAGAGGTGGGTGGAGTCTGAGGCCATCTGTGCAATGCGATTTCTCTGTACGGAGCAGGTCGGCTGACAGAATAAGGTAGGCTCCCTCTAGCCAGACTGTAATTCCAGGTCAGACCATCTGAGCACGTGTGAACCTGAGGAACAAATCCTGAGTGGTTAAACTGGGCTTGAATTTAAAATAGAGCCATGCAGATATTTACTGACTAGAGGTCACATGGGTAACTCTTGAGTTCCCAGAAAACCCACATCTCTCTTCAACTTTGGGACTTTCAGAGTTCACCTGAGCAACGCAGTCAGAGTGCGCCTGAAGGAACCAATAAGAATTCAGCCCTGTCAACCAATCAGAACTAAGCAGGTTTGAATCCTTCATTTGCATAAACATACTTGATTGGAAACTTGGGCAGGAACTGTCCTTTGCTGTAAAACTGGAGCCTTCCCTTTGTTCTCTGGAACTCATTTTTGTTTTACTCTGAAAGTAGCATCTTTCCTGTCTGCAAACTGTTCACAGTAATAAAGGCTTTCCTCCAAAGTCTTTTGTTCACAGCCAGGGTCAAGACTCTGATAATTCCAACTCTTTGGCCGCTGCAAGAAGAGGGAGCTTTAAGGCTTTGAGTCATGCTGGCATGCTCACACCTCAGCCTCCGTGGATTAGCGATCTCAACAGAAAACCCTCCAAGGAGGCACAGCTTGCCATTGGCCTACATATTTAAGGCATCTGATATTTCACCTTCTGGGGGGTAGGGGAAAGATTCTTTTGAAAGTATAGACAATTTTTCACACCTTTTTTTCTTTCCTTTTTTCTTTTTTCTTACCATTATATCTCTGTTTCTTCTTTATTATGGCAATCTAATAATACTTGTAAGTTATGTATCAAAGATACAAAGGCCCTGGGTCGGTTTGGTGGCTTATTAAAATCTTTTAATCCTCACAATCCCACCACTCTTTTGATTGATATAGTAAAACATAGCTTTTAGTCAAAGTAAAAGTTTCTCTCCTGGAATTTCACTCTAAATAACCAGAATGCCATTCACTCTACACTCACCACTGAGCTTAATGATACCCCCAGAAATAAAAAACATTTTGGCCCAAGATGGAAAAGGGAGGTAGCAAGGACAAAGAAGTGAGCAGTGGACATTCTCCTGCTGACTCATCCAGAAAGTACTTGAGGCTCCCAGAGGAGACATATCCATCGGGGATCCACATCCATCTGTCAAGGCACCACAGAGCTGATCTCTGTGCCCAGCAGCTGTGCACCTCATGATTAGAAAGGGGCATGGATAGAGCGGATAGAGTAGTAGTGCCCAAGCTCTCTGCCTGGGATGTATGGTCAGGAAAAATGCATAACAAGATATTACATTTCCTCTCTGTATGGTGTGGACACACCAAATTCCCTATACCCACTTTTCAATTTGAGACAGAGTCTCGCTTTTTCACTCTGAGTAAAGTGCTACGGTGTCATAACTCACAGCAACCTCAAACTCTTGGGCTCAAGCTATTCTCTTGCCTTAGCCTCCTGAGTAGCTGGGACTACAGGCACCTGCCACAATGCCCGTCTATTCTCTTTCTTTCTTTCTTTCTTTCTTTCTTTTTTTTTTTCAGAGACCAAGTCTCAGTCTTGCTCAGGCTAGTCTCAAACTCATGAGCTCAGGCAATCCACTTGCCTTGGCCTCCCAGAATGCTGGGGTTACAGGCATGAACCACCACACCCAGCCTCAATCAACTCTTGTAAGAGCCCACTGAACTATTCAGAATAAAAGTGAATAGTACCTCATCACCCATTAATGCTGGGACTAGAAGTCCAGTCTCTCAAGCAAAAAGAAATGAGAAATCTATTGCCTTGTCCTTATCAGTTATAAAACTCACTATGTAGAGGCCAGAGAGGGGGGCTTCTTGGTCTGAAGGAAAAGCAAACATAAGCTCATATCTTGCTTTGGCTCAGATAAGTTAGCAAATTTCAGGATAATCTATTTCCTGCTCTTTTGCCTACCAAAATAGCTTACACTTTAGTATATAAAATCTCTTTTGAGATACACAACCACACTTTGGGGTTGACAAGGCAGATATTGTAATCTCCAGTGCAGAGGGGTTGGGGATAAGGGTCACGTGCAGGTGGCAAAGGTCCTGCCAGGTGCATGGGGTGGTGGATGTTGAAGGGGAGGAGCCGTCCGTGTCCTAAGGCCACTGGAGAAGTTCTCTTCATCCTTCCACAGGTAGAATTTGGTCTCAAGGCCATAGCAATTTCTGTTTATTTAAAAGACAATGATATGATTAATACATATTGTGGGAAAGCTACAAAATGTAGATATGAAAACAATCTCATATTTTCCCCAAGCGCTGCTATGTGTGTGTGTATTATAGTATACATGTTACCAGGTATATTCTGCTTTTTTGCATATGTCCGACTCATTTTAATGTAAAATCTTCAGTGTTCAATAATTTTCACAACATACAGAAAGCCTTAAAATGGTTGATGTTCAAGAGATAAAGCCTTGGACACTGAAACTCTGACTTCACTGGTGGATTAAAGTTCAGAGTGATGCTAAGTGTCATATGTAATCTTGCAGGGCAGTATTTCAGAACAAAACTCAGCATGATGGAAACATT
Organism: Otolemur garnettii; assembly: GCF_000181295.1. NCBI lineage: Eukaryota > Metazoa > Chordata > Mammalia > Primates > Galagidae > Otolemur > Otolemur garnettii. The sequence continues at coordinate 3,266,504 of NW_003852483.1, read as the reverse complement.
AGGGTGTGCAAGTCTCTGTCCCTAGGCCCTTGTGGTGGGAAGGGAGGCTGAGGGTGGAGGCCTGGGGGAGCTGGTACTTCCCATGTGGACACAGAAGGCAGGGATCACAGGATGCCCAGGAGTGAGAGGCAGAGACAAACTTCCAGCCCACGCCTGCCCTCCCCAAGGCCCACACAGGGCCAGCGAGCAAAAGCAGTGTGGCCCATAACTGGGAGGGCTCTCTGCTGCCGCTGCCCACACAGAAAGCCCCAGAGCCCTCTTCTCACATAAACACTACTGTAAAGAGGCAGTCAGCTTCCAGCAAGCCCTCAGACTTTTTTTCTCACACTATACAGTGGCAATGATAGTATAGGTCTCTCGGCAGATCAGCAGAATGACCGTCTGTGTGGGCCTGCCTGGGAAAGCAGCCCCAGCTTTGACTATACGTTCAATAAAGTGGGACCCAAGTTCCAGACAACCAACTTGAAAACAAGCCTGTGAACCCAGTGCCTTTGGAGGCAGAGGCTGGGATTGACACATGCACACAGCATTAGATTGGCTATTCCTTTGCCCCTTCCCACCATCCCCAAACAATGACCATCCCTCTCTGTGTAGGCTCTAATGGGGTGCAGAGATAGAAATAAGCATATGACTATTGGGTGGCCTAGTGGCTCCAGTGGCCACCCATCTCAGGATCCATGACCTTGGGTGGCCCCCACCCCTTAAATCTGAGCTGAGCCTAGGACTTGAAATGTGGCAGAAATGATGAAATGCTACTTCTGAGATGAACCTTAGGAAGGCCTGGCAGTCCAAGCCACAAGCTCTGGGGAGCCCTGAGCCACCCTGTCAGAAGTAGGGCTCCCAGCTGTGGGGAGACCCCTGAGGAGAGGCAACAGGGAGAAACCTCATGGAGGGGTAAGAGCCCAGGCCCCCAGCACCCCTGCTGAAGTGGCCATGGCCAGCTCATGGCTGCATGGAGGCCTGTGCCTCAGTGCCTACCTCTGGCCTCTCCAGGAGGCAGCCCAGCCTGGCAGAGGCCCCATGTTTGCCTGGCTTCACCACCCCCTAGTGGATTTCTGTGTTTGTTCCCTCAGTTCTGACCTGCCCTCTAAGTCAGCTGTGGATTGGCTGCTCTGGTCCTAGGCAGGAGACAGCCCACCTTCCCAGGACAAAGTAGAAATCAGATATCATGTGTTCAGGCAGGACATATCTGAAAAAGGTGACTTAATGTGGACCACAAAGAACCCAGGCCCACCAAAGGAAAATTGCTAATCATGGAAGTGAATTATGAGCATGTAGCCAGTACACAGGGCTTGGCCATTTGCACTTATGCCTCTGCCTCACACTGCCAGGGGCCCTGAACACAAAAAATAGAACAGATACCAATAAAAAGAGAAAAATTTCCAGAATCAACAGAGTGAAATGTTAATATTTTGGTCTGGTATGTATTAGAGAGAGGAAAGCCCGGAAAGAAGGAAAGGGAAGAGAAGGGAAGGAGAGGGGAGGGGAGGGGAGGGGAGGGGAGTAGAAAAGAAAAGATAAGAAAAGAAAATGAAAGAAAAGAAAAGGGGCTTTACTTAAATTTTACCACCTAAAATTGTGGGCAGTACATAATACTTTTCAAGGATGATAGGGCATGATCCATGAGAGCCAAAGAAGAGTCTCTCCACATAGGTTTAATTACTAAATATATTTGATATTCTCTGGAAGAATTCACCACGACAAGCCCCCAGTTTTTTATTTTGGGTAGAGAAGTGAGACTCTGAACTGAGGACTCAGGAGACCCCAAAAGGAGACGGTAGCACCTTCTTCTGATTTTGTTTCTTGTCTTCTTCCTTCTCCTCCTTCTTCTTTTAAAAAGCTATTTATCTTAATGTAATGGTAGATTGAGAGAAAGGTTGTGACTATAGTATTCTTAAGATCTTTAATTCCCTTGGTACATCTGCCACAACTAAGAAACCAACAATGATACATCATCAGAGTTTTCACATTGATCTGCTCCTTCTGTTCTAGGATCCGGTGCCGGATGTCACCCTGATTTGAGGTCTCATGCCTTAACAATATCTTTTGGTTTGCAATAGGTCATGAGTGCTTTTGTTCCATTTCAATGGCCATGGCTATCTTAAGGAAGACTGACTAGGTTTCTAGTGGAATCTTCCCCAATCTGGGTCAGTCTTGTACTTTAGGCCAAGATTATAAGGTTTACAAATCCCACAGAAGTTAAATGCTCACGTATCACATCATTTCAGGGAGTGCACAATATGTATCAGTCTCACTGGTGATATTAGCTGTCATTGCTCAGTTAAGGTGGGGTCTTCTGGTTTGCTCCACAATCAAATTGCAATATTTCCCTTTTTCTCTTCTATTCTAAAGAATAGCCCATTGGGAGGCACCTGTGGCTCAAAAGGGTAGGGCACCAGCCCCATATGCTGGAGGTGGCAGGTTCAAACCCAGCCCTGGCCAAAAACTGTAAAAAAAAGAATAGCCCATGTTCATTATCACAGGGGGAGGGAGGATGGAACTGAGCTTTACCTCCTGGAGGGGAGCATTACATTTATTATTTGTACTTCTCTGTAACACTTGTTAAACTTCAGTTACCAGTTCATTTTGTGCATTTTTTCACTCTTCCAAGGACATGGAACTGTGATTAGACAAGTTACATCTCTGGGATAATGTGGCCTTGTCAGAGTCACAGACCAGAGAAAGGATTAAAGTCATACATCATATGCTCCCTGGCCACAGTGAAATTAAGTTGTAAATCAATAATAGAAAGAAATAACTTAAAAAAAAACTCTAAACATTCAGAGTTCCAGCTATACACAACCCACTTGACAACATTTTTAATAAATATTAGAAATTCATTAGAAATTTCTAAATTCATTAGACATTTTAATGAATATTAGAAAATATCTTAAACTTTTAAGGAAAAGAATGTCATAACAAGAGTTGTAGAATGGCCTGGTGGTGGCTCATGTCTGTAATCCTAGCACTCTGACAGGCCAAGGTGGGTGGACTATTTCAGCTCAGGAGTTTAAGACCAGCCTGAGCAAGAGCGAGACCTTGTCTCTACTAAAAATAGAAAAACTAGCTGGGTCTCATAGCAGGTCCCTATAGTCCCAACTACTCTGAAACTTAGGTCGCTTGAGCCTAGGAGTTTGAGATTGCTGTGAGCTATGAGATGGCTCTCTACCAAGGGCAACAAGGTGAGACTCTGTTTCCAAAAAAAAAAAAAAAAAAGAGAGAGAGAGAGAGGGAGAACAAGTTGTGGAATGTAAACACAGTAGTGTTTAGGGGGAAAATTATAGCCTGAAAGGTATTTATTAAGAAAGAATAAAGACTGAAGCTAATTACTTGTGTAGGCCTCTCAAAAAGTTAGAAAAAGAATGGCAAGTTTTGATCAAAGAAACTTGATGGAGGGGAATAACAGTAAAAGCAGGTCTCAGTGAAACAGAAATATACGTGTAATATAGAAAGTCAGCAAAGCAAATGGGTGGTTCTTTGAAAAGATTAATAACATTGAAAGACCTTCAGAAAAACTAACAGAGAATTAGAAGGGGAAGAAATAAGATCAGGAGGAGAAGGAAGAGGAAAGCCCTTCCCTTGTCATTGGTGATGTTGATGGTGGTGACACCAAATGGCTAAATCCATGGTATTAATCACCATCATATGGATGAGACAACTGAAGCTCAGGGTCTTCACAGATAGCACCCATAGCCAAGTTCAGAATCTTTTTTTTTTTTTAATTCTGTATAGAGCAGGACATCTCTAGAGTTAATTTAGTCTTCTAGAAATGGTAGTTTACATTATTTTTATTTCCAAGACTGATTTATCACATTTTTCTCCTGCATCAACCTTATCTTTTTTGTTCTGTGTGGTCCTGGGCATCCAAAGATAACGGATTTCTAGTAGTCTATTTGGACTTCTGGGGAATTCTAGGACCATTCTAGGATAAATGTGGTATATCTAGAAAAGTCCAGATACTTTCTTCAGAGTTGTTTTACAGGCTATAAACTCTATAGCAGATATGTGATCTAATGTGCCACTGGCCAAGAAGTCAGGGTTAGGGAGCAATGAGGGGCTGCCAGAGTCTTATGTAAAGGAAGAAGAGCCAACAAACACCCTGGCCTCACTCAGGGGTGTGACTGCTAAACAGACCACTCTGGCAGGAAGTGGGAAGGCATTACCGACGGAAATCACATCTAAGAATGGCCTGAATACTCCAGTAGTGAACTTGACCCCTGATCCTCACCTACCCAACTGCAGCAAGAGGCCTGCTATCCCAGGAACCCAGCCCTGCTTTCCAGAATCTCAATCAAGGCCATCTTGGTGGGGTTGTCAGTGAAACACAGGCCTACATGGATTTCAAGTCCACATTCTGATAGCAAAGTTAAATGTCTTTTCTTGTACTAAAGAAATTTCCAGTGTCTTGAGGTGGAGGATCAGTGGGAGCAGCTAAATGAGTTCACGCTTCGTAGGCAAATTGCTACCACCAGGTCCACTCATAGTTTGGCTCTTTCAAGCACTAGCTGGTGTCTGGTTTAAGGAGAACACAGTGGATTATCTAAGATGGCAGAGACAGGGTGTTTGGTCACTTTGGTGAGAAGAGAAACATGTATATTCAAAGTTTGAGAATTGGCTCGGTGCCTGTGGCTCAAGTGGCTAAGGTGCCAGCCACATACACCTAAGGTGGCAGGTTCCAATCCAGCCCAGGCCCGCCAAAACAACAATGATGGCTGCAACCAAAAAACAGCCAGGCATTGTGGTGGGCGCCTGAGGTCCCAGCTACTTGGGAGGTGGAGGCAGGAGATTCACTTGAGCCCAAGAGTTGGAGGTTGCTGTGAGCTGTGATGCCACACACTCTACCCACGGTGAAAGCTTGAGGCTCTGTTTCAAAAAAAAAAAAAGTTCGAGAATTGCCACATTTTTAAACAGCGTCAATTAATCTTTTACACACACACTTACAGGTTCTTTTTCTAACTTTTTGAGAGGCCTACACAAGTAATGCACACATATACACATGCACACACATACGAGCACACACTTACGTGTACACATATACACACATGCACACACACACACACACCAGTGAAAGGTCTGGAACTCCCAGCGTTAGCTCACGAAGAGGACCAATGGGAACGTATATGTTCCCAGCATATTTTTACCAGATGTTCTCAGAAACCAACTTTCCAAACATAACATCTACTCTACTGCACTTTTTTTGTGTATGAATCAGAAAACAACGATGATGATATTGAGGAGGAAGCGAAGGAGGATATGTAATAAGCAGAATTTGGTAATTTTTTTTTATAGAAAGAAATATAGCCTTAAGACCCTAGAGATTCTCTAGAATTCAGTTGTTTCATTAGAGCAGAGTTCTACTTTGATCGGCTCTTAATAGGAAACTGGTTACTTAGAAACTTAGTCCCTCATGTGGTCTAGGAATAGTTCATGTGAAATATCTGGGCATCATGTTAAAACTGAAAGTGTCATTCAATCCGTCTGGTGTGGGGCCTGAGAGTCTACCTATTTCAAAGGCTCCCAAGTCTGCACACCACATTTGGAGTTAGCAAAGTTAGCTCTGAACCTATAAAGTGACCATGGACAGTTGGACTCAAATCACCAGCCGCATCTAAATGTACTAATCATGATGGGTATTGTAACAGCATCCGCTGGTGATTTGAGGGTCCGCCTAAGGGATTCTGACTTAGTGGGTATGTGGAAGGTCATGAGTCTATTTATTCACAATTGCCAAAAAGTGATCCACACACCTGTGAAAGGAAGAGGAATGAGAGATGCAGGTCATCTGGGCTGCACAATGCCTCGGCCTTTTCCCCCAAACAAGGTCAAATCCTGAGGCACCGGAGGTTACGACTTCAGCGGATGAATCTGGGGAACACAATTCAATTCATTAAACCTAGAGTGTGGGGTTAAGGGACAGCCCAGAGATAGTGAATAGTGCAAGCTCTAAAACCTTCTGGAAGGATCTGCCCACTGCATGCCCAAAAGCCCTACGGGGACCATTTGCATAATCCTCCCCCTTCCTCCTCTGAAGCTGCTGTGGCCAAATAAGTGAACCACAGAGCTTACTGGCTGGAGCTGTAACTGATCTTCTCGTGACAAACGCAGGCTTTGAGCCTTGACCTCTGAGGTTTATCTGCACTGTTACAGACCAGGAAGTTCACAGGCGAGAATCTGAAGATGCGTGCGATGTAAGATCACAACAGCACAGGGCTTGTTTCCATCAGCAGAGGTGTCGGGTCTAATGGGCTCCCCCTTGCATCTCCTTTTGATTGTCACGCACACATTTGACCATCTTTTTAAAAAGAAAATTTAAAAGCCAAATTAAAAATTTAATTTTCTGACACATCTCATTTAAGCTTAATTTACTGAACGTCCTATGTTTTTTCTAATCTTGTACAATGATTACAAAGTGTGGCTCTGTGAGAATGCACATTTTCTTTAGCTCAATGGAGGAACTCCAAGCTAACATTTTATTTCACCTAAACATGGTTAAATGTGGCTCATTTGATTGTTTTTATAAACACACAATACTTCAAAGCCATAGATACTTCAAATCTCAATGGTAGATGATCTCTCAAATGAAGATATGCAAAAGAGCTACTTTTTTCATTCTTTGCTGCACTAAAGGATTTCCGTGTCTCTTAGTATACTCCCCCTTTCTTTTGTTATTGCCCCTTTTTTCTTCCTTCTCATGTGTGGTTTTGCTTTATGTTGCTAATTTCCTCTAATTTGCAGATCCTTTTTCATCCTCATAGTTTCTCATCTGTTCCTTTTTCCTTGATTCTTATGTTCCATTTTCACTTGTAAAACAGTCAAACAGTCGTTATTAAAATTCAGAGAAGGATGGGGTTTTTTTTCTTTTTCTTTTTTGTTCTGTTGTGTGCTTTCCCTCATTGGGTTATAAATATATCCTACACATACACTTATGTACACAGTTCAGTGGCAGAATTTCAGAATGTTAGGAAGTGTGGTGTCCCTGGTCTAGAAGGGGTTTTACGACATGGTTGTCCATAGGGCATCACTCCCTGTTAATCTCAGGGACAATGGCAGTATGGATTCTGTCCCTTCGCCCTGTTCTGTGCGTGGCTTTCAGGCTCCCTTGTGCCACCCCAGATTCATAGCACACAGGATGAGAAAGAACACTTCATCTGCAAGTTTCTGGTGGATGAAACTCTTTCCCCCTAGCTGTTTCCAGGTGTTCACGTGCCCCCAGTCGCTCATCTTCTTTCTTTTCCTCTTCTCTTTCAGACATCTCACCTCCTCCTCTTTTTCTCTCCTCAGTTGTGTCAGAGAACAGAGTTCTCGCCCTCAATAATTGGAGCAGGACCCTGGATCTCTGAGGCTGGACATTCCCATTCTCATGACAAAGGCGGGCTGTGCTCCCACATCTGTCTCCTTTCTGCCATGTGCTGGGCCTGAGGAGCTCACCACACACGTCCTGCTCTGTCATCCTGTGGAATGCTGGCTGTGGGGCTGCAGACCTGGCACACTAGCTTACCTGTGCCTATAGGTGACAAAGTGGTCATCCTCTGGGTACACAGTGTCACTGGTGTATGTGGCACACCTGGACTTTGCTTTAGTATGTCCACATGGACCATTCGCATGGGCAGTTGAGTCATAGTCAGAAGCCCTATGACTGATTTGCTGTGAAAATAATTGCTTTCAAAAGGACCAGAAATAAGCATGGCACATGCTGTCTGTGTAGCTAAGAGCAGGTAATGCACCTGCCCAGGACAGGCCAGCGGGAGCCACAGGATGAAGCATGGACCCAGAGCTTGTGCCCAGGTGGGTGGCACACACACAGCCCCCGGGCCTCACACAAACCCCTAAGGAGGGTGTTTCCTATCAGGATACCCTGGGGAAACACTTCAAACTGATGATGGGTACTTAGTGAGGGTCACAGCCTCCCTTGGCTCAGAAAACCAGGACTAGAAAAGGAAAATCTAAGACATGCTGATCAGGCTGGAGAGGAAAGAGCCTGCACTGTGGCTAAGCAGAGCCCGCACTGGCCATGCAAGCAGGGCTACTTGCCAAATGAGAGGTGCCCGTAACACTGTGGATGAGTCCTAATGTGTGAAACAGGAGCTGTGTCCCTGATAGACCTGGCACATTCCCTCCACAGTGACCATGTGTTTGGGGGACATGCCACAGGTTTTCTGAGTGTGAGAGCCCAGAAGTGTTTTAGTTTATGAAGAATGTTCATACATATTTTCTTATTCATGGGTGAACTCAAATGCCAAGGACACAGAGCCAGTAACCTGGGATTCTGGGGGGACCCCAGGGTGGGCCCTGCCTGGAATCACTGTTCTCACAATGCCCCCCAGAGAACAGGATGCACCCTGGGTTCCTGGTAGCTACATTCCAGCCCCTCTGAATCCTGGGACTAACCTCCTGCCTTCACAAACTAGAGAAAACTTCATTCTTCATCAACCCAACTTTTATGTTTATTTCAGCTTTAGGCCAATTCTTATGAGTTAATAGCATCTAGTTCCAGCAATAGAAATTTTAAAAGCATTTGAGATGCACAACCTCAAGCAGCCATTGGCAAACTCACTCCAGTAACATTTCTGAGGTTTGACTGGGGCGTTGGACTGGAACAGTGGAGCTGTATTCTGTGGGAAGGGTGTCGCTGTGACCACAGCATCCTTTCAGGAAGATACCTCAGCCCTCATCTCAGAGGACTGTAAATATCCCCAGGTCTTCCTCATCCGTGTCCCAGAACCCCCAGCCGGCTGCCTCCCACATCTTGGCACGTGGACCTGTTCCTCGCATGCCCCCAGCCCTGTTGCCCCTGTGGGGAACAGAAACTCATGAGCAACAAAGAAGGTCTGCTGCCCAGATGTCCCTCGCACCCTGCGGGGCTGTGCTGCCAAAGGCTCTGGCTTCGCAGCAAGACCATCACTCCTGGAGACATCTGAAACCAATTCCGAAGCCTTTCCCAGAGTCTTCCTGCTGTGGACAGTGTAATGGTGGGCCAGGTCTCTAGGAAAAAGAGAAGCCACCTGCAGCGCCCACATTCCACAGACAGCAGCCTTGCTGGCCTAAGGTCTGTTTCCTGTCAAGTGGGTGGCACTGGGTTTGGGAGTTTAGAGGACTTTTTTTTCTTTTTTAACCCCACAAAATGCTGATCTAGTATTTAGTGTTGAATCCATAGTGTCTGTCCATCCCTAAAACTGAGGTTTGCCTAAACTCATTTTTGGAAAAAACATCCAGTGGGTTGAGACAATGGAGACCCCTGATTCAGAGCCTATCTTACTCAGGTGTGCCTCCTGGGATAGGTATGTGCAGAGCTTGGTCCTTGAGCCCAGACAAGAGCTGCAGGGTTAGGGACTCAACTTATGTGTCAGCGTTTGAGGTTCCAAGAACACTGAATCAGGGATTCCCCTGAAACTTACACCATCACCTCGGATCTTCCTGCACATGAAACAATCCACGTGAAAACTTTCCCAAATTAACTACAAAGAGTCTCTAAGAGGCAGTGGGGAGGTTTTTAATTGGAGCACACACAGGAAATGCTTTGAGGGCATCTTATTTCCCCCATGGCTATTAGAATTTTAAATGCTCAGGTCTCTCAGCAGGCTGCCTCCACTTCAAAATGCTCAAAATTCTTTCTATAAATTCTCAACGAGCTGTTATGGAGGGAACATGCCATGGCTTTTTAAAGCTAGTCTACCTTATTCTGAAGGGTTTAAAATGTTGAGACAGAGATCTTAATGAGGAAAAAGAGAGAAAAAAAGAAAGAAAAAGAGAAATGGGCTCCTTTAAGACATTTCTGGCAGAAAATCATGTTTAAAAATAAGCTGCTCAGTTCAAGAAAAACAAAACTTCTGCAGAATGGACATCTGTCAGGGCAAAGAGAGAAAGGGTATTATGGGGGACAGAATTCTGAGGTGGCTTCAGAAGGATCCGCCCTGGAGTTTTGCCCCAGGTAATTCCCTCCCCTAGAGTGTAGACAGGGCCCACCTATGACATCTTTCTGCTAATTAGAACATGACAAAGTGACAGGATGTCCTTTCTGGGATGAGGTTGCAGTGTATATGCTGTGCGCTTTGTCTTGCTGTGTACACAAAGACATTGCCACTGCCCTTGAGGAATCATACCATCTTGTGACTTGCCTAAGGTTAGGGCCACATGGCCAGGAAATGCAGAAGGTCTCTGGAAGCTGAAGGCTTCAATCCTACCACCTCAAGGAACCAAATTCTGTCAGCAGCAGTGTGAGTTGGGAAGGGAATTCCCAACTTCAGATGAGGACATAGCTGGATGAACACTCTGATGACAGCTTAGTGAGACACTAGGCAGAGAACTCAGGACTCACACGTACCAAGACATAATAGATGGGAAGTGTTTTTTTTTTTTTTAATCAACATATATTTCACACATGCACATTTTGTCCGTTAATATTATGTAATCCAATGTATATCAGTACATACATGTTAATATATTCACAGGATTACTCAATCATAAGCACTACCGTGTTTTCCTGAAAAGAAGACCTACCCAAAAAATAAGCCCTAGCAGGATTTCTATGCATTTGTTAAATATAAGCTACCCCAATAATAAGACCTAGTGATGGGCATGGCTATGCAGCATATCTCGCCATGCATTTTGGCACCGAGCAGTAAGGAAGACTGGAATACCTTTTATCTGCCACAGCTCCTTTCTCTGAGCCATTTGCACTTGCATGGGTGTGTGTGTGGTAACCACAGTCGCAGGCTTCCTATCGTGCACGTGCGAACAGCTAGGGGAAGGGAGTTCATGCATCACTAGCGCCAGCCCCACCAACAAGGTCCGCTCCCTGTCAGGTTCCAGAAGAAGATGACTTAACTGTATTTGAATAAATGTAGAATTTTGTATTATACTTAATAAAAATAAGATATCCCGGGCAGTGCCTGTGGCTCAAAGGAGTAGGGCACCGGCCCAATATGCCAGAGGTGGCGGGTTCAAGCCCAGCCCCTACCAAAAACTGCAAAACAAAACAAACAAAAAAAAGACATCCCCTGAAAATAAGCCCTAGTGTGTCTTCTTGAGAAAAAACAAATATAAGACAGGGTCTTATTTGGGGGGGAACATGATAATTTTAGAACATTTTTACCTCTTATAAAATAATTATCTCCATATTTCCCTCTTATTCCTCCTCAGCCTTAAGTAAACACTAATCTAGTTTCTCTCTCCACAGACTTGTCTATTCTGGGCATTTTATAACAGTGGAATCATATACTACGAGGTCTTTCGTGACTGGATACTTTAACTTACCATATTGTTTTCAAAGTTCATCATCTTGTAGCACGTGTTATTACTTCGTCCCTTTGTTATGGCTGAGTAGTATTATGTTATATAAACATAACACATTTTATTTACTTATTTATAAGTTGGTGAACATCTGGGCTGTTTCTACTTTTTGGCTATTATGAATAATGCTGCTGTGAAGGTTTGTGTACCAGTTTTTGTGTGAACGTATGTTTCAGTTCATTTGGGTATATATCTAGGGGTAGAATTTCTTGGTCGTGTAGTGACTCTCTGATTAACCATTTGAGAAACTGTCAGACTGTTTTCCAGAGTGGTTGCACCATTTCACATTCCCACCAAGAATGTATGTGGGTTCCAATTTTTTCTCATTCTAGCCAACATTTGTTATTTCTGTCTTTTTTTATTATAGCCACTCTACTGGATGTGAACAGTGTTTTGATTTGCACTTCTCTAACAACTAATGATGTCTTCCCATGTATATACGGGCCGTTTGTATATCTCCTTTGAAGAAATTTATTTATCTTGTTAGTATCTAAACTTTTGCTCATTCTGTAGGGATTACACCTGTTTTGTTTAGATACTTCGTTTTTGTACAGATTGAATCAAGGTTACAGGTGTGCCCTTTATCTAGATAGTGTACATTGTACCCAATAGGTGTGAATTCACCCCTCCCTTCTTTCCACTTCCTTTAGCTTGATTTTCTTCTAGATTTATTTTCATATGTGCACTTCAGTATTGATCAATTAGTTGCACTTTGCTATTGAGTACCTGTGTTTGTTTCTACATTCTTATGATTTTTGTCTTAGATGAATGATTTCCAGTTCCCTCCAGGTTGTCACAAAAGATACTAGATTGCCATTTTTTGCAGCTGAGTAGCACTCTGTGGTATGCATATACCACATTTTAGTAATCCATTCCTATGCTGGTGGGCACTTGGGTTGTTTCCACATCTTTGCAATTATGAATTGTGCTGCTATGAAGATCCAAGTGCAGGTGTCTATTTTATAAAATAACTTTTTTTCCTTTGGGTATACACCCAGCAGTGGGATTACTGGATCAAATGGTAGGTTTACTTTAAGTTCTTTGAGGTATCTCCCTACGATTTTCCATGGAGTTTGCAATAGTTTGCAGTCCCACCAATAGTGTATAAGAGTTTCTTTCTCTTTACATCCACTCCTGCATCTGTTGTTTTGGAATTTTTAGTAAGAGCCATTCTCATTGGAGTTAGATGATATCTCATTGTGGTTTTGATCTGCATTTCCTTAATGCTTTTGCTCATTTTAATTGGGTTATTTATCATTTTAATATTGAGTTATAAGAACTCTTTTTATATTCTAGATACAAGTCTCTTGCCAGATACATGATTTTTAAATACTTTCTCCTATTCTATTGGTTGTCTTTTTACTTTCTTGATGCATATTTTATAGCATAAAAGCTTTTAGTTTTTACAAAGTCTAATTTATCCATTTTCCTTTTGTAAGCTATGCTTTGGGTATAATTATCTAAGAAAACTATTGTCTAGCCCAACATTATAAATATTTACCTTTATATTTTCTTGTAATAGTTTTCTAGGTCTAGTAGTTACATTTGATGCTGTATTTTGAGTTTCTTTTGTATATGGTGTAATGTAAGGGAATAATTTTCTTCTTTTGCATGTGGATAGCTAGCTATCCTTGTACCATTTTGGGAGAAAATGTTCTCTCCTCCATTGACTTGTCTTGGTACTCTTGTCAAAAATCATTGATCATAAATGTAAAGGTGTATTTTTTAACTCTCAATTCTATTCCATTGATCTATATGTCTATTTTTATACCTGTACCACAGAGTCTTGATTACTGAAGCATTATAGCAAGTTTTGAAATTGAGATGTGTGAATTCTTCAACTTTATTTTCCATTTCAAGATTGTTTTGGCTATTCTGGGGTTCCTTGCATTTTTATGTGAATTATAACGTCAGCTTGTCAATTTCTGCCAAAAATAGCCAACTGGAATTTTAATATAGATAGCATTGAATTTGTAGATGACTTGGGGGAGTATGGCAACCTTTACAATATTGAGTCTCACAAACCATGGATGTGGGATGTCTTTCTATGTATTCAGATCTAATTTAATTGATTTAAACAGTGTCTTATAGTTTTCAGTATAAAAGTTTTGGACTGTGTTAAATTTATTCCTAAGTATCTTATTCTATTTATGCTATTATAAATTAGATTGTTTCCTTTAATTTCTTTCTCAAAATACGCATTGCTGCCATATAAAAATACATTTGAATTTGTGTATTGATGTTATTTTCTGGAACTTTGCTGAACTCATTTATTGCTTCTAATGATAGATTTCTATGGCAGTCTGCTTAGAATTATTTATACACAGTGCCATTCTATCTGTCATGTAATTTTGCCTCTTCTCCAAGTTGGATGCTTTTTGTTCTATTTTCTTCCCTAATTGCCCTCATTAGAATTTCTAATACAAGGTTAAACAGAAGTCTTGTTCCTAATCTTAGGGACAAAGCATTCAGTTTTCACTTTTATGTAAAATGTTAGTGGTAGTTTTTGCATTGATGTTCTATCAGGTTGGGGAAGTTCCCTTCTATTTCTTGTCTGTTGAGTGGTTTGAATATGAAAATGTTTTTTATTGTTTAAGTGATTTTTCTGCATCAATAATGTGGTTATGTGTTTTATGTTTAATATACAGGTAGTCCCCCCGCTTACAAACATCTAACTTTTGTATGGTTGGCACTTATGAACACAGGTTGTTACAAGTAATAAATAAAAGTACCAAGTTACATACAAATTCAACTTAAGAACAAACCTACAGAACTTATCTGATTTGTAATCCAGGGACTACCTATATTGCTTTACATTAATAGAATTTTGGGTGATTAAACCAACCTCACATTTCTGAAATAAATTCCACTTCGTCCTGATAAAATAGTATTTGTATGTTGCAAAATACAAAATATGGTACATTTTGCTAGGGATTTCTACATCTATATTCATAAGAAATATTTATCTGTAGTATTTTGTCTTTGCATGTCATTTTCTTATTTGACTATCAGGATAATAATACCAGATTCAAAGAGCAGTTTGTAAATATTCCATTCTCTTCCACTTTTGGAGAAAAATGTGAAGGATAACTATTAATTGTCCATTAAATGTTTGGTGGAATTAACTGGTAAAGTCATTTGGGCATGGGAATTTGGGGGGGGGGGATTTTTTAAATTATTAACTAGATCTCTTTACTTATTATAGGTTTATTTAGATATTCTATTTCCTCTTCAGTCAGTTTCAGTAATTTATGTCTTTCTAGGAATTCATCCTTTTCATCTAATTAGCTAATTTATTAGCACATGACTCATAACATTCCATTATAACCCTTTATATTTCTGCAAGGTTGTGTCTTCTCTTTTTTTTCTTGATCAATATAGGTAAATACTTGTCGGTTTTGTTGTTCTTGTTAAAAACTAACTTTGATTGTATTCATCTTATTATTTTACTTTTCTTTGTTTCATCAGTTTCTCCTAAACTACATTACTTATTTCCTTTTGTTTGCTTTTAGGTTTGGTTTTTACTTCTTTTTTCTAGTGCCTTAAGAGAAGATTAGGTTATTCACTGGAAATCTGTATTTTTTTAATATAGACATTTATAGTTATGATTTTTCCTCTAACCCTTACTTTAGCTGCATCCATCAGTCTCAGTATGTTATATTTTCATTTTCATTCATCTCAAAGAATTTGCTGGTTTCCCTTGTCATTTTCCTGGAGTCATTGGTTATTTGGTTATTTGGGAGTATGTTGCTTAATTTCCACATATTTATGAATTAGCCAAACTTCTTTCTGTTTAATGATTTTTAACTTTATTCCATTGTGGTCACCATGGACAAAAAACATACTTTGTGTAATTTCAATCCTTTTTAATTTATTCGGGCTTTTTGTGTGGGCTAGCATATGCTTTGTCCTGGAGGACACTCTTTGTGTGCTTGAGAAGAATATGTATCCTCTTGCTTTGGGGTGATTAATTCACAGTGCTGTTCACGTGTTGTGTACTTTTTTTATCATCTCCCTAATTGTTCTATCCATTTCAATAGTGGAGTATTAAAGTCTCTAACTTTTATTATTCAACTGGCTATGCTTCCCTTCAATTCCATCAGTTTTGCTTCATGTATTTTTGAACTCTGCTGTTAGATACATGTACGATTATAATTGTTATATTTCCTGACAAATTGACTCCTTTATCTTTATATAATGTCCCACTTTATCATTAACAACTTTTGTTTTAAAGTCTATTTTTGTTTTATTACCATAGACATTCCAACTTCCTTATGATTAATGTGTTTAAGGTATGTAGTTTTCCATTCTTTTACCTTTAACCTATTCGTACTTTTGAATCTAATGTGTGTTTCTTGTGCAGCACGTAATTGCATCATTGCATCATTTGTTAAATCCATTTGGACAGTCTCTGACTTTAATTGATTGTTTAATACATGTGCCATTTTAATTTTAGTTCTCTCTGTGTCGTGCTTTTCTGTTCCTTTGCTCTCCCTTTGCTTTCTTTGAATTTAGTGAATATTTTTTAGTGTAACATTCTAATTTCTTTGATTGTTTTTTTTTTTTTGATTATTTTCTTAGTGGTTGGTCCAACGCTTATAATATACATCCTATTGTATCATAATATTCCTCAGATTAATTCTGAAATATTACCAAACTTAATTACAGTGACACTTATATATTCTTTGTTCCTTTTTTATGCTATTAATATTATATATTACATATGTGTAATAATATTTATACATATAATACAATATGTTACATATACGTATCATCTCTGAGTATTACAAAGCCAACAATATATTGCCATAATTATTACTTTATGCAATTTTGTATCTCTTAAAGAAGTTTGGATAAGAAAGATTAGCAAGTATAGTATTTTAGTGTTTGTTGAACACATCCTTTTTGCTGTTATTATCAAATATATTTTATTTTGTGTGTTACAGACCCAAAATACAGCTAGGTACAGGATATACATATACATACAAGGTTAGATAATTCAGTTTGTGAACTCATCCTAGGAAAAGTGCAACATACCTCATTGCTGATATCACCATGGTCACTTCAAAGTACTTCCCTTGGGAAGCTCTGCACTGACACCAGCACCTAGTCCACCATTCAAAGCAATTTTGGAATGCTTTTTCTGGAATGGCCATCAGAGCTGTCTTCATATGTCTGACAATTGAGCTCGTGAACTCATCCTAGAAAAAGTCTCTTCTTGCATACTTTTATACAATTGCTTTTCAGATCAATTGAGAGAAGAAAGATGAAGAAATATAACATATTACTGTCTTTTATAATTATCTGTACAGTTGCCTGACTGGCAAACTGTTTTTCATGTGTATTTAAATTACTGACTGGTGCTTTTTGTTTTCAGCCTGAGGAATTGTCTTTAATATTTTGTCTTCAAAACAATAAATTTTCTCAGATTTTACTTATCTTGGAATATCTTAATTTCTCCTATATTTTTGAGGGACAGTTTTTGCTGGATATGAGTGTCTGTTTGAATCACCTGTTTGGGGGTTTTTTCATTCAACATTTTGAATATGTTGTCTCATTGCCTTCTGGTCACCATTATTTGTGCTTAGAAATCAGCTATTCATTTTGTTTGAGTTCCCTTGTACATAATGACTTATTTTTCTCTTGTAGCTTGAAATTTTCTCTTTGTCTTTATACATTTTGACTATAATGTATGTGGGTATGTGTCTAAGTGTAGATTTCTTTGTGTTTATCAAACTTGGAGTTTCTTGAGCTTCCTGGATATGTGGGGGGAAATTTTTAATTCAAATTTGGGAAGTTTTAGCCATTTTTTTCTTCAAATATTTTTTCTGTTCCTTTCTCATTTTCCTCTCTTTCTTGTACCACCTTTACCTGTGTAGTATTGGTCTGCTTAATGGTGCCCCACATTTTTCTGTGCATCTATTCATTTTGCTGTGTCTGAAAGTTGTCAGCCTCCCTTAATTTCTCTTCATCCACCAAGATGTAAACTGTTTCCCTCAACACCTTCCAAAACGGACTATTTAATTTCTGTTCCAAATAAAGCCAGTACTTTCCAGCAAATCTTTCTAGCTGGCTTATGGCCTACCTTTCTTTCTCTATCACATCTGGGTGCCCAGGCCTTGCTTCTCTGAGAGTGACACCCACTTTACAAGTGGGCCCTGGTGGGGGTGAAGGCAGCCCCCTGGTCTTCTCTGCTTGGCACTTTCACCCCACAGGTAAGGTGAGGCAGGAAGTGATTGGACCCCTGCATATTCACCCTGCCATATCTGAAGGTGGGAGCTGAGTGGAGGAACAGACCTGGCCCCCTTCTATGCTCTGTGCTGGCCTGGAATAGAATTTCTGCAATACAGGGTGGAGGGTATAAGAAATGATACTGCCTGTCCACCCCAGAATGGACCCATAGCCCAAGACTAGGATCTGAGGGACAGGAAGCCCCTGCCCTCTTGGCTATCTACACCCTGGGGAGTGGTTAACAGTTACTAACACAGTAGGTTGTAACTCAAATGCCACAGACTCTCACCATTCTTACCAAGAATTACTAGATTTTCTTAAATGAGTATTTCTGTATGTGCTATATAGTCTTAGGATAATTTCCAGAGACTCTTAAATGATTTTTAAAAAAATATTAACAGTTAATATTTTTTAATATTGTTGTTTTATTGGAGAGAGGGTCTGTGGAAGCTTCTTATTCCATCATTCTAGAAGTCTGGTCCTCTAGTTTTTTTGGTAAAAGTTATTATACATATGGCAATTTGTTACAGGGTGTTTTAGGAAAACTCTCAAACCATATTTTATTGTTGGTTTTTTTTAAATTTTACATCAACATGATTATTAACACAGAAGGAAACTTCTCTTACCAAGTGTGGGGTTTTCCACCCACGCACCAAGCAGCAGACACCAGCTGGGTGTCTTCTACCTTAAGTCTCACACTTTCTACTTAGAGACAGGGTCAGTCTTCACAGGGTAAGGGCTTAGTCCTCAAACCTGCCCCAGAAGCCAGGCACAAGTCCAGGCTCTGGAGCTTCTGACTGACCAGCTTAAGTTGGGAGTTTTAATGACTCCCTCCCTCTTAAGGTTTGATTAATTTGCTAGAGTTTGACTCACACAATTTAGGGAAACATATTCACTAGTTTCTGATAAAGGATATTAAAAGTATACAGAAAAAGAGACATGTAGGGCAAGGCAAGGGTAAGGGGCACGGAGCTTCCAAAGCTTCCATGTGGTCAGCTATGTTCAGCCATCAGAAGGTCACCAAACCCAGTGTTTTTGGATTTTTATGGACAACCAGGTAAAAATGTGATTAGCCTTTAGTAGGGATAGGTGGGACAGTCTCTAGAATCAGGTGGACTTTTCCCACAATCATAAAGTGAGGAAGTCAGGGAGATTTTGTTTCCTGAGGCCTAATATGCCCAGTTTTATAACAAAAGACTTTAGCAAAGGCGATGGTAGTTATGGGGCAGGAACCATGGACACACACCTGTTATAAGACTAAACATGGTAACAGAAAAGTAACATAAGTTGCCATTCTATTGAGAATGGGTAAGCAGCTACAGAAATGTGCAACAGAAGCAACCCTTCTCCAGAAGATTCTCTAGCATGGGTCAGGGCAGGGGGCTGGAGGCATGCACTATGGGAGATCCCTGCTTTTTCTGGGTAAACTCCTGGGGACTTGCTCCATCCATGTACAGGAGCAGTGTAAGCCCCAGGGAGCTGCAAGAGCTCTCTCTACTCCTGCCGGACACCCAGAAGGCTGGGGAATACCAGAGTTCTCCTATGCTCAGAATAACTTCTCCCCAATGTATGACCATGGAAAAAACATGTAGAAGGAAATGGCATTTGAGACAAAGCTGAATTTGGGACATTAAATGCAGCTGTAACTTTAACAGAGACTAACAACAGATATAAGAAAGGTTTGTAGTGACTAAAGGGATTTATTTATTTTTAAATCATCTTGTTTGGGATTATGGGTAAATTACACTAGTCATGATTGGATTCAGTAAATACTTGTTTCTTATTTTAGCTAAAAGTTCACATTTATAGAAAGAAGTAGGTCAGGTGTAAGTGGCTCGTCCCTGTAATTCCAGCACTTTAGGAGGCTGAAGTGAGAGCATTGCTTGAGGCAGGAGTCTCAGAGTAGCCTGGGCAACATAGTGAGACCCCACTTCTAAAAACAATAAAGAAAAATTAAATGGGGATGGTGACATGGCCTGCAGACCCAACTAGGCTGAGGCAGAAGGATCGTTTCAGCCCAGGAGTTCAAGGCTGTAGTGATCTATGATTGCACTACTGTACCCTAACCTGGGCAACAGAACAAGACCTAGCTCTTAAAAGAAAAAAAAGAAGAAAGAATAGAAGTAAAATGAACTTTCCCAGTAATCCAGGCATTGGAGAAGTTTGATGTAACCCTACTTACGGGAACTTCCTGTGACACCTGACAAGTCTGTGCATTACAGCCATGTATCTTGGGAAGAAACATTCAATTTACTCTGAAGAAGTGGCATGAATCTAAACCTTCAGGGGAAGCACATGTCACAGAGGGCGAAGCAAGCAGAGTCAGAGCCATGGGCAAGGCATGGAAGCATGTGGCTGAATGCTACCCTTCTGGGAAGGGCAAAGGATAGATACGTGCCTGCATGAGGCTTACATAGAGGGGTTCGTTGCAGAAGTACCGACACCCAGGAAGAGTCAAGACACATTAGGCATCAGACAGCAGGGGCTACATAGATAAACCATGGTGCACCTGTGTGATGGAAAGCAATAGCTGCCAAAAATCATGTATTTGTTATTTTATATCATGTTTAATTCTAACAGCAGGGAAGAAGTTTTATGCTGTCCAAGTCTATTAGTACTAAACAATATACACATTCATGAGTACCATATGATCCAATTCACATCCCACCTCCAGCATAAGTTGTACATTAGTATAGAAATGTGGAGGTAGCTATGTGGAGACAGATATATTTAACTGGACTACTAACAGCTGCCTCGTGTTGAATACCCATTGTATGTCCTGTCATGCACAGTGCTAAGTGCTTTGGAAGCAGCATTTCATTTGTTTCTTGCAATGACTCTCTGAGCAAGATATATATTGGTTTGATTGGTTTTCCGCCCAAAATGATGTCTATCCAGAGTCTATGAATATGACTTTATTTTAACATGAGGTCTTTGCAGATGCAATCACGTTACAATAAGATTGTACTGTATTAGGGTGTGATTTCTAATCTAAAGACTAGTAGTGTTATAAGAAAAGGGAAATGTACACGCAGGCACATAGAGGAAAGGCCATGTGAAGATGGAGGCAGAGGTTGGCCATGATGAGTCCACAAGGCAGGGCATGTCAAGGATTGCAACAGACACCAGAAGCTAAGAGAGAGGGGATTTCCTCCCATAGAGCCTTCAGAGGGAGTATGGCCCTGAATACACCTTGACTTAGACATTGGGCCTCTAACACTGCAAGCATGTAAATTCTATTCTTTTAAGCAACCCTGTTTGTGGTACTTTATTGCAGCATCTCTAGAAAACTAATACAAGGTACACTGATACATCAAGACAACCAGAATCAGTAAAATTAAGAAATGCACCTAAGACTATACAGTTCATAGCTGTAGAAACAGAATTCAAATGCAGGTAAGGTGGTGCCCAAGGGAATCTAGAGCCACAAGCCATACCACCTCCCAGTTTTTGGCAAATATCACAGGAAAAATATTTTTAAATATTTCATTATTTATTTGGGGTAATAGAACAATAGGTGACTTTAATTTTCATCATACTTGAAGAGAAATAAAGAAATAAATGTGTCTCCATACTGGGGGTCTGAAGCTCACCTCGGCTACTATTTTTCATATTACATGGCTGGATACTTTCTGGGCAGCCCTTGTAGATAGGGATAGACCGATACCCAGATAAATGTACTGACCGATGATATGTGTACATATGGAGTGAATATGTTTACTAGCTTTTCCTGCCCAGAGGCCCTGGAAGCATGATACCCTAGGAGCAGCATGCACATCCAGCACCCGGATCTTACTTTCTAAAAAGCATTTTCCAATAAATGGAACCACAATTCCTGGGAGAATTAGCTGATTCTAGGACGGGGCAGGGGAAATACAAGATGGGCCTGGAACATCTTGTAGTGCCAGAAATGTTTAACATTTTCCAAAAAAGAACAAAATAATAATAAGTTGGAAGCACTTTGAAAGAGCATAGGAGCCAACCTGAAAGAAAATCCCAAAGGGGTGCAGTTAGAAGAAATTGTGCAACAGAATAAATAAGGAGAGTATTAGATTGTAACCCAGGGAATAAAATAAATATCTAAGAGTACATACTGATATAAATAAATGGTTGAAAAATAAATAGTTGGGGAAATAGGACAAATTTTTCTTAAAATTGTTCAAATAATAAATGTAGAAGGCATGAAGGAGTAGAAAAATCACCACTAAAACATATAGTAGTGATTGCTGCAGGCAAAACCCATAGGTGGATGCTAAAATTGGCTTTACCATGCTTAAGTTATAGGTTAGGGGTAGGGGGCCTTTTCATGTTGAAGTCTGAATTAATTTAGCTGTAATCAGGGCTGCATTCAAGGAACTTCAATTAGATATACTTAAAAACATACATTACATTGTAAAAATCTAACTATGTACTTAGTAATTTCAAAAAATAAAAAATATTTGTTAACGTTTAAACTAACTGAAAAAATAAAATTAAACAAAATGAAATTAGCAGATATAATGTGAAGAAGAAAAAGGATATTGGCAGAGGAACAAGATGGCAGCTGATTAACAGCTTCCTTGAAACTGGGCACAGTGAGACTGGGGAGAGAAGACTTCAGGCATCTCTGGCTGATGGGATCTGCCCAGAAACATCCCTTTGGGGACACATGAGGAGGACAAAAACAGTGGAGAACTGACAAGTGGTTGTGTGTGTTCATTCGGTCCAATCCTGCTGGCAGCTGTTAAGTATAGCAACAGTGAAACTGCAAACAGGAAAGGCCTTCCTTGTGAGCTGTTTCATTTATTTGGACTTGGGGAATCCACTAAAATACCTTGGGAGAGGTTGAGTGAGAATGTGGAGGACTTTAAATGTTGTCTAGTGCCCTGGACTGAGCCCAGACAGAGCTAATAGTATTTGGCTATGGGCCGCTTGGAGTCATTATGGGAGAACTGCCCTGGCAAGCTCCATTCTCAGGGTCACAGAGTGAGGATGGGTGGGAGACCTTGGGTGAGTAATCTAATGACTGAGCACCCTAAAGGTGGGGACTGAGACACCTTACAGCCTTGGGCCTTAGGGGCATAGAGTGAGACCAGTTTTGGCACACTGGGTAAGCAGACAGCCACTTCAGGAGTGATCCCAGTGACAAGTGCTTTCCTGGTAAAGCTTCTGCTTAGCCAAATTTGACAGTTTAAAGGGCCTTTTAAGCCAGCTATGGAGAGATTTAGGTTCTCCACCCTGCAGGGTTTGAGAAATCAGCAGAGACCTCCAGTCTCCATCTTATATAGCTGTATCAGCAGTGTGGTTAACGTTTCATACCCCAGAAGATCACCTGTTACCCAGACAATATTCAACATGATTTATATACTGCTTTGTTTGGGGTTTTTTCTTTTTGTTTGTTTTGTTTTGTTTTAAATTTCACCAGTTTCTCTCTAGATTTTTCTTTTTCTTTTCTTTTTTCTTTATTTCGTTCTTCATTTTTCTAGTTTAAATACAATTTTCCATAGTTGCCTTCTTTAAAAATTAGAACTTTATTTTTGTTAGTGTTTCTACCCCTATTATTTGGTTTTTCCCCCAATTTTATCCCCTAAAGTTTTCTGTTTGGTTGTTTTGGTTTGATTTATAGCATTTTTGTCTTTCCTTTCAACTTGGTGAAGGTGGGGTACTGTGTCTGAACAGGCTGGCAAAGAGTTCATGACCTCAAGGCCACCACCCAACCCAGCAGACATTGGGAGTTTTTAAGGTTGGGTTAAAGTACCCTATTGTATACCTATATTGCTCCTGTCACTCTCTTTCTATGCCTCTCTTCTTTGTGTCATTATTTCTTTTACTCACCCCCTCTTCTTTCTCTTTTTTAAAAGTATTTTTTCCCTTCTTGCTCTTCAATCTTCCCATCCTTCTGGTCCTGTACCAAAAGGACTCATCAAAACCCTAAGCTAGAGGCACAGTAACTTAAAGAGAAAGAGAAAGTGAAAGGAAAATTAGGACAAGGAAACAGATAAAAGCAAACACTCATGAGGAAGAATCAGCAGAAAAATCCTGGCAACATGAAAAACCAGTCCAGAGAAACCCCCCAAAGGGACCATGAGGTAGCTACTGCAGAGGATTCCACCTATAAAGAAATGTTAGAAATGACAGAAAGGGAATTTAGAATACAGATGATGAAAACAATGAAGGAAATGAAGGGAACTGCTGATAAAGTGGAAAATAACCAAAGGGAAATCCAAAAACAGAATCAAATAAGACATGAACGATATGAAGAATATAGAAAGGATATAGCAGAGCTGAAGAAAGTGAAGCAGTCAATTAGGGTATTTAAAGATCCAATAGAAAGTATCAACAATAGATTAAACCATGCAGAAGAAAGAATCTCAGAGGGAGAGGACAAAGCTCTTAAGATAACTCAGACAGTTAGAGGCAGAAAAGAAGAGAGAGAAAGCAGAACGTTCACTGACAGAATTATGGGACTTTATGAGCATTCAAACATATGAGTTATAGGTATCCCAGAAGGGCAAGAAGAATGCCCCAGAGGAATGGAAGCCATACTAGAGAACATTATAAATGAAAATTTCCCAAATATCACCAAAGATTCTGACACACTCCTTTCAGAGGGATATCAGACCTCAGGTTGGCTCAACTCTAACAGAGCTTCTCCAAGACACATTGTGATGAACCTGTCAAAAGTAATGACAAAAGAAAAGATTCTTCAAGCTGCCAGGAGTAAGAGCCATTGACCTACAGGGGCAAATCCATCAGGGTGACTGTAGACTTCTCTAATGAAAGTTTTCAGGCAAGAAGACAATGGTCATCTACCTTTAATCTACTTAAACAGAATGATTTCCAGCCCAGAATTCTATATCCTGCTAAGCTAAGCTTTAAAATTGACAGAGAAATCAAATCATTTACTGACACGCAAACATTGAGGAAATTTGCCACAAGGACCAGCTCTACAGGAAATACTTCAACTTATTCTACACATTGACCATCGCAATGCATCAATAGTAAAGTAGGAACTCAGAAATTAAAGAACAGGGTGGTGCCTGTAGCTCAAGGAGTGGGGTGCCAGCCCCGTATGCTGGAGGTGGCAGGTTCAAACCCAGCCCTGGCCAAAAACTGTCAAAAAGAAAAGAAATTAAAGGACAGAAGCTAACTTCCACAATGACACAAAAGATAAAACTAAGCAATGGATGCTCACAAAATAAGATGAATAGAATGCTACTACACATATCAATTATCTCAATAAATGTTAATGGCTTGAATTCCCCACTGAAGAGGCATAGATTGGCTGATAGGATTAAA
Source organism: Otolemur garnettii (assembly GCF_000181295.1). NCBI lineage: Eukaryota > Metazoa > Chordata > Mammalia > Primates > Galagidae > Otolemur > Otolemur garnettii. The sequence goes on along the minus strand of NW_003852483.1, from coordinate 3,241,706 downwards.
ACACAAGCCATCCATCTGCTATCTGCAGGAAACACACCTAGCTTCAAAAGACAAATTAAAACTCAGAGTTAAGGGTTGGAATACAATTTTTCAGGCAAACAGAATTCAGAAGAAAAGAGGAGTGGCAATCTTATTTTCAGATATATGTGGATTTAAAGCAACTAAAGTCAAAAAAGACAAAGATGGTCACTTTATGTTGGTCAAAGGAAAAATACAACAAGAAGAACTTTCAATTCTAAATATCTATGTACCCAAATTAAATGCTCCCAGGTTCTTAAAACAAACCTTACTCAGTCTGAGCAATATGATGTCCTATAACACCATAGTAACAGGGGACTTAAACACTCTTATTACAGAACTGGACAGCTCCTCTAAACAAAAATCAAACTAAGACATAAGGGACTTAAATGAGACCCTAGAACAACTGTGCTTAATAGACACATGTAGAACACTCCATCCCAAAGATAAAGAATATACATTCTTCTCATCACCCCAGGGTACATTCTCTAAAATTGATCATATCCTAGGACATAAAACAAACCTCAACAGAATCAAAAGAATTGAATTTTACCTTGTATCTTCTCAGACCACAAGGCACTAAAGGTGGAACTCAACTCCAACAAAATTGCTCAACCTCACACAAAGGCATGGATATTAAACAACCTTCTGTTGAATGACAGTTGGGTGCAGGAAGAAATAAAAGAGGAAATCATTGACTTCCTTGAGCATAACAAAAATGAAGACACAAGCTACCAAAACCTGTGGGATGCTGTAATAGCACTTCTGAGAGGAAAATTTATAACTTTAGATTTCTACATTCAAAAAACAGAAAGACAGCACATCAACAAACTCATAAGCCATCTTATGGAATTGGAAAAAGAAGAACAATCTAAGCCTAAACCCAGCAGAAGAAAAGAAATATCCAAATTAAATCAGAGATCACTGAAATTGAAAACAAAGAATCATTCAGAAAATTAATGAAACAAGGAGTTGGTTTTTTGAAAAAATAAATAAAATAGATAAAACTTTGGCCAGACTAACTAGAAACCGAAAAGTAAAACCTCTAGTAACCTCAATCAGAAATGATAATGGGGGAATAACTGATGCCACAGAGATACAAGAGATTATCTCTGAATACTACCAGAAACTCTATGCCCAGAAATTTGACAATGTGATGGAAATGGATCAATATCTGGAATCACACCCTCTACCTAGACATAGCCAGGAAGAAATAGAGCTCCTGAACAGACTAATTTCAAGCACTGAGATCAAAGAAACAATAAAAAATCTTCTAACAAAAAAATTGCCTGGTCTGAATGGCTTCACTCTAGAATTCTGTCAAACCTTCAAGGAGGAGCTTATTCTCATACTCCAGAAATTATTCCAAAAAATTGAGGAGGAAGGAATCTTCCCTAACACATTCTACAAAGCAAACATCACCCTAATACCAAAACCAGGAAAAGACCCAAATAAAAAGGAGAATTTCAGACCAATTTCACTAATGAATATAGATGCAAAAATTCTCAACAAAATCCTAGCCAACATATTACAGCTTATCATCAAAAAAGTCATATTTCGTGATCAAGTAGGTTTCATCCCAGGGATGCAAGGCTGGTTTAACATATGCAAGTCCATAAACATTATTCACCGTATCAACAGAAGCAAAAACAAAGACCATATGATCCTCTCAGTAGATGCAGAAAAAGCATTTGATAAAAACCAGCATCCTTTTCTAATTAGAACACTAAACAGTATAGGCATATGTGGCACATTTCTTATACTGATGGAAGCTATCTCTGACAAACCCACAGTTAATATTTTACTGAATGGAGTAAAACTGAAAGCTTTTCCTCTTACAACTAGAATCAGACAAGATTGTCCTCTGTCACCATTACTATTCAACATAGTGCTAGAAGTTCTAGTCAATACAATTAGCCAAGACAAGGAAATAAAGGGCATCCAAATGGAACCAGAGGAGGTCAAACTCTCTCTCTTTTCTGATGATATAAACTTATACTTAGAGAACCCCAAAGACTCAACCACAAGACTCCTGGAAGTCATCAAATAATACAGTAATGTCTCAGGATATAAAATCAATGTCCACAAGTCAGTAGCCTTTGTATACACCAATAACAGCCAAGATGAGAGGCTTATTAAGGACACAGTTCCCTTCACCATAGCCTCAAAGAAAATTAAATACCTAGGAATATACCTAACAAAAAAGGTGAAGGACCTCTATAAAAAAGATTATGAAACCCTAAGAAAGGAAATAGCAGAGGATATTAACAAATGGAAGAACATACCATGCTCATGGCTGGGAAGAATCAACATTGTTAAAATGTCTATACTTCTCAAAGCAATTTACCTATTCAATGCCATCCCTATTAAAATACCAACATCGTACTTTCAAGACTTGGAAAAAATGATTGTGCCTTTTGTTGGAACCAGAAAAAAACCTGTGTAGCTAAGGCAGTTCTTAGTAACAAAAACAAAGCTGAGGACATCAGCATACTAGATTTTAGGCTGTACTACAAAGCCATAGTGATCAAGACAGCATGGTACTGGCACAAAAATAGAGATATAGACATTTGGAATCAAATAGAAAAACCAGGAAATGAAACTAACTTCTTACAAATACCTACTTCTCAATAAACCAAACAAGAACATACAATGGGGGAAGACTCCCTATTCAATAAATGGTGCTGGAAGAACTGGATATCCACATGTAAAAGACTGAAACTGGACCCACACCTTTCTCCACTCACAAAAATTGATTCAAGATGGATAAAGGATTTAAATTTAAGGCATGAAACAATACAAATCCTCAAAGAAAGCATAGGAAAAACACTGGAAGATATCGGCCTGGGGAAAGACTTCATAAAGAAGATTGCCATGGCAATTGTAACAACAACAAAAATAAACAAATGGGACTTAATTAAACTGAAAAGCTTCATGTAGCTAAGGAGGCAACAACCAAAGTCAATAGACAACCTACCCAATGGGAAAGGATATTTGCATATTTTGAATCAGACAAAAGCTTAATAACTAAGATCTATAGAGAACTCAAATTAGTCCACATGAAAAAAACCAACTATCCCATATATCAATGGGCAAGAGACATGAATAGAACCTTCTCAAAAGAAGACAAATGGCTACCAAACCTATGAAAAAATGCTCATCATCCCTAATTATTAGAGAAATACAAATCAAAACCACCCTGAGATACCATCTGACTCCAGAGAGAATGGCCCACATCACAAAATCTCAAAACTGCAAATGCTGGCATGGATGTGGAGAGAAGAGGACACATTTACAGTGCTGGTGGGACTGCAAACTAATACAACCTTTTTGGAAGGAAGTATGGAGAACCCTCAAAGAACTCAAGCTAGACCTCCAATTTGATCCTGCAATCCCATTATTGGGCATCTACCCAGAAGGAAAAAATCCTTTAATCATAAGGACACTCGCACTAGACTGTTTATTGCAGCTCAATTTTACGATGGCCAAAATGTGGAAACAGCCTAAATGCCCACCAACCCAGGAATGGATTAACAAGCTGTGCTATGTGTATACCATGGAATACTATTCAGTCATTTAAAAAAGGAGACTTTACAGCCTTTGTATTAACCTGGATGGAAGTGGAATACATTATTCTTAGTAAAGCATCACAAGAATGGAGAAGCATGAATCCTATGTACTCGATTTTGATGTGAGGACAATTAATGATAATTAATGACACAGTAGGAGTAGGGGAAGGGGAGAGGAGAGAAAGAAAGAAGGAGGGAGGGTGGAGGAAAGGAAGAGCAGTGAGAGGGACGGTGGTAGGGGTTGGGATCTTGGTGCATGACACACCTTTTGGGGGCAAGACACAATTGTGAGAGGGACTTTACCTAACAAATGCAATCGATGTAACCTGGTTTCTTGTACCCTCAATGAATTCCCAACAATAAAAAGAAAAAAAAGCAATATTGGCATTGCCTCAAAGTATCTATCCGGAAGTATTTATTAAACACTATTAATTACTGTAGTGGTTTTGTCATACATCCACACATTCTTTGATCCACCTCCAGAAGTGGATCCTACTTCCACTCCCAGGGTATGAGTTGGACTTGGTGACCCTCCTCTAACCAATGGAGTAAGGAAAAGAAAAATAGTGACTTCATGGAGGAGGAAGGTGGCAGCTACCTGGTTGAGAGGTTCAAGTTGCCATCAACAAGGACGTCATCTGACAACACAAATCCCGTGATATAAAGGAGTGAGGATGCATCAGACTCTGTCATATCCCCTCTTTCCAAATCTGTAATCCTAGTGTAACACTAAGAAAACATCAAACTCAAAAGAGGGGCATTCTCCCGAATACCTGGCCAGTTCTCTTTAAAACCATCAAAGTCAGGACAACAAGAAAAGGCTGAAAACTGTCACAGGCCTGAGGGAAATAACAAGTCATGATGACTCAATGCAACATGGAAGCCTGGTCTGGACTCTGGGGCAGAAAGCAGACATCTGTAGGAAAAGCAGGCGACATCTGGGGAGTCTGAAGTTTAGTTAGTAGGGTAGTGCCAATGCTGTTTTCTCAGTTTAGATAAACACTCTGGTTATATAAGATGAGGATTCTCTGTACTATCTCTACAACTCATCCTTAAATCCAAAATTACTTCAAAATTTAAAAACTTAAATTAATAGAAAGTGGGCCCCCAAAGGCCGGAGGAAGAGAGACTGTCTAGGGCAATGGTTCTCAGCCTTCCTAATGCCGTGGCCTTTTAATACAGTTCCTATGGGTTGTGACCCACAGGTTGAGAACCACTGGTAGGGGATGGCCTAGTAATGTACGAAATGCTCACAAACGTTGGTTCCTTTCCCTTCCAACCTAAGTCCTCCCCCTCACTGAGGAAACAGAAGGGGTACTCTAATTCAGTCCAGCATGGTAGCCATTTGGATGCATTTATTTTTCCCTTAAGAAAGGGCTATAACTGTAACTGGAGAGCCGTTTTGAGTAGGGTAAATAGTTAAAGGTGGAATTTCTGGCATCAGAGACCAGAGAGGGGAGAGGCTGCCTTTACTGCCTAAAAAGTCAGTACCTTATGTGGCTCCACCATTTGACTCACTTCCATTTAGGAATGTGTCCTAAGAGGGGAACATCTTGTACATGTACAAATATTCACCCGTGTAGTTATTTACTGCTGTATCATTTATAATAGTCAAAAAAAAAAAAAGGAAAGAAATCATCTATGAATGAAGAGGTAAAGAAATCTGCACATATCTGCAAAAGAAATACTACACAGTCATTTAAAAAGGCTTTGAAATATAATGGAATATTATTCAGCCTTAGAAAGGAATGGGGGGCACTCCAAATGATGCTGGGTGAAGTTAGTCTCACAAAGGTAAATACTGCATGAGTTCAATCACATGAGCTCCCTAGAACAGTCAAATTCACAGTGATAAAAAGTAGGATGGTGGTTGCCAGCAGCTGTGGGGGAGAAATGAGGAGTTATTGTTTAATGGGTGCAGAGTTTCAGCTTTGAAACATTAAAAAAATTCTGGTGACGGATGGTCGTGATGGTTACACTGTGTGGGTATATTTAGTGCCACTGGCCTGTACACTTAAAAATGATTGATGGTCAATTTTGTGCATTTCACTACAATATAAAACAGGATATTCAAGAGCAGAAAATCACATGGAAACAGGTAGCTAATGTATTAATGGAAAAAGCAGATTGCAATAGTTACTTAAAATACATCATTTTTGCAAACACACACATGCACACCACAGAGAAAATAGTTTGGGAGGAAAGATGCTGAAGGCCCCGTAGTTCTGGGTAGTGGAAAACAAACATGATTGTTTCTGACTTCTTTTTGTCTAGCTATGTTTCCAAAATCTTCTGGGAAGTTAGTGTTCTTGAACTATGAAAATTACAGCAATGGCTCTGTTCATGAGGCGACTTGGGAGGCTCTCCGAGCTATTCTTAGCCTCAGGCTTGAGCTTTCTGGGAGGGTCGCTGAGAGTGGAGAATGATGAACAGCCTGGAGAAGGACTCTCAGAGTAAGTTCACCCTCTCAAGGGCAGCTCCTCCACATGGCAAAGAGGAATTCTAGTGAGATTTCTGCAAGGGCCACGGTGGTCCCATTCCACCCCTTGCCTTGGGCATGGATGGTGGAGGCCACCAAGTTGGGAGTATCCAGGAGTCCTCTTCTTCCTTAACTTCCCCTCCTGCAGGCTCATCTGGAGCTCTTCCTGCTTGCTTCCTAATTGTTTAACTGGCCTCCTGGGAGTTAATAATTATATCTCCGTGAGGTTCCCTCAGTCCTAGGGCTTTTGTCCAGAGAAGGGTTAGAGTGTGATTTAATCCTCAGATGTCTCACACTGCCTAAAACTGTTCTGACGAGGAAGAGCACCCAGCATGCCAATAAAATCTTAGCGCTTCTACTTACATTATTTTCCACCTCATAATTTTTTATTCCTGTTTTTGTGACAATTTTATCATGCACGTAATATGTGTCAGTCTTGTGCCTAGACATTATGAAAAGATAAATAAATGGCATCATTGAGGAGGTATGCTCAGAACGTTTTCCTGAGGGGATGCTGGATCAAAATAGATCAGGGAACACAGGCCAACTGGAAGAGGCTGAAGGTCCCCGACATGAATAAATGCTGGAGCCCCCTCCACAGTGCAACTCACTGAACATTCATCCCCTATTTTCCAATCAACTACATTGATCTGTCCATTTCTTTTCCTCAAATTAGATGTTAGTTCAGCAAATCAGGCATTAGTTCTTCCCATAAGCAATTAAGCCCACCTGGTAACTACTGACGTCACAGCAGCAGCAAATTTAACAATGCAGATCATGACAAGAGCCCAGCAAAAGAGCTTCCAGGGAACACTGGGAACTAGGTAGGGTGAAGCACTTAGAGTACTTTGTTCGAGTCACTGAGAAAACTAAACCAACATATGCATCTAGGTGCTGTCTGTCTATTTTGTTGATTAATTAAAACCAGCTTCCACTGTGAGCTGCTCTGTGGCTGAGGTGGCCGAGGAGCCTCTCACCCCAATCCCAATACTGTTCTTGGGTAGCGTCTGGGTGTGCCCGGAGTGGGGGCTGGGGTGCTGACACCTCCACAGTGTGGAGTTATGATGGCCCCACATCAGAGATTACTCAGCATGCAGAGGTAGATACTGAGAGGGGTGACAAAAATCTGTCATTAGGCTGATCCTTTATTCCGATATCTTGATGTTTATTTCCTATCAAAACATACTAAATTAAAATAAAATCACGTTTGATGACAGACTGTAGACACAAATAGAAGCCTGTAGGACCAAACAAAAACAGTGGATAAACAATAAGACCCTGCTGAGAAAAGAACCCTGTGTAACCTTTCCATTGTGTGCTGGGGAATAAAGCAGGTCAGAGGTCATAAAAATTTTACATCTCATCTTCTGGAAAAACAATTCTACCATCGTCTCTTAGGAGGCTGTGCTTCTTTAAAAAAACTGAGGCAAGAGGAATCAGAGGAAACTTAAATTGTATAAAAATTCTTGTTCAAATAGGGGTTGATTGTTCCTTGTGAGTCAAACAAGAATCACTAACTGTAGTTAAATCACAACAGGCCTTCCCTGTTAAAAAGCTCTGTGTTTCTGCTCATGTGTAGGAAAAACTGGTATTTTGAGACAAGTAGGCTGCCATTTTTCCTCCTTTGCCAACAAAGTAAAACATATCCCTTTCCTTCTTCTCAAAAAGAAAAAAACTACCAGCCCCTGCCCCTCAAATAACCCCACAGAGTTTTCTTAAGAAAAAGCTGGAGAAAACACACAGAACTTAGCAAACACTTCCTGTTCCTTTCCTTAGGAGAGCCTCCCTGACAGCCGCCGCAGGACCCATCTCTGGGCAGAGGGGAGACCCTCCACCTGTTCTGGGATCAGGGAACCAGGCTGCTAGGTGCTCCTGGGACACGCAGGGCGCAGGGAGCCTCAGAGCTCTTTCTAGGTGAGCAGCCCACTTCCAGTCCAGCTTATCTTCTCAGTGCCTGGGAATCCTGACACTCGGGCAATATAAGGAATAAAGATCCCAGGCAGGCAGGGCCTGGCTGAGGCCAACATCACCCTAGTGTCAGTCGTCACGGCCACTCCAACAGGATAGCTTGTGTGTGTGTGGTTTATTCCAGGATACACACGTTTTGTTGATTTAACATTCCTGATTTGTGTAGAAAAATTAATACTTGTAGCACACATTGCCTTATTGACTTTAAATTATTTTTGCATTTTTCCACATAACAATATGATTATATGTATTTGTCATTATTAAATATTCTACAAATACAAAAATGATTAAGGGATAATAAATAAACATGTGTGAACATCCCACCTTCTCAGACAATGCCCCTGAGCATGCTCCCCAGCATGACCTCTCTGCTTCACAGCAACCACAGGGTCCCTAATGTGGGGTCCCCCATTCCCACCAGTTTCTCATGCCCACTCTGTTACCAGCCACTGTTCACCTGCATGGCCATTTCATGCAGGGCGCTGCTGGTCAGGCCCTACCAAGGCAGGAGGAGCCTATATACCAACATGTGGAGATATTAATTCACTTCCAAGGCCTACTGTCATAGACAAGTTGGGGAACTGAACTCCATGGTACCAGTCAAGGACCCAGGGCACTCTGTGCACCCGGTGAAGTGCCGACTAACTAAAAATTTAGTCTAGAATAAAAACACCACTATAGCTACAACCACTGTTAAGATAGTGACATATTGTGTAACTTTGTAACCTATGAGGGGGAATCTGTTTGACTGTATTATGATGAATAATACCATTGCTGATGTTTACTTTTTCTGTGAGAATAAAAATAACAGGGGGAAGAGGAGGCAGAGCAGCCCTTTGGGGAGATATCCCTGCTGCTCTCCAGAAGTGCTGGCTTTTCTTTAAATAAAAATGAATCTGCTGAGTTCTCATCTATTTCTGTGTTGACTGGCGAGGCTGACAGGTGGACAGACCCCTCAGTCAGGCAACAGTACTGCACACAAAACCTGATAGAGGTGCTGCGGGTTCATTTTGCATGTCTGTAGTGCTCTGTAAGTTGTTGAAGATATGCATTCCTCGGCAACTGGCTCTTATCCCGGAGCATTGGTTTGAGAGATTTATTCACATTATTAGAGGTAAATCTAAGTCCTGTTTTTACTGTTTTGTCACTAAGCTGCTGTTTGTTGAGCCAATCTCCTTCTGATGAACATTTGACTTGTTTCTAACTTTTCTCATTTCAAAGTTTTTGCTATGAATCTCCTTGTGTGTCTCCTGCTTCATCTTAGACATTCTCTAGAACATAGACCCAAAAGGAAAACTGCTAAGCCTACAGCTTGTGCGTTACTTACTGCCTTTTCACGTTTGATTATAATGAAAATGCCCTGGGTGTCTCAAAGCCAGACCACATTCTCAGCTCCCAAACCCACTGCTACCTGGGTCTGCCCCCAGAACTTTCCCACATGTTCTCAGAAGTGGAATTAAGAAACAGCATCATGCTAAGATTCAAAAATTCTATTGGGCTCGGAGATTTGGGGCTTTCTTACAAAGGCTAGACGTCTTACTTAGTTTCAAAGGAAAAGCGCAATTAAGTTGGGAATGGGTCAGCAGAGGTAAGTGAAGAGGGCAGGAGTGAACAGTTTCTTCTCACTCTAAAATCATTTTGGGGGAATGGCCACCAACTGTGCCCCATGGGGCTGGGATCCAAAGAGCAAGAGAAGCAGGCAGATGGGGGGGTGTTGGTTGCTATAAGATGTGTACATGTACCTGGTTGTGTGTGTATGCATGTGTGTATGCACGTACATGTGCATATCTGTCAAGCATGGAAATGCGTGTATGCATGTACATATATGTATCTGTGTTGCATGGATATGAGTGTATCTGTGGGCATGTGTGTGTAGGCATGCACACGTATGTGTTTGCATATCTGTGCCCAAGGTCGGGAGAGGGACAGAGTGTCCCTGCATCTCTCCTTATCAAAATTTGTCCTTCTATTTTGCTAAATGGATTCTTCTCTTCACCTCTTTCAACATTTTTATGTTACTTCTTTTCCTCTGTGACAGGAGAGGGGTGTTGCTTGATTTCCTCTGACTTTGGCTAATGCCTGCCAGTCTCAATTCATCAAAAAACGATGATCAAAAGATTATCATATTGCCAAAGCCAGGGCTAGAGAGCCAGCCTCCTCTCCGGCTGTGATATCATCTCTTATGGGGAGGGGGTTTGGGTGAGGCCAGAAGGAATTAAATCAAAAATGTTAGCATCTCCATGAAGTGAAGTCTGAGTTTATGGAAAGAAGGGAAGAAACACTCATGATGGGGGAGCTGGTGCTGACGCCACCATGCTGCTGCTCTGAGTACATGTTGTGCTGTGGCAGAACCAGACAAGGACCCCGGCTCTCCTGACCTCTGGGAGACAGAGGGTCCTTCTGGGAAGGGCCAGCTCAGCAACCCCATCAGCACATCACTTCCTGAGAGCCTTTTGTTATGTTTCCCCCCACTCCCATCCCACCCCCCACCCCGTGCTGGCAGGTCATTGTTCTGCATCTGGAATCTGACCCTGGAGACACCGAGGTGAAGGTTATTTTAAGGCTCAACTGATGGCCAAAACCACACCCACCTGACAGCACAAGTGCAAAGGCGGAGGGACAGTTCCTGCAGGAGGACTTCTGCTCCTGGCACTTCCTCGTCCCCAGGCCTCTGGCTGAACTGAGTGTACCCTGGAGGCTGCTCTCTGTCACCTGCTCTACCCACACTCCACTAAAGCTGGTCACTATCCCTCATGGTGCTCCTAAAAATGCATCATATATTTTTAATGTATCTATGAATTTATGAATTTTCCAAGATAAATCTAGTTCAGACTTTCTTATTCCAGGTGTGCCTGGCCAACATTTTGGCATGTGTGCATGCAAGCGTGCTCATGCTGGAATACCGGCTAGTAAGACGTCACTTTGCCCCCTTCTCATTGTGCAGAGTGTAAACCTGAGTGTGAAGTGGCTTGTCCAAATTAGTGCTATCTCCTTAGGCCCACAAAAGCTGGGGACCAGTTTCATTATCTGGCTTGTCTGGTTCTGAAGCCCCTTCTACTCATCAACCTGGTGGCTCGGCCACTAGCCAAGCATCTGCATGCATGGCCAGTGCCCAGTGGGCCATTTTCACACTCCTGTCTGCACTACAGGCCCTGCAATCTCATCATCCTCGCTCTCCAGTAAACCCCCAAAATCTAGATAGTCCCGAATCTCTTTGAAACTTGGATAAAAGCAACTTACAGGAAAAGCATGCGCTAACAGACACATTTTATACACTGTCCTAAAATGCCTAACATTGGCATCTGCTGAGCTGAACTTGGCATCAGGGGCTTCTCGTTTCCCACCTGCCAGAGCCCCTTCATAACCTCAACCTTGCTCAACAGATGCCATGTTCCCCAAGAGGCTCAACCCTCCTGATGAAGTCCTCAGAGCTCCCACAGTCCTGCTTGGGGCTGGGCTCACCCCTCCTATGTCACTGCTTTGTACACAGCTAAATTGATTAGGACCATGCGATTTGTGTTTGTTATCTTTCACATGTCACATTTGTGAACCAGTCTTGTACAAACACACTGCAGACAGGGGCAAATGGGGTAAAAGTGGTTTTTAAAAATTTCACTTAAAGGCGCTCACTGTCAATGTCAGTTTCATGAATTTAAAGCCCAGGAAAATGAATACTCTTTTATTTTGTCTTCAGGAAAGTACACATCAGTGAGATGGGTCCAATTGAGACAAAGTATTTAATGATGCAGGTCTTCAATAGTTTTATTTTTATCCTCATTGTTTTTTAAGAATGCAGAAAGGTGAATTGTGGTAAATAGAAAGGGCTTTCAGTTTGCCAAATATCAAAATACAGGATTTCAACTCCTCAGGCAGCCACGGATTCTTTACAATATTCTCTGTAAGTATTCTAAACACTTTGGGAGGAAAGAACAAGCCCCACTAGCTAGAGATGGCAAACATAGCTGGATTAGCTACAGACACTGAAAATTTAATCCCTTATAAATTAAGGGTTATTTTTCTAGAGAGCCCTCAGCTGATTAGGAGGGTCATGCAGAAACACACAAAAGTCCTTGGGCTGTGAATTACAGACGTGGCTTCTGAGTTCCCAGGGATGTGGTGCATAATTTAAGGGCATGTGACAATCTACTCTGTGTTTACCATTGGGGAATGGTCAAATGAAGATCTCAGCTTAAAGATTTCACCTCAGGGCATCTTGGGTGGTCATTGCCCCAGTCTGTGATGCATGCACTGGTTGTGTGTTCATGTGTGTAAGTGTGTGTTTGTGTGTATATGTGTGCAAGTGAATACACATGCAGGTGTGTGTGTGTTCACATCCCTGAGGAGACAGGTGCATTCAACATAGTTTAGTAATGCCTTCCACCTGGCTCTTCTCCATATAGTCCATAGTTCCATAGTTTCACAAATTGTACCACTGGTGATGGTCAATTTTATATGTCAGGTTCCCCTTGTGTTTGGTCAAACACCTTCTATAAAGGTGTTTTTTAGATACAATTAACATTTAAATCAGTAGACTTTGAATAAAGTAGGTTAGCCTCTATAATGTGAGTGGGCCTCCTCTAACCCTTAGGAAAGGGTTAGGCCCCTAGGAAAGCCCTTAGGAAAAAGACTGACCTCTCCCGGGGAGGAGGAAGCTCTGCCTCCAAACTGCCTTTGAACTTGAGCTGCAGCATCAACTCTTCAACTCTTCCCTGGGTCTTCAGCCTGCCCCACCCTAGAGTTCTTGATTCAGTGCATCTGGGCTGGGACCAGGGAATTTGCATTTCTCTGATGATGTGGAAGGCCTGGGACCACAATTCAAGAGCCACTGTCCTCTGGGGGTAGATTTGTAAGGATCCCTGGTCCTTATAGATTGGGGGAGCATCAGAGGCCACCAGAAGGCCAGAGTGCTTGTTGATAGTGCCACTTCATTTCCAATTTTACCCAGAACCCCAAAGAAAGCCAACTCAGAAAGGATGAGGTTATCGGAGCCAGCCTTTCAAAAGAAAGAGCAGGAGCCATGCATGAGTCCCTCCTCATGCCCCATTGTTTCTGCCACCATGGATGTAGTGGGTGTGGAGGGGGAGATGACCTCTCAGCCTCCCCACAGCCCTCTCCACCAGTGTGGGATTTCACAGCTAAACATCCACTCCTGTGTCCCCACAGAAAAACACGAGAAGCTAGAGTTTCTCAGTGTTGTGCACAGCTCACCTAGGAATATTAATTTAAAATAAACAAAAAGCTACTTCCTTAGACCACCAAGTGCAAAGTTTTGGAGCCTGAGCCCGACAGCCTGCATTTGACAGTGCCCACATTCTCATCCAAGATCCCAAAGTTGAGAGGCAGCTGAATCAGTCCTGCCTTCATGGACTGTGTGGCCGCTGCTCCCTGGAGCTCTGCACCCGGCTGCCTCAGCTGGGCCCCTTCGACTCTTTATGGCACACCCTGCAAACCCAAAGCCTTGTGTCCAGGGGCTCAGCATGCAGCGGGGTTGAGATGAGCTACTGCAGAGGACAGAGGCACCCTGGCTGGTGGATTGAGAGAGCAGCCCTCCAGGACAGCTGCACCATCGATTTCATCACTCATATCCAACGTGTGTTCATCCATTGAGTTGGGGAAAGGGAACACAGAGTTCAGATTCACCCACGGATTATCCACTAGGGACCTGAAATCACATGCCACTTTCTATGCTTCGGAGAGAAGGTGGGATATGAACCGCACCCAAGGACATGCACACTGTGACTTCCGGGCCTCTATCAGAATGGGAGCAGCTTGTGTTGTGGTGACTCCTTAGGAAAGAAGGAAAAGAATGTCCCTGGAGGGTGGGTGGTGGGTAGTTCCAGGTCTAACCCTCCTTTCTCCCAGGAGCAGGAAGCGGCCCTTGTGGTTAGGCGAAGGGGGTGTTATCAGCCAGATGTAGGAGCCCACAGACACCAGGCCTTTGTGCTTAGACCATCTACTAAGACCCGTGTGAGAACCAAATTCTGCCCAGAAAGTTGAGTGACATTCTTTGATAGAGAGTTCAGAAGTGGAAGTTCTGCGGGGTTGAATTTTTAGAGACAAGATTTGGGGATCCCTGGGGGACAGAGATCAAAGAAAGACTCACATATCAATCCCTGGGCCCTCCCAGGGCACCTGGGCCTGCCGGCTGCCATCTGAGGAGCTGAGGTCCAGGGTGGTGGTGGGGAGAGCTCCTGCAGACTGTTTATACCTGAGCAAAGAATAGGCCACACATGGGACCACAGCCCGCACAGGCAATAGCCATGGATACCCGTATCCTGTGGCCCCAAAGTTAGCCACAAGAGCTGTGACTGAGTTGAGTCTGCAGGGATCTTCCTAAGAAAAGTAGGTGCCTGGTGGACACCTCTTTAAGACTGTAAATGGATACCCTTGAAGCGTGTGTATCTTCCAGGAGGGGACCACATTCTTCAAAGTTACAGACAATGGCTGTTTGCCAGTTTTGGCTGGTGGTGCCTCAAGGCAAACTCAAATTAAATCCAAGGGAAAAAAAAGAAATATGGCATTCCTTGTAGGATGTCAGGTAGCACACCACACATGGTATGTGATTCAACCTCCTCCTCCATATGCAGAAGACAGGACACTGAGAGGCTGATGGAAGTTCAAAGGCAGGTGTGTTGGCATCCAGGGGCCATTGTAACAAATGTCCACAAACTTGGGGGGGAGTGTCTTAAAGCAACAAAAATTTATTTTCTCACATATCTGGAGGCCAAAAATCCAAATTCAGGGTGTCCACAGGATTGGTTCTCTCGAGAAGTTTAGATGGGAAGTCCATTCCATGCCTCTCCCCCTACCTGCAGATGGCTGCTGGAACCTCACTGCAATCCTTGCTTCTAAGGTCATGTGCGTCCTTTCTGGGTGTCTCTCCTCTTCTCATAAAGATGCTGGTCATATTGGATTAGGACTCCCTCTACTCCAGAATGACTGCATTGTAACATCTTGCCCACTACAGAGACTCTCCTTGCAAACAAGGTCACATTCCCAGGTACAGGGCAAAGCTAGGTGCTATCAGCGGCTGCTTCAGTGACATACCCAGGCAACATGGGCTGGCCAGCCCCCTAAGCAAAACTCCACATCATGGCATCTCACTGTAATTGTCACTTTTTCTAAAAACTCTGAAAACACAGTGATCTTGTCATTCAACTTTGTGTTCCCAGGCCCTGACAGTGGGAAAGCCTCAAGAAATACTACGGTAAGTTACTCTTAAAGGTTTCAGTTACTTAGTTTCCACTGCCCCTGCCTGCTTTGCCAGCAAAATAAGAAATACACTTAGCTGAGAGCCAATTAGCCAACTCACTCTACAATATGTGAAAATGCCCCTTTGGTCTTAGCATTAAGGAAACTGATTCCTGCACAGAGCACAGTTGTCAACTGAGAAGACCCTCACCCCACAGCTACTGGTCCCAAAGGCTGCAGCTCTGGTCAATGCAAGCGTTGGGGTCCCTTGGCTGGAGTTAAGTTGCAACAAAGTCATTCCAGGAGACAATCAAATTCACAGGGATTCCAAAGATCTTCAGACATCATCCCACCTACCTCTGTCTTGCCCCCCACACCCTGCAATTTCACTGTAAAAAGGTTCAAACATATGGAAAACCAAAACAATTTCATAGTGAACACCAACAGACCTGGACCCCCAGATCCTACCATCCAAATTTGAATCCTCTTACCTTCCCCCATGTGTCTCCATGTGCCCACCAGCCTGCTGCTGTCCACCCAGTTACCCCTTCCTTTGCCATAGGTTCAACCACAGACATCAAAGACAGAAATGCAGGCAAAGAGTTGGAATTGAACAAAGCACAGCCCCAAACTTCTGCCACGAGATGCTGCATCTATAAAGCCACACCGTTCTTGTCTGTGGAGAGTCCTGTCCACAGACGCCCCATTGACCCACTGCTTAGCACATGACCAGCACAGACTTGTTCTAATCAGCCTCTTGAGAGACCAGTATATCACTGCTCCAGAAATACACATCAACCAGTGCTTCCAGATCTGTTGAAACCTGTGAAGCTTATCTTCCATTCTTGAAAACAGCCAAGAGGCATTAACAAGTGTCAAAACTCCATCTCACACTGCTGACCACGATGAAGTGTAGAGTGACTTCAGAAAGGTCTCTCTCTCTTTTGAGATGAGCTCTTCTTACTCTGTTGCCCAGGCTGGGCTTGAAATCTGGGCTCAAGCAATCCTCCACCCCAGCCTCCTGAATAGTTTGCACCATGCAAGAGGCTGGGAAGGTTTCTAAATTGTTTGGTTTCATATTTTGCTGAGCACCCTATGGAGTCTACATTCTGCAAAGGGATTTGGGAGAGGGTGCTACTCAAAAATGTCTGCATTTCTCAGAGAGCCCCATAAATGAATCCATAGATTAGGTTGAATATCAACCTTTTGTTTACCAAACCCCAAGCTAAGCATCACAAATGTCCTTGCTTGGAGAATGGGAACTTAATGGCTCCCTGAGATAATTTTTCCTCATGCTGTTTATTTCTCCTGATCGCATTGTCCTTGTCTATGATTTCAAGTATCTTAAAACTTAAGTTTTTTAAAAGGAGTAGTGTTCACAGTGTCAGGGAACAGTCTTGCACATTCCTTTGTTATAATTTGTAACATTAGCAAGGTATTGTCCCAGTAGCCAGGCAGACAGAGGCTCACCCTCCCTGAGGGCCACGGTTCTGAGTGTGAGCCTGGGGGAGGACCTCAGCCTTGCCTACCACTCCAGGCCTGGGCAGTCTTTGAAGGGAAGACATCCCTCCCAGAAGTATGACCAACTGGCCTAGTCACTGCAGCTGACCACATTCTGTCCTGGGGGAGGCCATTCTGGGAAGACCTTGACCTTGGTTCCTGGCAGCATGTCCAGCCTGGGAGGCCAGCTGCCCTCCCTCTGCCTCAAGGTGGGCCCTGACTACAGCCAGGAATCCCTCTATACAGCCCAGCCATACTGGGACAGACCTTCCTCCTGCTGCTGGCCACACACTCCCCGTGTTCCGGGGACCTTATGGCTCCTTGTCAATGTATTTTCTTATAACTCACCTTAGTGTCAGTGATTTCCCCCTAATCAGGACAGCTGAGCCCTGCCTGTCACATTCCAACTAATGCATCTGGGTCTTCTGGGGCCACTGGCAGCGCCTCTTCTGGCCACTCTGCTCCCAAACCCCGCAGCAAGCTGGCCTCTGCCATGCGCCATCACTCCTGCTCCCCTAGGCTGCTCAGCCTCCAACACCTGGGGAGCTTTCTCAGGCACCCTGATCACCAGGGGTCATGTTGGAGCCATCACTGGGACCCTACTGAGTGGAATCTTGGGACGCTTGTGTTGAAAAGTAACCTCACAAGAGTGCTGGGAGGCCCCTGTGGACACCATTTCCACGTAGGACTCAGAACCCTGAGGGTACTGTGAATGGTCTTGTCTCCCTGCTGCCCTGGAGGGCCAGTGCCAGCCCCACACGCCTTTTCCTCTCTGGCTCCGTCCTCAACGAGCCTGCTTCCCCCTCCCCAACTCTGAGGCTTGTCTTTTGTTTCCTGTTTACAGTCACTCTGCTTCATAAAGAGGCACTTTTCAAAGGTACATTTGTAGGGTCTGCCTTCAGCTGCCTCTCTCTGTGACTACAGAGCGAACTAAACATGGAAAGTGAACGGCAAAGTGTGCTCAAAGCGTCTTAACTCTAAAGAGGAACTCATGGTGATTTTCTTTGAAAATGATTATCAGTCCACATGCCTGCGAGGAACCAAAAGCAGGAAAAAAACTTGTTAGAAATACAATTGTACTTTAATAAAATAAGCAAAACAACTCCTACGCTGTTTACTCAGTAAGCAGAATTTTTTAGGCCAAATGGATGTGTGTGTACCTCTGTATGCCCTGTTGTGCCTACATGAGTCAACGTGTACGTTGGTTTGAGAGCATTGGGTTGAGTTTACATGTGCTCATGCACGCCTGTGTACTACGTGTGTGTTGAATGTATGTACGTATGTTTCTGTTTGGGTTGTCCGCTGGACATGTAGAATGTGGAGTTTAGGGAGGGCTTTCTAGGGGTCTCCACGAGGGCTCAACAGGACATGGGTTGGGTTCAAAACCCAGGGACGGAGGTAGAAGAGGGAAAGGCTGAGGCTGAGCCCTGGGGGCTGCAGGGCTTGAGCAGACAGATGACTGGGCAGGTCCTACCAAGGAGTCTGTAAGAAACAGCAGAGAGGCAGGGCAGGCAGGTGAGGGCAACCCCGTCCACATCTGTGTTTGCAGAAGCAGGGCCTGACCGCCTGTGCTATAGGTTCTATAGGGAGGAAGTGGTGGGGACTTTGGCAGAGTCTGCCTTCCGTAGGTGGTCAGAGGGTGGTCCCCACATGCTGAGCGCTGACAAGATCCATACAGGAGAAAGAGAGCTGGCAACCATGCTCATCCACAGAGGGATGGGGCAGACAGCAGCTGAGCCTCTGACCAGACAGTTCAAGATTCCACGGCACAGCTGGCCAAGAGAGCTTTGGGAGAATTTTCATCTACTTCAACAGGAAAGAAGGTAGCATCTGGGACAGAACCAGTTGATTGGTTTTGGTGAGCCTGTCACCAGTCCCTCTTGGGGTCTTTTATTTTCCCAGTAAAAACAGAGCCGACTTGGCAGCTGCAAGTGATGGGAAGGTGAGGGCATCTGAGTATGGAGGGGAAGATGCAAAATGGCTGTGTCTGTGTGGGATGAATGATATCACCTCTCAGGGTGGCACCAAGTACTCACGGATATGAAGCTGTGGCCATAAAATGGGACTGATCAGCAAGAATTCTGGAGTTTTCCCTACCTGTGCTGGGCTGCTGGAGGCTGGAAAGAAGTAAGTACAGAGTTTGATTAAACCCAGCTCAAAGTTCTGCCAAGAAGCCAGCAGGTGTCAGTGGCGGAAAGGGTGAAGGTTGTTGAGGGTGTAGACCCGGGGGACCATGACAATATGCCATGCTTTCTACCTGGAGTCAGGTAGGTATGTGACAGGTGGGTGGCAGCAAGGGGGTAGGGCGGAGGGCTTGCAAGATGACACCAGCTGGGCCCATACATGGATGCTCTGGCTAACAGGTGTATGGTGGCCTGGGCATGATATGCCAGAGAATTCTCTCTGGTGCAGCCCTGTTGAGAACCCAGAGGACAAGCTGGAAAGTGCGGGGAACCCTCAGTGGAGAGGGTGAGGACCCAGGGAGTGTGGAGTCTCAGATGGTGGGATGGAAGATTCCAGCTGGTCAGGCAATGACGAGTAACTGCAGTGGCAAAGGGAAGGCTTCCCCTTCACCCTCAGAAGGTTTGCTGGAAAATCAACTCATAAAAGGCAGCCAATTGGAGAAAATTTATTATATTTAACATGTATACACAGGAATCTTCAGAATAAAGACACTCAGTGGGGTTTATACACCAGTTTGAGATAACAGAAAGGAGGGAGGATTAAATCCTGGCAAGACAGATTATGAGAGGGAGTAGGGGAGAATTCTGTTGAGGAGAAATAAAGGATTCCTAGGGAGAATACAGTGGACTTAAAGAACACACAGTGGTCTGGGGCAAAGTCTGTTGGGCCCGCAGAGCAGACAATGTTTGTGACAAAAGTCTGTTTCCAGGTTTGCTGACTGGCTTTAGTCTTCCTCCCTGTGATATGGGCTGATTTACTGAAAACTCATGGGAGGGGCCAGAGGTCATTGTTTTCTTGTTTGGTAGGTCTGGACTTCAGGCAGATAAGGGCACGTCAGAGAACAATCTCATCCCATGCTTTGGGAGACAGTCGGCTGGGTCAGAGTTGCAGGCCCTTTTACAATTTAGTAGTGTAAAGCACCATATTCCAGAGTGCCAGTTTCTGAGTCCCAAACACAGCTATGCGGACGTAGATGCATGCTCAGGTGAGCCAAAGCCTGCAGTGAGCCTGGAGCAGTTCCTCAGCCCTGGCTGCCTGGGGGAGCTGATACCTGCCACTGCAGCCTGCTCCCCATAGCTGGTCACCTGGTCAGGCTGTGGCCTGGCTCTGGGGAGGGTGAAAAGCTGCCCAGATGATTTTGTGCCAGTGAGTCTGCTGCCTGCTACAGCTCAGGGCTCCTCCCACTGCACTGTGCCCAGGAAACTACAGCAGGTCTCCAGGTGGGTGCGGCCTGGGAGTCTGCATTTCTAGAGTGTCCAGGTGCCCTGGGCTGCGGGTACTTTGAGGAAGGTCTGCGGGATAGCCTTCAACAAGGCTACTTCTACCCAATTGCTTATGCCAGCCAACAAAAATAGGCCTCAGAATGTTCTTGATGTTGATAAGTGATACACTCGTTTATAGAAAGCTAGCAAACGGCCTCTTCAGGGCTGGAATAGGAAATAATCATTTGGGACCAGGGCAGGATTGTAGGATGGAAGAGAAGTTAGAATTTCTAAAACATTCCTATGAGTAGGTACAGCACTGTCCACCTGCCACATCTGCCTGGGGTCTCCAGGGGCTCAGCTTGCAGGTAAAGGCCTTCCCGCCCTTGTATAACAGGCTGTAGGGAAAGACCTCACTCGGACTCGCTGAGGCCTGGGGGAGAATGGGGGGTTCCCTGGTCATATTCAGAGAGAAACAATTGACCAAATTCACTAGGGAAGAGCAGGGGGTCACCTGGAACTAGCCTGCGCCCACACTCCAGCCATCCTGGCTCCTTGCAGCTCCTAGCATCTTCCTCTGAGTTCCTGGGGTATCACCCTGCTTTTGGAGAAGCTGTGGTGGGGACCAGGTTTCCACTTCAAAGGTGCTAAGGGCCAGAGGTGACAGCAATGGCTTTCCCCAGAGCATCTGTCTGGGTGTCTCTGGTGGTTTCAGGGACATTTGATTCCTGGTTGGGTAATGTCCCAGCCCAACACTTTGTCCCTGTCAGAGCTTGGGAAGCAACTAATATAATTTAATACTAGGGACACTACAAAAGTTTTGAGATACACAAAATTGTGAAATGTAAAATCATTTTGATTACTATATTTTCTCCACTTATTCTTAGGCAGAAGGCTGAGAAGCAATGATTACTAACTATATTTTGTCAAAGATAATCACCATGACAGTCCACCATTTCCTTCCTTTTTTTTTTTTTTTTTTGCAGTTTTAGCCAGGGCTGGGCTTCAACCTGCCACCCCCAGTATATGGGGACGTCACCCTACTCCTTGAGCCACAGGCGCCACCCTCTTGTAAACCATTTTAAAAACATTCTCTCCACTCATTTTGGTAGCCACGAACAGCCTCTTCAGGTCTGGAACAGGAAATAATCACCTGGGGCCAGAGCAGGACTGTAGGGTGGATGAGTCATCAGTGTAACCTCTGTGGACTCCAGGAACTGAATGGTGATGTTGGTCACCTGGGCAGACGCATTGCCATGTGCAATGGTCCCCCGTAGTCCTGTCCTTGCCTGCTGTTCTTGAAGCTCCCTAAAAATTTGAGGTAGGCACACTGTTGTGCCTTTTGTTCTCCAGAGGAACAGTTGTAATGTGACCACTTTTGGAGAAGAAAGCTGCCACCATTTTCTTTCTGACACTTTGGGGCCGCTTTATATTAGTTGGTGAATTTTCGTCAGCAAAAAATATCCACACCGTCAAGTGACATTTATTCTCTGGATCAAACTGGTAAATCCAGGTTTCATCACCAGAAACTCATCTAGACTCACCTCCGTCAAATCTGATTAGCATTTTTCACACCGTTCCACACGCATGTGCTTTGCTCACCTGTCTAAGGGTGAGGCACCCATCAGGGTGACACTTTCCTGACTCAAAGACCGTGGTGTGGGACTCTGGACACACCCAGTGATCCAATCTGTAGTGCCCCTTTAGCGTCCTTAAATGACACTCAGTTGTTTGGGGGAACATTTTGTCCACAGTGGCCACGTTTTCCTCAGTCACCGTGGTCCCAGATACGCGCTCTTCTCCTCGTCTTTCAGTGAAGTTGGGCCCCTTGCAAATTCTTGAAACCACTGAAAAATTGTTGCGTGGGAAGGAATAAAGTCCCTCAAAGCCTGCTGCAAATGCTCAAGGCTTTCAGACCCTTTCAACTTACTTTTTAAATCATAGAAAATCGTGGCTTGCAAGTGCTTTCTTCCCGGCTCCATGGCTAACTGCAACTAAGCGCCTCAGACAGAAACAAATGAAGCCTCCTAGCAGCACTGATAAGCCAGATGAGCAAGTTGAAATTTGCACGGGTGCATCAGAAAGGATGTTGTCAACCGTATTTCTTGGAAGTGAAATAATGGACCATAATACAATCTGTCTCAGAACATTCTTAGTGACCTTTGGGAGACCTATCCCACTTTGTCTTTTTGCTGAAGTGGACTATGTTGTCTATAGCCAAGAACTCTGGTCAGTGTTTCATCCTTCAGGTTCTGTGACATCACTACCCAGGAAGGTATCAGCACTGCCTTGGCTGGGGCCCCTCACTGTGAAGCATTTACAGCAGCACTGCACACACATACACACACAGAGCATACACAACACACACACACACAGCACATACTTACTTGTATCCTTTATACTGTCACTGTAATGTGTCACTCACACCCCAGCAATCCAAGTGCCCGTCAACACATGAATGGAGGCTCGGCGCCTGTAGCTCAACCGGCTAAGGCGCCAGCCATGTACACCTAGGGTGGCGGGTTCGAATCCCCAGCCCGGACCCGCCAAACAACAATGATGGCTGCAACC
>NW_003852483.1:2997374-3218826 GCF_000181295.1 Otolemur garnettii | reverse complement strand
AAACCTTGGTATGTGTATACCACAGAATACCATTCAGCCATAAAAAAGATGGAGACTTTACATTGTATTTACTGGATGGAGTTGAAGAACATTCTTCTTAGTAAGGTATGTCAGGAATGGAAAAGCAAGCATTCCATAGACTCAATATTAATCTGAAACTAGTAAATGAACAGCTACAGGCCACAGGAGAGAAAATCACAAATAAATTCCCAAAGGGAGGAGGAAGGAATGGGGGAGGGGGACTCAGTGAGCTCCCACCTCAGGGGCACAATGCAGGGATATGATATAGAGCGCACCTCCGGAGTGAAGCACTCAACTCTAACTTTTCCTAACAAAACAAACGATGTAACCTAATCGGGTGTACCCTTACATTAATCCAAAGTGAATAAAAATAAAAGTGAACAGAATGTAAATGTGTAGAATCTTCAGCTTCATGGACATCCACAGCATAGCCACTGCCCTGCAGTCTTAAGTGAGTATAATATCAATAGTACTATTTAAAAATTCTAGGCCAATGAAGAAAATACCCTCATTTCATTGTGATCTAAATTAGATAAGATTGACAAAATGAGAGACTTTCTACCTTAATTTTCTTTTAACAGAGGGTAAAATACTATAAGCCAAAGCAGTGATTGGCATAATATTCAAAAATCATAGTCAGACTGCTGGGCATCAGAAACAATAGCTCCGTAGGGAGCCTGGGGGCAACCACAGGGCAACTGCTTCAGACTCAGTTTGTTCTGCCTTCACAAAACTGCTTTTTCCAGTTTTGAGGCTCTGACTACACAGGCAAACACACACACTAACAAACATGCATCCACACACACACACAGTGCTTGCGCACACGTATACACACATGCTTTCTCTCTCTTCTCCTCTCTTTCCTTTTCTCGGAATTCTGTTGAGCTTCAGGACCACAAAGTTGCTGAGCCTACATTTCTTCTGTCCCCAGGTTTTGGAATGCTTCCAAAGTGGCTATTTTCCAGATTCCTGCTTTCAAATGTAGATTTCCCTCCTGGCCACTTGTATTAAGCAACTAACTGTCGAACATTTTAATTTGGAGAATAAAAATATCTTGGCTTCAGAAGTCTGTGAATTAAATGAAACCTTGCTCTTCCTGTGCATTGTGGCTCTGCTGGGCGCATCTGGCCTCCTCTAGGGCTCTGCTGAGACCCCCTGGGTAAGCAGCACACCTCCTCAGGAGATCTCCTAGGCTTCTAAAGTACCAGATTCTTGCATGAGGGAAGTTGGGGCATGCCAGGCTGAAACTGAAAAAAGTATCCATATCCTGAAAGGTCATTGCTGTTACATGTTCATTATGTGAGTTTTAAAAATAAAAATCAGTTCATACAAATAATTAGAAAAATATAAATCTCTAGCACTCCTCCCCAACATCCCCAAACAGGTCAGGAACTATGTTATTTCAGTGCAGGGAGAAAAGTGAATGACAAATGTGTTTCTAACACATGAAAGAACAGAAATGCCTTCCACTCTACCCTGAAACCCCTCAGGGTTGTTGAAGTGTATCAGCAATCTAAGTCCTCTCTCTCAAGAACAGAGCTCAGGGGATCAAGGTAGATGCAGAATTGAGATGGAGGTAAAGAAAGGAGAACCGGGGTATATTTGTCTCTTCAATGACCAGGAGGAAAGATGGAGCAAATCTGATATATCAAGAAGGCTTCCTACAGAAGGGCCCCTTCTGCTGGAAACATGTGTGTGATGTAATGAGATAAAGAAGGAGGCATACACTTAAGCTGGGGGGGGGGGGTGGAAAGCATGTGCAAAAGGCCTGTGGCAGGAGACAAAATATATTTTGAGAAGTTTCCAAAGATGGGAAAGAGAACTGACAGAATATGGGTGTGACAAGGTAGAGATAGGCTGGGGCCAGGGTACATAGGGCAAGTAGGCTGTACAAGAGTGTTAAATTGACTCCTGGAGCTGATGTGCCATCAAGAGGCATTTAGAAAAGACCCCATTGTTTGCTGAGTGAAGCATGAACTGAGAGGAGTTAAATTGTATGTGCATGATCATTGTGGAAATTAAAAAGGAGAAGGCCCTGGATCCAGCCCTGAGGAGACCAAAGGGTTAGCCTCAAGTAACACCAGAGTCAACTGGAAGCAGCCAACAGAGGTTGCACAGATGACCATGGAAGGAAGAGCCCCCGGGAAGGAGGGTCTGTGTTGGCAGACTTCGTGGAGGGGCCCCTGGGAGAGAGAAGGTGCTTTCAGATTAGCCCCATGGAGGTGCCAGGCAGCCCTGCAGGGGATGTTGTGTTTGGATTAGGGCAAAACTCTACAGAGAAGACTGAGGAGAGAGAGGGGACAGTAACCTACTAGGAAGGAGAGGAAGGAGGTGGGACGGAAGGAGGAAGAGGAGGAGAAAGTTGTCTAGGAGGGGATGTGTTATTATTATTTAGAATAAGAATGGTTTCCCTATGTGTAAAACCTACCCAGCTTTCCCTTGCACTGACCACACATACCTTCTCTCCCTCCTGACATCCCACTGAGTAGCAATAAATTTACAAAGTTTGAAGGCTAAAGGGACAAAAAAAAAAAAAAAAAAAAAAATGGGTGAGAAACATTTGGGGAAGAGACAGCTTAGTCAACTTTCAGGAGAGGAAAAGTATATGAAGGGGTGGAAGCTGCCTCAGCACCAGGGAAGGGGCTGTGACAGCATTGCCGAGAGGGAGGCCAAGGAGAGCGTCAGCCTCATCGCCCTAAATACAAGAAACCCAGTCCTGGAAAGCAGGAAAGCCGGACCCAGGGGGCCCGGGAAGGGGCTTCAGGATGCAGTTGTGTGGAAGATTCACCCTCCCCTACCCCAGTGACCAGTCCACCACTCTGCCTCCTCTTGCTGCCCCTGGGAAGTCTGCCAGCTCAGGACAGCAATCTCCCATCAGCTTCCCGTTGAGGGTATTCCCACTGGCCTGCAGTGGCAAGGCTGGCAAACCACCTCCTGGGAGCATGGAGACCTTGTCAGGGGTTAGGATGGACGCACTGGGTGAGAGAATGGTCGCTGGTCAGGAGAGGTGACAGGGAGGGAAAGAGCAAGACGCCTGTGTGTTTTTGGTAGAGGGAGGGCGCTGGAGGAAAGACTGTTTACCAAAGGGATGTGTTAGGTGGAACCATGGGAAATGTCCACCTGCCCCATTTTTAACCAATAAAATGGTAATTATATACCGTTCACACTAATGAGACTATTACTTAATAAACATTAAAGCTCTTCTGGAGAAATGCCCTCAGGCTTCCATAAAGCACGCACACAGACCCACGGTCACCACCTCCCCAGCTCCTGACTCGGCTTCACTCACTTGCCCAAACGATAAGGAAGGAAATGAAAGGACTGAGTCCTTCAGCAGGGAAGTCTGCGACAGCTTCTGATCTTTGCCTCGGGCTGAAAACCTCTAAGTAGAAAAGCCAACCAAAGGTCCCCAGATACCTGTTTGTAGCTTTAGGATCTTGCGAAGTCAGATAAAAGCAGAAGTGAATCATAAACTCGAAAGTAACTCCTGCCTGCAAGTCCTAACGTGCTGGCTACAGCCCGTAAGTGACAGAATCCTCTAGAATCACCTGAAAAAAGACTCCACTGTGCTAGAAGGAATCAACTTTGATTTGTAAAGACTAGATTCCATTTGATTAAAAAAAAAAAAAAAAAAGCCAGTGTAGGTGTGCCAAGGCTTAGAAAACCATAATGGTGCACGTGGCACTAGACAAATAGGCAGAAAACAAAAACAAAAAACAACCTAACCCTTTGGAGTATTATGACTTTAAATTTAAATGCTCAGGCTACCCAATAGGAGGTAAGTGGATAAACTCAGGAAAAAAATAAATACTCCAGGTGGGAACTGTCCAGTTATCTAAAAGGCAGAGACAGCAGCAGTGAGCCAGGAGAACCAGCTTAGTTCTCTGACACAGGAGGGCATGATCTTGAGCATTTCTCTTTGGACACAGAAGCCTGCAGCCCCAGGCCTTCCTCTACCCAGCCCCCAGCCCCAGTTATCATGGGATCCAGGGATTTGGGAGATTTTTAGTTCTATCAGCTCTACTGCATTGTCTGAAAAGAGGATATTTAAGAAAACAACATTCCTTGTTAAGATCACAAGCTGCAGGAGGAGCAACATGATTCACAGCCAGGTCTATGGTGTTTCTACGTGCAGTTTCCCACCACCTCACCTGTCCCAGGAGAGGGTAACTCAGTTCTTTCCCAGGGCTGGGGGCTGGGGCACCCACGCTGCAGTACTTAGGTATGGTTGTTAGAGCACATTTACCCTTCACACTGCCCAGCAGTACGGAGGAACATTACTTGTTAAATCTTTCACCCCCTCAAAAAAAGAGATTTTCTGATTTTTAATTATTTAAAATTTAAACTTCTTTTTTAAAAATAGTTATACAGGAATTGCAGGAATTTTCAAGGATAAGGATAGTACAAAGAGGACTCACATAGCCTTATCCCAGTTACTCTAGTAGTTACATCTTACATAATTTTAGTATAATTTCAAAACCAGGAAATTGCCATTGTCCAGCGTGTGTGTGTGTGTGTGTGTGTGTGTGTATAGTTCTGTGCTGTTTATCACATGTGTAGATGCATGTCACCACCACTGAAGCTATCATACAGAACCATTTTATTGTCACAAAAATCTCCCTGATGCTACCTCTTTAAGTTTACACCCACCCCTCGGTCACTACCAGCCCCTGGAAAATCACTAATCTGCTCTCCATTTCCACTTATGTTATATAAGTAGACTCCCATAATACATGACTTTTTTACTCAGCATAAATAATCTTTTTGGAGTGGGGGGAGACAGAGGTCACTCTGCTGCCTAGGCTAGAGTTCCATGACCTCAGACTAGCTCACAGAAACCTCAACCTCAAATCCCTGATTTAGCCTCCCCTGTAGCTGGGACTACCCAGGACAATATTTGGCTAATTTTTCTATTTTTAGTAGAGATAGGGTCTCAGTTTGGCTGAAGCTGTTCTCAAATTCCTGAGCTCAAGGGATCCTACTTCGGCCTCCCTGAGTGCTAGAATCACAGGCCTGGACCACCACACCTGGCTCTCAGCATAATAATCTTGAGACCCATCCAAGGTGAGGTGGTTATCAACAGTGGATTCCTTCTTGCCACTGTGTAAAGCTCCAGGGAAGACCTGCCTCTGCTCATTTAATGATTCATCTATTGAGAATGCTTTGGTTGTTTCCAGATTGGGCAAGTACAAGTAAGGCTGCTATGATCAATCACGCACAGGTTTTTGCGGACATTCGACAGAATTCCACTGGGACAGATTTATTTTTAATTCCACCAGGATGCATGCCCAGGAGTGCAATTGCTGGGTTGTTTGGTATTACATGCTTTCAGTTTTTAGGAAATTGTCCAACTCTCTTCCATAGGGACTGTCCCAATTTTACATTCCCACTAAAGTGATCCAGTTTCTTTGCACCCTCACAAATGTTTGATATTTTCAGTATTTTTTGTTCAAGCTGTTTTCATAGGTTTGTAGTGAAATTTTACCATGGCCTTCTTTGCCTTTTGCTAATGGCTAGTCATGTACCTATTTTTCACCTATTTTTCCTCATTGTGTATTTTGCCTGTTTTCTGTTTGAATTGTTTGAGTTTTTACTGTTGAGTTTGGATATATCCTTTATATATTCTAGGTATGAGCCTTTTTGTCATATCTGTGGTTTGCAAATGTTTTCTTACATTCTAAAGCTTGTTTTCTCACCCTCTTAATAGGGTTTTTTGCAGGTCAAGTTTCCAATTAATGAGGCCTTGTTTACTGATGTTGTTCTTTTATAGACCATGCCTTGCTATCCTATCTCACTACTCATCACTGGCCCTAGGTCCCAAAGATGGTCTCATATGTTATCTTGTAAAAGTTTTATGATTATGCACTTTACATTTAAATCCATGATCCACTCTGAGTTAGCTTTTGTATTAGGTGTAAGGTAGGTCAAGGTACATGTTTTCTTTTTGCTTGTGGATATCCAATTGCCCCAGCACTATTTGTTGACAAGACTATCATACATTTTTTTTTTTTTTTGAGACAGAGTCTCTTTGTCACCTTTGGTAGAGTGCCATGGCATCATAGCTCACAGCAACCTCAAACTCTTGGGCTCAAGTAATTCTCTTGCCTCAGCCTCCTGAGTAGCTGAGTCTACAGGTGCCTGTCACAACACCCAGCTATTTTTAGAGATGAGGTCTTGCTCTGGCTCAGGCTGATCTTGAACCTGTCAGCTCAGGTGATCCACCCACCTTGTCCTCCCAAGTGCTGGGATTACAGGCATGAACCACCAGGCCCGGCTAAGACTATTATTCTTTTTTTTTTCTTTCTGTTTTTGGCCCAGGACTGGGTTTGGACCCACCACCTCTGGTATATGGGGCTGGTGCCCTACTCCTTTGAGCCACAGGTGCCACCCAAGACTATCATTCTTTTACCAAATTACTTTTGCCTTTCTGTTAAAAATCTGTTGACTGTACCTGTGTGGGACTATTTTGGGATTCTCTTCTCTGTTCCATTAATCTGTTACTCTCTCTTTCTCTCTCTCCCTATCACAGAATCTTGATTAATATAGATGTATATTAAGTATTAGAATCTGGTAAAGTGATTCTCTCATTTTGTTCATTTTCAAAATTGTTTTAGTGCTTCTAGTTCCTTTTTTCCCATATAGATTTCAGAATAATCTTACCTATAGCTAAAAAAAAAAAAATCTTACTGGGATTTTGATAGAAATTGTGTTAAAATTGTGTATCAAATTGGGAGAATTCAGCCATTTATTGTGTTGAATATTCCAATTCATGAACATGGTATGTCTCTCTGTTTATCACATCTTTGGTATTTCTTTTCAGCACTTTGTATTTTTGAGCATACAAATTCCACACATGTTTTATTGGGTTTACATCTAAAAATTTTACTTTGTTTTAGTGATTATAGAAGGTATTGTATTTTTAATTTCACTTTCTATGTGTTCATTGCTAGTATATGAAAAGACAATTGATTTTTATGTGTTTTCCTGTATCCTGCAACTTGCTTGTCAGTTCCTTGTTTGTTTGTTTGTATTTTGTCTTATTTTTAGATGCCTTGGGATTTTCTATGTAGGCTATCATGTCACCTACAAATAGTGACGGTTTTCTTTCTTCCTTTCTGATCTATATGCCTTTCATTTCTTTTTCTTTCCTTTTTGTGCTAGCTAGAACTTCCAGTACTATGTTGCATAGAAGTGAAGTGAAGGGACATTCTTGCCATTTTCTAGATCTTAGAGGAACACATTCAGCTTTTCACCATTAAGTATCAAGTTAGCTGTGGGCTTTTTGCAGATGCTCTCTATGAAATTGAGGAATGTTCACTCTATTCCTAATTTCCTTAGAGTTTCATCATAAATGGGCCCTATATTTTGTTAAATGCATTTTCTGTATAAATTGAGATGATCATGTGATTTTTCTCAGTTAGACTACTAGTATTATGATTATATTGCTTGCCTTTTTTTTTTTTTTTTGCATATTAAACTGACCTTTCCTACCTGGAATAAACCCAACTTGGTCATAGTGCATAATTATTTTTATATATTGCTGAATTATATTTGTTAATATTTTCTTAATAATATGTCCATACTTATGAGAGACATTAGTCTGTGACCTTTTTTTGTTTGGTACTACTGTCTTTGTGTGGTTTTGGAAAAAGGATAATACTTGCTTCATAAAATGAGTTGGCAGGTGTCCCCACCTCTTTTATGTTCTAGTAAAGATTGTGTAGAGTTAGCATTAATTCTTCTTCATACACTTGGTAGAATTTTTTAGTAAAACAATCTGGGCCTTCAGATTTATTTTTTTAATAAAAATTATGAAATATAAATTCTATTTCCTTACAAGTTATAGGGCTATGCAAATAGCTTATTTCATATTGGGAGAACTGTGGCAGTTTCTACTTTTTAATGAATTGATCCTTTTCATCTAACTTGTCAAATGTATGGGTGCAAGTGTAAGGCTGTTCACAATATTCCCTTAGTATCCTCATATCTTCAGGCTGTGTAGTGACAGCCTCTCTTTCATTCCTGATATTGGTAATCTCTGCCTTCCCTCTCTCTCCTGTTTTTGTTGTTGTTGTTGTTGTTGTTGTCAGTCTTACAGGAGTTTGTCAATTTATTGATCTTTTCAAAGAAATGACCTTTTGTTTCATTGATTTTTGTTTCTGTTTTAATTTAATTAATTTCCCTTCTTATCTGTATTTTGCCCTTCCTTCGACTTCCCTTGGGTTTAATTTGCTCTTCTTAGTTTCTTGAGGTGAGAGTTTAGATTATTGAGACTTTTTCTGTCTTTAACCTCAGCTTTCAAAATGCTTTTTAATCGAGAAGGATTTTGCATAGATTCAATTCAAATAATATGGAAGGAAAAACTTTTCTAACATATGTACATTGTGCAAATTTATAGAACGCCTATGGTCCTTTTAAATGCCCAGATTGTCTACATTGTACCCAAGGGTCCAGTGTAACATATTCTAGAAGAGGATGCTGACACCCAGAGGATAAATGGTTTCTTTACTAATGGGGAGCAATGGTGGACGCAAGACAACAATTGAGCCTTCTGCCCCCACAGACCTTCCCAGGGCAGCAGCCAGCCTCCAGGAGCTATTCTCAGGGGCTGGGGCAGGGGCTGTCCAGAGGGATTAGGATTCATCTCTTCTCCTCAAAACCGGCCTTGACAGCCCAGATCTTAGAGTAGGTGTGGAGGGAAGCAAGACTGAGAGTCTGTGGGGCATCCATCCTCCTCCCCTCTCTGCCATCAGATCCAGCCAGGCCCTTTCCCTTTCTACAGGTACACTGGTTATTAGTTACCCACACACAAAGGTCAGCCCATGTCTTTCAGAACAAAAATGGATCAGAGAACTCTTGACTGTCTGTCAAGTGGCTGGGGTCAAACCGCAGCTCTGCTACTTACTAGCTGTGTGATTGGGCAAATTTATGAAGATCTCTGTATCTCCGTTTCCTTATCTGAAAACTGGTATGATACTATACAGGGTTGTAATGAGGGATGAGTTGCTGCGGGTAAAGCCCTCTGAGCAGTGCCTGGAAAAGCACAGGCAGAGATCAGAAGGCCAATGTCGACAGTTGCTCTTATTGCCCATCAAAACTCCTCCAGTCCTTTTTGCCTAAAGTCCACCCCCTTTGATCTTGGAAGAGTGAGGAAATTGGCAATTACTCTTTACATTCATCCCCACCCTCTTTCTCCACTCCCACCACCAAGTAAACCTTTTGGTAGCCAAGAATAAGCGAAGTTATTCCACGACATTGCAGACTCTTGTTCAAAAAGCCAAGGGCATGGGAGGAATACACCCAACCAGTCTAAGCAGCCTGGAACAGGTTTGTGCAAAACCAGCCCCTTCCCTGCATGCTCTTGAGTGGGGCTGTAAATGGAAAGCACTGCAGTAGTAAGCCTCCCCCACCACGATTTCCCAGGTGTGGCAGCAGCTGAGACAGGGCATTTTTTTTTTTTTTTTTTTGGACTAATGTGACTCAATGCGTCAGTGCCCCTGGAGACTGCGCTGCCTGACTGTGGAATTCAGATGCAGGCTTCACCGCCAGCCTCTGGCAAATAGAGAGAGTCTCCAGCGCCTCCAGCCAGCGGTGCCTTTGAACCTGTCTTTCTGGTCTTGCTTTCAGAACGCACAGGCGCTTACTAAAAACGCGCATGCGCAGACCCATCAGCGCCCCACCACCTCCCTGGCTGAGTTCTCCTTTCCCTTTCTGTCTGTTCCCACTGCCTCTGAAATCACCTTCATCCTGCCTAAAGTAAGCCCAATTCCTCACGCCAGAAGAATATATTTACTTTTTCCAAACCCTAAAGTGATGCCACAGGTAGCCATCTCTGAGTCCGACCTATATCCTCCGAGACTGCACTGGAGGTAACAGTGCGGGCTTTGTAGTGATGGGGTAGCCCCCAGCAAATGCCTCGGGCAGCTGTTTGCTGGGATACGTTGGGCCACATTTGCTCCTGTTCCTTTCATGTGGTGGTTAAACAGTATGTTTCTCAGCAGGATCACTGTGAATGGGTTTAGGGGTGGGACAGAGGATGGGGATGGGGTATAGTTTCCTGAGAATCAGTGGCTCTCCTACTCAAGAGCCGACCAGGTCCCATCTCTGTGCCTTTTTTTTTTTTCTTATTTGCAAACTTGGGCAAAGTCTCTGCTTCTCAAAAGGATGCATGAAGCAACCCAGTATGTCCCCAATACATAGCAGGAGCTCAGTGGTGGGAGGGGCGTCCTTTTCTGCCCCTACTGTACCCCCTCACTGGGCATTTCCCAAGTGTGTCTCTCTGTTTATAAGAGCTAAACCTACTCATTTTTCCATTTATTAATATTATGAGACCTTCATTTAAGTTCTCATAATTCAATAGAGGGAGTGATAGTGCAATGACACAGGTCCTTTTGAAGTGATTTTTGTCTCACTTCCAGATAGTTTGATAGCATTTTATCCTACTACAGAATGGTTGGAAAAAGAAAGAGAGTGATCACTCGCCCAAGGGGTGGTTAATTCCTATTGTTTTATAGGGGGGAATTGAGAGGAAGGATTTCACCCAGGAAAGTGAGCTGATTTGGTTGAGTTTACCTTTCAGTGATTAAAGATATAAATAAAATTTTCGTCAATGAGGACTTACAAGTGCCCCAAAGTTCATGAATCTGGCATGAGTGTGTGCCTCCCCTCTGATGTGCCACTGAGTGTGCACCTGAGGGCAAACATAACCAAGGAGATATGCGTGCACACACACAGTGGGATCTAGGCTCCTGCACAGACAGATGTGATCAAGGAAAGGAGGGAACACGGAGCAAACAGAAAGCCAAACAGGTGACTGCAAGGGACCTCAGAGACCACGGGTCCATCTTCTCTGGAGGGCCAGACACATTCCCCTCCCCAGCAAGCACACTTGCACACACATCGACACACACATGCCACACACCCCCTCCAGTTGTTTCTGAATATTAGAAACATCCTTACAAAATATGAAATGTGCAAAGAGCAACTCCTGGAAGTTCTGATGCTTCCTGACTGACTTGGGAAGATGGGGACAAGGGGCACACTGAAAGTGTCATGATGAAAATAAGGCCATCACTGTGAAGCCACAGTTGGCGCCTTGAGAGTCAGTGGGCCTGCTTTGGCAGGATGAAGGTGATTTCAGAGGCAGTGGGAACAGACAGAAAAGGAAAGGAGAACTCAGCCAGGGAGGTGGTGGAGCGCTGATGGGTCTGCGCATGCGCGTTTTTAGTAAGCGCCTGTGCGTTCTGAAAGCAAGACCAGAAAGACAGGTTCAAAGGCACCGCTGGCTGGAGGCGCTGGAGACTCTCTCTCTATTTGCCAGAGGCTGGCGGTGAAGCCTGCATCTCCATCAACAAATGAACACACTCTTCCTGTAAAAGTTCCAGCAGTAAGCATGGCTTCATTTGAGTCTAGACATAGTTATCATACAAAGGCCCAAGTTTCATTCTGCAAATCCATATCCCATCCTTATCAATATTTTAAAACTATTTCTCCCAGGTTCTGTGTAGAGTAAGCAAGCAGAGAGGAAGTGGCTCCAGGATATCTGTCTAGTTGCAAATGAAGCAACCACAAGACTTCAGGGTTTATGTTCCCAGGGCTCCTGTCTGCTAGGTGACCACTTCCATGAAAAGTTCTGCTCCTGCCCTGAGCGCCTGTATCAGTTAGGGCTCTGCAGAGAAACAGACCCAGTAGGAGATATATGTGTGCACACACACAACAGGATTTATTATAAGGAATTAGCACATGCTACTATGGAGGCTGACAAGTTCAGCACCCACAGAACTGGAATTCCAGCTCAAGTCTGATGACCATACACTGCCATGGAAGCAGGCAGTGCCTCTAGTCTGAAGACAGCTGGCAGGAGAGTGCTCTCTAATAGGGGGAATGCTGGCTGGCTGTCTTCACAAAAGGTCCACTTAGGCCTTCAACTGATGGCACAAGGTCCACTCACAGGACAATGATCTGCTTTCCTCAGTCTACTGATTCAAATGCCAGCTTCATCCAAAACACCTTCATGGACACACCCAAAACAATGTCTAACCACTTATCAAGTTGCTACATAAAATTAACCATCATACCCATCCACACAGCCCTGCCCCTGCCAGGGACACTCTCTCTGGGGACCTCCAGGACTTTAAGGGCCCACCTGCTCCATCTCCTGAATTGGTGATCTGCAGCTCATTCACGTGTGCAAACTGATCAATGCCCATCTTTCTGAGTGCTTAACAGAGGAGGGGCCTGAGATGACCAAAAGGTAGCGAGCGTGTGTGCACATCGACTCAGATCCTGACTGTCTGCACAGTGTAATAAAAGCCAAACAGACTCAAGGACTGGGGGAGGCACCCACCATTCTACAGGCAGAGGGTGGGGGTAGAGGGGAAAAAGGGGTGCATTTACTCAGCGCTCTCTCTCTCCCCTGCTGCAATGTGTTGGCCCCACTGGGATAGATGTCCTAAATCTGGATGTATTTTAACTACTCTGTACTGCTCGCCAGCCTGCAGGCTCTGATTTGTTGGGAAATTAAATGCATGTCCTTTTTTAAATTGCAAATAAGTATGCGAGATTATATTACATATGTTATAATATGTAATCTATTTGTTCAAAGCATATTTAACATGGAGGCCATATGATTCTTAAAAGTATACAAATGGGGTGGCACCTGTGGCTCAAAGGAGTAAGGTGCCAGCCCCATATGCCAGAGGTGGTGAGTTCAAATCCAGCCCTGAGCCAAAAATGGCAGGAGAAAAAAAAAAAAAAGGAAAAAAAAAGTATACAAATGTAACTCATAGTAACTTTTAATTTTATTCCCATAAGCCTAGATTTGATTTGAAATCCTGACACAGAGGTGGAGAAATTTTTTAATTGTCTAGTATCTGACATTTTAGTTTTCTCCAAATCAGCTATATAGGGAATAGGAACAGATAGTACAACCAACCCCTTCCCCAAATCCACTATCTGGAACCAATAATTGCTAACAGTTTGTCATAATAGCTTATGTGTACATACTGTGTCGGACCCTCTAAAAATAAGTACTAGACAATCAAGATATCTCACCTTAGATCCTTTAGCAGACACCTCCTAAAAATAGAGCCATTCTCCTCCATAAACGTCATACTATTATCACACCTAATAACATGAATAATAATTGTCTAGTGTCACTCGACATCTCATCCAATTTAAAATTTTCTCCATGCTGATTCATCCAGCCAGGACTCATGCTTTTGTGATGTTTCTTCTTTTTGGCCGTTTTTATACTAGAACAGTCCTCCTCCTTTTTTAATGTCCTCCTGTCTTTTTTTAAAAAAGAGAGGTGTCATTTAACTTGTTGCTTAATCTCTTTTATTCCTGTAAACTGGAAGTAGAGTTTAGAGGCTTGGTGATTGAGTCAAGTGAAACATTCATGGCAAGAACATAGCACAAGTGATGTTGTATGCTTTATTTTGTATCACATAACACCAGGTTGAGCCAGTATTGGTGATGTTAAATTTGACCCCTTGTTAAGGCCCTAACAGCTAGACATCTCCCTGGACATCTCCACAGAAAATGGAAAACCTTTTTCTTTTTCCAGTTAACTCTGTGTGATGAACTAGTTTTTCTGCATATTTTCACCAAAGGGTTTAGCACCCACTAGTGCATCCTGCCTGACTGAATCAATTCATTGAGGGTTGCAGAATGGGAATTCCCTAATTCTCCCATTTCTTCCACATTTATGAGCTGGCATTGCTCTACCAAATTGGGGCACTCAACCTGTGCTCCTCATGAACCAGTGATGCGGGGGCAGGGGAGACTTACTGTTTCTTTCAAGAGACGCAATGAGAGAAGATGGTCTCTACCGGGACATGGGGGCCCCTTTTGGGGGTCCAGTGTCTGAGCATTAAATCCCAGGAAGGGGGATATACGGGGACAGGAGGAGCTGCTCAGGATGAAGGATCTGTAGGGACCTCAGTGACACTGTGTCTCTCTCAAGAAAACCTGCAGTTAACCTTAAAGAGCTGCATTATTTTTCAGGGCTTCGGGAGTCTGATTCCTGAGGCTGGTTTTGGAATCATCACCAGACTTCAAGGTTGTCTTAGTATATCAGGGTTACAGATTTTCTCCATCAATGGAGCCTTTGACACTGGTCAAAATAAACTTCAGCCAAGATCCTAGCAGTGAATTATACATAGTGAGAAGCAACTAACTGGACAGATTTTTGGATGAACTAACTGACCATTTTGGTAATATGTAGGGACAGTAGTCATTATGCTGTATTGATCCTGCCTATGGCAAGTGACTTGATGCTGTAGGAGTCAAACAAAAGCAGGCACGGTAAGTCCACTTGTAACATGAGACAAAAATGGCTTCTTGGAGCTCTCAAAGTTTGGAAGGCTATAGTGCTGAAGGGGCTCCATAGCAGCATGGGAAATCTGGATTACCTGAAAACACTGGCTTGAGCCCCTAAAACAGGCAGAGCCTGCAGCTCGGCTAGGCAGTGCTTGCACCCCTGAGGGCTTGCATTTCTCAACAGGGAAGAAGTGCTGCCACCTTCCACCCTGTTTCCTTTTTATGCCAGGCAATTGAGGCGGATAAGACTTACTGTTTCTTTCAAGAGAAGCAATGAGAGAAGATGGTCTCTGCAGGGACATGGCGCCCTGTTCCCTTTTTATGCCAGGCCCCACTCAAGAAAGTGGCACCCCAAATAAGCACACGCTCCCTGCTCCAAGGAGGCACTAGCTCATTTCTGGTGGGAAGAGGGCTCTTGAGAAAAGGTAACCAGAGACCTTTACACCGAGACTCTCCAGCTGCCTCCTGGGGCTCCTGCGCCCATCCTCCCTTCCCAGGAGAGTACAGTCACAGCAGACCTCTAGTTCCCTCCTATTATTATCTCCTTCTGTCCCCTTCTCCTTCTCTGCTCTCTCTTTTGCCTCCTTCTTCCTTTTCTTTCTTTTCCTCCCTGCTCTCCAAAGAGTCTGTGGCTGTTTTGGTGTTCACTCAATCACGGCCTTTGCTTTTCACTTCTAATTGAAAATTTGGCAGTTCCCTCCCTGGGGATTCTTCTGTTTGAAGACTTCGCATGGATTATTTTATTCACACAAAAGAGGCAAATCGGTGTACGGAGAAAGGGCGGGGTGGTCCCCCTGAGATCCGCTGGCTGCTGGTCAGGGAGGGGCGCAGGGTCAGTGCCCCAGCACAGGCTCCCCGTGCGTGCCTCGGAGCACGGAGTGCACGAGGCAGGCGCGAAAGGACACCAACCGAAAAGGAGGAGGAAGCCCAGACAGAAATGCTGCCAGGAGCCAGGCACAAATCTACAAGTCGGTCAATGGCAAACAAAAAAAACGGTAATGATCAGGACAATGAGAACGATACTACTCTTCATGATAATCGACCCAAACTCCCGCTGTCCTCTCCGCCCGGAGCCCAGGCACAGCCCGCGGACTGGGTTCGGAACCTGCCCCTGCTGCGGCGTCCCGAGGCGCCCATGGTCTGCGCCTGGAACTCGTCCCATCGGCCCAGGGTCTGGAGGCCGGCCGGGGACAGGGTCCAAAGGGGATCCCACCTCCAAGGGTACTGCGTGGGAGGGGCGGGCTGGTGTCCAGACTAGGGGATATGCTGGTGGCGCGAGGACACCAAGGCGGCCGGAGGGCGGGAGATGGGGAGTGGGAAAG
This sequence comes from Otolemur garnettii, assembly GCF_000181295.1. Taxonomy (NCBI): domain Eukaryota; kingdom Metazoa; phylum Chordata; class Mammalia; order Primates; family Galagidae; genus Otolemur; species Otolemur garnettii. Next base: position 3,203,161 of record NW_003852483.1, on the reverse strand, counting down.
TGCGGGCTTGTAGGGGCTGGAAGAGGGGCGGGAGTTGGGGGCGGGGCGGGAGGGCGGAGCGCGGGGACCCGCCCTGGCGGGCCACTGGAAAAGTTTAAGCTCTGACTCGCTCCAGCAGAGGCTGAGGAAGCCTTTCCCGGGGACAGGGGACAGGGACCCCGCGCAGAGCGCGGTGGCAGGACGAGCCCAAGCGGGACTCCAAACCTGAACACGACTTCCCGAGTCCCAAGAGTGCCGGATCTCCCAGCCCAGCTGGCATCTGAGAGGAAGGGCTGCCCGGGCACCGCAGTCTGCCACTCGGGAGGATGCCAGCGGCTCAAGTGCTCTTACCGGACCAAGGTGAGCCGGCGAGGCTGGGGTGGGGGCGAGCAGACACCGTGCGTGTAATGGGTGGGCTGGGAACCCACTGGGCTCACTTTTCTACCAAAATTCCAACCAATCCCGGCGCTCCAGTGACCTGGGCGCGCCCGCGCGGGGCTGCCGACCGAGCGCTCCACATCAGCACCCCTCCCCCAGGCCATCGACGCTGGGGTCCGAGTCACTCACTGCAGGGGGAGAAGGGGACGATTCCTTTTTAACTACATTTGGAGCGATTAAAGAGCTGGATCTGAATAACCTGCGTGAAAGCAAAGAGGATCATTTTGGAGAAGTTCCATCAGTTATTTTCTTTGAACAATTAAAAAGTTAGGCGCCTTCCCTGAACCAGGGCCTGGGGACGCCGGTGGTGGGTGAGGGTTGCGCTCGCAACGAAATTCCATGTTTCCTTCCATTTCTCACTCAAGGCAATTGAGGCTGTCAGAATCAAAGCTCTAAGACAAAGTCCTCACAATGCAACCGTGAGGATCTGGCAGAAAATGAGTCTAATAAGTCGCGTTCATAACTTGACCTTACAGCCTAGAGAAGGGGCTTTGCCCAACTACCCAGTCTCCGAGTAGTCTCTATCTGTCTCTCTGTCTTTCTCTCCCTCTGACTTTCTGGACTCTGGACACCCCCAATGGCATATTTCTTTGCGGTGTTTTTATATTTAGATATGAAAAGGACTTCTAGAGGGATTGTTAAAGGACACATATTTTGTTTCCAACATTATAATAAAGAATAGGTAACAGCACTAACAGATGAAAGATTATACTTTTAAAATAGAAGGTCCACCCTGTATGCCGAGCTCCTGGACTGCAGAATTATGCCTGTTTCTCAGATCTGGACCTTAGAAATCACAGACTTCGTATGTAATCACATGCTCATAATTTACCTTTTCAATATTTTTTTCTTTATAGATGAAAGTCTTTCAGCCATGACTAAGAAAAACGTAATTCCTAGAAAGTATGAGGAAAGGATTATGTTCTGCAGGTACATGTCCAGCAGGGGTGTGTGTGTGTTGTGTCCAGGAGCGTGAAAATGTTCAGATCTGCACAACTTGATATTAGATAGAGCTCAAAGCTCGCATGAATCACCGCATTGCTGTAGACGACCCATACATTAGGTTTTTTAAGTCAGTAAACATTCATTCACTTTGGGCCTCCTGAGTCATTGCTATCACTGACACTGGAGATGGAAACCACAAATCTAGCCCTGAGGAGCCTCACCCTCAGAGAGAGAGGGAATGATTTCTCAACCAGTTGCATCCCTGCAAATGCCATTTTCCTTCTTCTGATTGTGAATTTTTAAAGTGCACGACTCTCACGATTTCCTAGTACGTGCAGATGGTAGGAACTGCTGTAAGGCCTAATAGCCTCAAAATTCAAGGACTGATTTTCCTGTTTCTGAAAATTATGACACTAACTTGATTCCATGGTATCTCTTTCATCTTGTCCAATACTAATAATGTATGCATATAGTATTATTATCGAAAAAAATGTGAATTTGAGCATGCCACAATATTGATAAATTTGGATTAGCCCCATTGTGGAACCCTTTTGTACCATTTCTCCTGTGCTGCCAAAGTTGGCAGCCCCCGTTAAGCAGTGTGTTTGCATCAGCTGGAGCCAGGGTGCTGGGGGTCCCCTAAGCCTTTCTCTTTCTTCCCATGTGGCTTCATAATTCCTTTCTTATCAATGTTGGAGCCATTTCATGTTATTCCTTTGCCATATATTTCCTGTTGAATTAATTGCCTTAAAATTTTCCTTGAGCTTTTGGAGATAATATGTTTGCAAAACAGAAAAAAGTAAACTGAGAGGAATCCCATCTAGTTTCAGTTAACAGTACATCTCGTCTGCTGTTACTGTTAAAGCTACTGGGCATAAAGTCGCCTTCCTGTTTTCCCACATTGCAATTTTTGAGGAAGTGAAGCCATGTCTATAAGAGACAAGGAAATGAGCCAGTTGGGATGAATTGGTGAAAAGTTTGCTCGGTGGCGAGTGTGGTACCCAGTGAGTGGACTTTCACTACCAGCAAGTCATACTAGTGTCGGTGTGGCCCGGTGAACTGGAGCAAGAGTCCCAAGTCAGTCAATCAGGCTCTTTGGCCTTGAAGTTGCTGCTCCACTTTCCTAGCTCCAAATTTTTCCAGATATTTCAGCAACCACCCCCCCAAATGGCATTCCACCATTTTACTAGCACAGTAGCTAGAAGCAATTTGGCCCTCAAGCATTCCAAAGAAGCTCTCGTCATCACCTACTTAAAGAACGAGTGGCAAAGTGGCAGCGCCCCCACAGAGCTGATCTCTTAACGTGGGGTTCTGGAATCAGACAATACAGACCCCCAGTCCAACCCAGCCTGGCCTCTTCCAAGTTCTGTAACTAAGGACAAAGGACACCACCCCCACTGCCTACCGCCCACCACCCACCTCACTTTCCTCCTATGTACATTCAGAAGACAGATGCTACTGTAGGGATTATGTATGATACATCCAAAAAGCAAGGTGGCACACATGCCCTGTCATCAAGTGAGACCATTACGTCAGGAAAGGATGGCGGGGACCTCAGATCTCTTGGGCAGGACATCTTATTTGTATATGCCTTTAGCTGTCTCATGGAACTTACGTCCACATACCTGCATTTGTCCAGTGGAACTCTTGCTAGTCATTCAATCCCATGCCCTTACGAAGAACAAGCAGAGTGGAGAAAGTTTGAAAAGGGGTGAAAAACCTCTCATATCCGAGGCACTTACCTCCCCATGGGCAAGTCTGGAAGCCCAGAAGGGTGTTCACACAGGCAGATGCTCGGGGCAGCTGCCTGAGCTTTCTGTGGCAAAGCCTCAATGTCTGGGGTTCCCTGGATGTACCCAAGTCTGTCATAGCATCCAACTCTCATTTTCAAGGAAGGACTTGCAGAGAAGCCACTGGGAAACAGGAAGCCCTACCAACAAAGCACATTCACTTCCATCCTCCATCCTCGGACGAAAAGGGAGAAAGATGTCAAGCCCTTACCTGCTCTGTCTGTCACAATTGTTATACTACTTCACAGGGGAGCGCCATTAACAGGCTGGGCATGTGAGGCATGTGTGTGAAACATGCATTTGGGGATGGACTCTCTCCAAAACAGAGTTGAGGTCACCCAAGAAACCCAGAGCAGGGAAAATACTCATTAGCAAAAGGGTTTTGCTGGGGCTGTGAACTGGGCCAGCTCATTATTTCCTTTTTAAATTCTTTTGCATGAAAAAGAATAATCTTGCTTTCCAAGAAATTTTTCTTGTTAGCAAAAGCTTGGTGTTTTAATTGAGTTTGGACAATGAACTAGTTAATTTTCCTGGGAAGACATGTGTTTTAAAAACCCAGCATCCTATCTGTGCTAGGGAGAAATGTCTCCATAGCTTATTGTGCTTTTATTTCTTGCCGAAGGGGAGAGAGACAGAAAGAGCTCACCGACTTTATGGAAATGTTGTCTTTCTTTTCTTTTTCTTCTTTTTATAGTCTGTTTATTTTTCAAACTGACATGTGTAGAGAAAGTGAGTCTCGGGTGCAGAAAACACATCTGGAATCCATCCTGCTTTTCTCCCAGTCTCACCCCTCCCCCCAGCGGATGCTCCTTACCATGGGGGAAGGTAGGCATCCCTGACCTTGGCGGGGTTTAACTTAGGGTCCTCCACCACCAAATCATCTTCCAGAAGGTATCATATTCTTTCTCAGCAAAAAGAAAAAGTGTTGGTATTAGAATGTGCTGAGGTAGGCTGGATGACCCCAGACGAGAGAGGATGAAATGAGAAAAGTCTTAGGTAAGAGGGTCTTTCCTGAGTAAGGGAAGCTCAGAAGCCAGCAGTGTCTCTCATTAAACAAGGAATGACTAAGGACACAGATAATCAAATACTTAAGTCCCTTAAAGAGTTGGGAGTGGAGGGATCTGCCCGGGTTGTCAGGGGAAACGAGTGGGGAGAATCCACCAAGGAGCGGGCCTGGGGGCAGCTGCGTGTCTGTGTTGGTTAGAAGACCACAACTATAGTGAGAAAGAAAATCCCTACAGTGCCTTCTGTAATGTACCCCAGTTTTCTGAATACGTTCAAAGCCAGTCTGCACAGAGCCCCATTTCTCAGCATCAGCTTTATTTCTAAGTATTCAGGTGGAAATTAAACAGCGACCAAACTTACAATGTCACTGCCAGCTCCAGAGTACAAAGCAAAGCATAAGCACTAATAGGGCACCAGTTGTCCCCTCGGTGGAGGCCTCCCTGGTGCTTACCAACGCCAGCTTTGCAGGATGGGCTGGCTGGGCACTTGTGAGCACACACTGTTCAGGAAGGCCAGCATCTCTGAGTCACCCTTAAAGCCAACCCGGACACCACCAACACATTACTCAGAGATCAATGGTGGCCCTGCAGAAACATGAGCACCTGTTCACAGAGAGAATGTCCTCAACCAATCCTAGCTGGGCTACCTGACAATGACCAACACCCGGGACATGGAAGGAATTACCCCATATATACAAACAAGAAGGGATAGAGGCAGGTACATCTATCACACAGCAGAAGCAAGCAGAAGGAATACTCAGCATCTGCATGTTTCCATGTGTGTGACCCACATGAGCATCATGGTGTGAGAAAAGCACCAGACCCAATAGTATCCTGCTTGGCTCTGTGTAGGTGAAGGTCAGAAACCGGACGTCCATCAGGGGAAAGCACCTAGCCCAGATCGTGGTCACACACTTGGGAAGGGGCCCTGTTAGCCTATTGCTGGTTTCACTGACCTCTGGGGTGGGGGGGCTGGCCTCCTTGGACCACCAGTCCCTACAGTGCCCAGCATTCCTGTAGTCACTCGCAGAGGAAGTACCCATTTCCAAGAGGGGCCAATGGTCCCCCTTGCTTTAAGCTCATCTCGCTAACTCCGGGTGGGGGTGGGGCTTTCATCTGGCGTACTCCATGATGTGGTTGGCACCCTGTCAAGAGTAGGAGAAAACTTGCCCATGAGATACTTTTGACCATGGGCAACAAGGCTTAGATGCATCCAAAATCAATCTGGCTTTTAGCCTAGCACTTAACTCCCAGGATAGGGCCTGCTTTGTAAATGGTGATAATCCAGAGAAAATGAGCTTTTAGATTCCAAAGAGAGCCAGATAGCTTCCAGTTACACAAAATGCAGAGAATCACATTTAACGAAAGACGTTCTAGAAAAATATGTTTCTTCAATGATGAATATTTAATTAAGGGAAATGATAAATCAAGCATTAATGAGAAAGTATGTTTGCCCTCAAGATTCACAGTTTTGATGGGTCTCTGGCACATTTTACAGCTATTTTTATTGTGGTTCTTTTATGGCTGGCTGTTAGTTTTTAATTGTTTCTTTGATTTTTGCTCTGCTCAATTTTCTATTGAAAAAAAATTCTTTCTAAGTCTAGAAGAGACTTATTTACCCTCTGCCCTTAACCCTGAGAGCAAGTTCAGATTCATCCTACCTGCTCTGCTCTGTGTCACAAAAGCAGAGGTGTGGGGATGTTCAGAGGAGTCGGAAGTATATAAACTGGTGGTGTAGGATTGTTATGGAAGAATCTGAGGCACAGGAGTCAAGCTGAGTCAGCACAAGAAGAGTGTGCACTATGTCAAAATACTGATATTACCTGATAGGACAGGGAACATGGAGCTGGACCTAAGTCCCCACCAAGCTGCAGAAAGGGCCTCAGGAGTCTTTGTCATTGGAACCACAGCATTTCTGCTGCTTGTCAGTTCTGGGACAGAAAGCCCTCATAGAAGAATGGATATCCCAGGGACATGGCAAGGTAAACCTGGACACTGTGGTGTCATGGACATGGGGGCATGAGGGCCCCTCCAGCTACGTGTGGACAGGGCAGGTCCTCCCTTCTCTCCCAGCTGCCATGGGAGATGCCAAGATACTGGCTGCTGCTTGGTGGCTTCTATCCTGCCTTTGCTTGAACAGGTGCCCACATTCATAGCCATCCAGTGAGAAATGGCTGAACTCTCCAGGACCGTCATTGGTGCTGGGCACTGATGTCAGAGGGCAGCAAGCAGCTGAGGGCTTGGGCTCCCATCACCAGGGGCACTCTGAATACATCCTGAGCTGCTCCTGATTCTGAATGAAAACCCAACTAAGTGAGGTCATTAAATGGAGATGTTTTAGTCTCAGAAAAAGAAATAGATAAGCTATAATAATCAGGGCACAGCGTCATCTGAGCACCTACCAATATGCAGGGCGCTGTGTTGGTGAGGCTGTGTGATGGATGTACCCACACTGGGAAATGTCAGCTGCTTATTGTATTTCTACTCTTCAAAAGACAGTTTGCAACTTTTTTTTTTAAAGTAATGTTCAGCCTTAGAGAAAATTCACCCAGGCTAAGATGATTCCAGAAAATGTTATAGAGCCGGTAGTTTGACTTGGAGTTTGCAAGAGGAGTGGAGCTAGAGCTGGTGGGAAAGCTGCCCACTGGACTATCTTTTCTTTTCCAGGAGAACCTGCAGACAAGGTGGGAAGCCAGGCAGGGCTAGGGTGGTAGACTCTGGTCAGGGAGAGGTAGGCTGGGCCCTGTGCTGCCTGCCATAGCTCATGAGTGACAGGGAGACCAGGACAGGCCATTCCCTGCATGGTCAGCCTAGACTCAGAGCATGGCTGCTTTTCCTTTTTGGAGTTAGCACAGTGCCTTGGCCAACATATGAAAGCTCCTACCAGCACTTGGCATTCCAGCTGACAGCCACCCAGACCTCCACCATCTCAGACAGCTCTCACGGAGGGGGTGGGGAAGGGTCAGGGGGCAGTTCTAGGCAGAACATAGACAGACGTCAGCTCAGATGACCCCTGGGGTTTCAAGAACAACCAACACCTCCCTTGAAGCTCCAGGACTCTGGAAGAAATCCTGCAAAGAAGCAATGGGCCATGTCAGAAAATCCAAGCCCCCCAAAACTAATGCACAGAGAGGAATGGACTCAAGGGTGAATAAGGCCTATTGAAGCTGTTGTACCCTTCAGCGCAGAGCCCACTCATTGGCAAGGGGTCCATGTGTCTCTGAATCAAATTTATGGCTGTGGACTAAACATTATGAAAGTAAAAAACTCTTCACTAGATACAGTGGGCTGTTTTAAATTAACCTCATATGATCTTAATATTTAAATACTCAATTTTAATTGAATATTTTGTGATATTAAAATATCACGGTCCTCTCCCTTCCTTAAATTATTATTTTAATTTAATAAATATGTGAGTCCACTGAAGGCAAATTCTACCTTGATAGGTGGGTGTGCTTCATCATCATCACAGGAGGCCAGTCAGTGTAACCAATGGGACTGAGGAAAGTGTGCAGCCCTGGGGGAGGGATGAGAAATCAGAACCCAGGAAGGGCCTGCACAGGGCTGACTGCCTTCCCTCTCTCTGTTCTCTCTAACGTGCTGTTTCAATTGGCTTGCGAGAATAGATTCATTTAGATCTAATTTGTAGACCTCTGAATTTTAAGCCAAACTGGAAAACTATGTCATTTTCATTGCCTTCCCTTTCTTCCTTTAACCCTGGTAGAAGTGAGTCCCAGTTCTTAGACGTTTGCTTCCTCACCCAGCTCTGGACTCAGCTATGTGCTCACTCTGGGCTGTGGGCAGTGTTCAGCCGCTCCAGTTCTTCCTTCCGTGTTCGCAAGGTCAGATCTGGGGCTTCCTTCCATCGGGACCTGATATCTGGCCCTGGTCCCTGCCCCAGGGAAGGCCGTCTGGGCAGTGTCGATGCTTCCCACCATGCCACCCCAAAACTCACCAGGGAGGCTGCGGAAATTGGGCGGGCCCTCAGTCAGATCATACCCTGGATTTTTTTTGTCCTGAGAAAATCCTGTTTCTCTCTGGGTAAGTGACAATAGCGTTTCACCAGCTCCCATGTGACAGATGAGGACTAACTGGTTAGTATTTCCTAATGCCTGGAGATCTCCAGATGGAAGTGTTATTTGGGTCTGTGTGTCTCCATTACCTGATTAAACGGCCCTTGCAATGAATTCTCCTTCCCAGCAGCTCCAGCCACCAGATCTCTTCTGGTGGCTTTACTCAGTCATTTAGGAGCTTGGCCTGTGTTTAAAGACCCCTCTCGGCCCTGACTCGACCATCCGTCCCAGTGCTGCAGAAATGCCTTTTCCTCCACCGTGTAGCTGGCCTATTAGATGGAGATCACTCTATCAACGTCCTCCTCTCCTTTTCTCTTCCTGCAGGAGCCTGTTTCCAACCCGCTCGCTGCAGCCTGGCGTGCTCATCCCTGCGGCCGCCGGCGCTGTCCCGGCTGCCCCTGAAATGAGCGCTCCTCGGGTGCCCTCTCGTGGATGGCGGAGCTAACTGCCTGCGAATGCCAAGCCATGGCAACCACCCTCTCGCAGCTCCACCCTCCTGTCCCGGGTAATGAGACCCTGAAGGAGCATTACAACTATGTTGGGAAGCTGGCTGGCAGGCTGAAGGAAGCCCCTGAGGGCAGCACGCTCACCACCGTACTCTTCTTGGTCATCTGCAGCTTCATCGTCTTGGAGAACCTGATGGTTTTGATTGCTATCTGGAAAAACAATAAATTTCACAATCGTATGTACTTTTTCATCGGCAACTTGGCTCTCTGTGACCTGTTGGCCGGCATCGCCTACACAGTCAACATTCTGATGTCTGGCAAGAAGACATTCAGCCTGTCTCCGACAGTCTGGTTCCTAAGGGAGGGCAGCATGTTTGTGGCCCTCGGAGCGTCCACCTGTAGCTTGCTGGCCATTGCCATCGAGCGACACTTGACCATGATCAAGATGAGGCCTTACGATGCCAACAAGAAGCACCGTGTCTTCCTTCTGATCGGGATGTGCTGGCTCATCGCGTTTTCTCTGGGCGCCTTGCCCATCCTGGGCTGGAACTGCCTGCACAACCTCCCGGACTGCTCCACTATCCTGCCGCTCTACTCCAAGAAGTACATCGCCTTCTGCATCAGCATCTTCATGGCCATCTTGGTGACCATCGTGATCCTCTATGCGCGCATTTATTGCCTGGTAAAGTCCAGCAGCCGCAGGGTGACCAACCACAACAACTCGGAGCGCTCCATGGCCCTGCTGCGCACAGTGGTGATTGTCGTGAGCGTGTTCATCGCCTGCTGGTCCCCACTCTTCATCCTATTCCTCATCGACGTGGCCTGCAGGGTAAAGGTATGCCCCGTGCTCTTCAAGGCGCAGTGGTTCATCGTGCTGGCCGTGCTCAACTCCGCCATGAACCCAGTCATCTACACGCTGGCCAGCAAGGAGATGCGGCGAGCCTTCTTCCGTCTGGTCTGCACCTGCCTGCTCAGGGGCCCGGGTACCCGTGCCTCACCCACCCAGCCCGCTCTTGACCCAAGCAGAAGCAAATCAAGCAGCAGCAACAACAGTAGCCACTCCCCGAAGGTCAGGGAAGACCTGCCCCATGCAGCCACCTCATCCTGCATCACTGACAACCAACCATTCCAGAATGGGATCCTTTGCCGGTGAACGTCTCCATGCACCCGCCTGCAGACACGCCCTTATTTATTGCATGCATCGCTTCCGTCTGGGCCCTTTAAGAACTGTGACTGGGAGGATCTACTTCATTTCACCCAAGTCTGCCCAGCATGGTGTCTCCTAAGGAAGGGACCCACGGAATCTCCAGTGCATTTCAGAGTGAACCGCTGTCTGTCTCCGGCTCCGGCAACTTCTGAATGTACTAAGCTGCTGATGTCATCTGGCGCTTTCCCCTGAATCCCTGACACTGCTCTCTGATCCCAGAGAGGGGAGGTCGTGGGCTGCACAGTGCTGTGTGTTTCTCAGTGTGCCTCTGGATGATGTTTTGATAACTGTAATCAACACTCATTGTGTACAGAATGATGCTTGTGTATTCCACGTTTCTATGTTACCCGACAGCGTGTTCTCGGAGTTTGCCCTGCGGTACTCATACAGTCACATTCTGACTAAACCCCCAGGTACAAGGACATGGCTGTGACTTAGGTGGACTTGCTACTCCCAGTCTTTGCCGACTAACATGAAATCTTGCATTAAGCAAGTTTTTAAAGGCCCAAATTCCCCGAAAGGGAACCTCTAAGCCTGTGGACCGAGATGTATGGGTCTGACCCAAACCAGCCCTGTGTTTCTCCAGTCATGTGTCCCTGCACAATTTTAGGCACATCCCAAAGCCAAATCACACGATTTGGAGATTTCTGCAAATCACTGCAAAGTTGGACAAGATCTCCCAGAAACCTGTTCCCCAAGACCAGCCCGAGAAAAGAACCCAAGATGAAAAGTGGGAGCAGACAGCTGGCCTGCTCACCAGGACACTGAGGGGAATGACCAGATTCCTGTAACAGAGGGTGTCCCGGGAATGAGGAGAGTTCACAGCAGCACTTCAATTCTATATCAGGAAAGTACCAAGTCAGGAATCCCCATGGTGTCACTACTGAGTGGCAGGGCTCGTCAGCAGTCTCACAGCTTCCTAAGAGTTGGCCCTGATTGTGACCATTACTGAGAGCAGTTTGTCAGGTTAGGAGATGCAATCTGGCAGTTCATGCATTCTTCAAGGAGACGTATTGTAATCATATCTACATGATACTGTAATTTTACTTTTCAACATAAGTTGAACCTATACCACTCCATTTACCTTATAAAGGGATTACTCAGAAGACATTTTTGTACCTGCTATTCCCTCCAAAACTCATGCAATACAAATAGATGAAAAGAAAGCATGTTTGTAGACAAGTACAGAGCTGTTGTGTTGAGGTCTTTAGAAGAACAAGAACAAAAACAATGAACCTTCAAAAGGATTCTTAGTTGAGTGATCCTCACATCGGAATCCCCTAAAGTTTTTTTAGGTCCAGCGAGAATTTTGCCTGAGTGAAACTTAAAAGAATTGTCTTAGCACATTAGGAACATTTTCTAAGAGAAATCGATTCTTGTTTGTTATCTGATACAAGTTTCTGTTGCCAAGGAACATTGCCAGGGGTTCTGGGTGACCTCCACGGACTGACCAAAGACTTTTCTAATTTTTTGTTACTGATGAGATAAAACCCATTTGTAAGGATATGTTCATTAGGGGAGTTTTGTGTTGCCTTATCCACATCACTAAAAAGCAGCATATCGTGTTATCAAATAGCACGAGAAAACCCAGGGCATTTCTAAATAATAAAGCATTAAGGTACTGGGTTTGCACAAACAAAATATATCTGGAAGCCAAAATGTTCGGTACTACATTTTCACATTGGTGTGAGACAACTAGAACTTTATGCTATGGCTGTGAACTGCTTGGGGGGACTTTGATCTCTCTGTTGCTGATATTAAATAATACTTTGTTCCATAATGCAGATGTCCCAACATCTTGTAGCTTTAACCCTTTTAAGGAGCCCACGTGAACCATTACCACTAGGAGGCATCCACTCTCATGGTATGACATAAGGCTCCTTTGAGATAACACAAGACTTTTTTTTTTTTTTTTAGGTTTTTGTTGTTGTTGTTGTTTGTTTGTTTTTGCAGTTTGGGGCCAGGGCCAGGTTTGAACCCACCACCTCGGCGCCCTACTCCTTTGAGCCACAGGCACCGCCCAATAACACAAGACTTTTAAGCAATCTGAACGAAAAGTACACCCAAACTGTAATTGCGCTCATTCAATATATGCAAAAACTAACCACCTTTGATAGCATACTAGCTATGCAGCTGGAGGTAATTTAGCAACTGAGCGTTTCAAAGTGCTAACCCTGAAATTTAGAAACAGATGACCTTATTATCACCACAGCAGAGCAAATACACGTGAGGCTTCTTTTCAGTTAGTAACCTTTACTATTTCCAGTGTATGTTTGTTAAAAAAAAATAAAAAATACAAGCCACTCTTGGGAGTCCATGTGGCGGGACTGTTCTATCGTTTTTTATGATCCCCCACCCCCAGCAGTGCCTCTCACCTGCTGCCCGTGTTTCTCAGTATTTTGGAAATTAAACCACATTGAGAACCCCAAATAACTTGTTTCTCTTCTATTTCTCCACTATCATAGATGGTATTGTAATGCAGCTTTGCTGTACTGGGCACTATTTACACAATTTTGATCAGACTGCTTTGATGAAGTGTATTTAACAGCTCTTTGTTGGGGAGAAAATTGTAAGACCCAAGGCAATAAAAGCATGGCTCAAAGAGATGGGACACCTGGCTCTGCTCCATTTGCTGTTGTTAATAAAATGAGAGAGAGTCCATCAGAACTGGCCCTTACACACTTGCTTTCTCTCATGCAAATGGTTAGTGTTAGCCTCTCTGTCCTGTGTTCTGCATAAAGAGGCCGCTATTCGGCATAACTGTCCTTGTAGTGACACTCGTTACAACTTGTGATGAAATGCTTCCACACGAGCAAGGATTGCAGCCTTCTGTAGTTGCCCCCCTCTGATTCTGCCCAAGATTTCCTAGGTGCCTTGCCTAGATCACAGTAGGTAACAAGTAAATCTTCCAGGATGCTTCTGCCAAGATCCCATTTTCATTTCCGAAGCCCTGATGGATGGGGCCAGGTTGTGCTGTGATTGTTTTTAAAGAAGTCTCCTGGGGAATAACTGAGAATACTTACTTTCTAGGGAAAAGTTTCACGTGCCCCTCCTCTCTTTGGTGAGGCAATAGAAGATCCACCATCTGAATAAAAGAGACTTTTCACAACAGCCTTTATTGCCAGCAGACTTAACATTTATAGTCGTTTAAACAATTAACTATTTAGAAAATGGTTGTTTCCCTCAACCCTTGAGCCACAACTCATCTGCATTGGTAAGAGCCTTTCACAGAAATGTAACAAGGTGCATTTTATAGAAAATGTCTAATTGAATGATCAATTCCATGCTGTTAAATTGTATCTACAGGTGCAAAACCTCAACACCCAAATGTTTTTAATATGTAAGTCCAATATCCAAAGGTTTGCTACATGATCAGAAATGCGCACACCACTATTCTGATAATAAAGGCACGTTTTCCAATAACCAATTATAACGAGAAGTGCAGCATTACCTAAATTAGGTGTGTCATCATCCACGCATGGATCACAGTGATGACACTTGGGGATGCTATGTGATATCTCCACTTGGCAATCCCAGAAGCACAAGTATACACCACAGACAGTATCGCAAAGGGTTTATAAATGGAAACCACATCATCTCCTGAAGGCGTGAAGGATCTCAACAGATTCATTGAAGGTGCAAAGGGAATTTAAGCCAATTCTCTTCACCTGTTGTATTGTCAATTCTCTAAAATTTTGGCCACATGACTTAGATTTTATCATTTTTCACAGAACAAAGGTCAGAATACTTGCTACAATTTCGTATTTTCGCTCTTCAGGGATGTCCAAAAGGCCGATTAGGTTCCAATAGCAAAGTAGAAAGTGATGAATTGGTAGTAGGTCAAGACACAAAATATTACAGCCAATCTTTTAGTTTCACAAAAGTTAATGAAAACAAAACAAAATACTCAAATAATAGTCATTTATCAATATGTATACTTTCATCCAAGTGTTTTTTAAAGAGTAATAAATATCTCATTATTACACATTAAATTTACATGGAGTTGTCTCCTAATCCTGGGATTCAAACACCAAATGTTTAATTCTGAACATGAAGAAACATTTGTGTACTTAATTTTACAATATTCTGGAACATGTTATATTCAAAAGTCAAATGAATAGAGAACATTTCACTAGCAACTAACACACAGCTGTTACAAAAGAAGGTAACTCAATGTTCAAAGATGGACTTGTCCGTTAATTTCTGCTTTGTTAATTGTCACTTGATTTTGGTGGTTAGAAACTTTGGTTGTAGTAAATTGTCTACATGAGTGTGAATTCGTTACCTCCAAAGCTCATGACTAGAGCATTCACCCTCCGTGTATGTATTTTTCTACCTACAGCATTTCAAAGTCAGACAGCATAATAGAAAGTTAAACTGTAAGAGATTTTATTTCTAGTGCTTTCTTCAGTGAGAATGGTTGGTTCTTCCAACCCCAGGAAGGAGCTTGCATTTTGGGGAGCTAAGAGAGTCATTTATTCAAGACATCTACACCAGCAGGGGGGAGGAAAGAAGGGAGGCTGGAGCATCTCTGGCCCCTCTAGCATCTCTGCTGATACTGGCGACTCCCCTGCCCCAACCCAGGCCATCCCGCTCTCCCCTATCCCCTCTGACACTACACATCTGACTCCTACTCTGCAGAGCCTTCAGCATCCCCAGACTGACCCAGGTGCTCCACCCTCACTGATCCTATGGAACTTAGACACATCAATACCGTAAGGCTTGCCCTGCTCCAACATCCTTGCGTGCATATTTCCTACAAGATTATAAACTCAGGAAGAAACTTTGTGCCACACGTTTGCTTCTCTACCCCCTGAGCCCAATACAGGGGCTGCCACATGTGAACTAATGCAGAAATGAAGCTGAGGCTGGTCAGAAAAGGCAGGAGGCTGCACCCAGTGTATGCAGCTGAACCAGGGAAACAACACTCGAGCCCCAGCCACGCCACTGCAAGGACAGCCTCCCCGCCAGGCCTTCCCCTTCTTCTTCCCCCATGCCCTGCTGAGTAAGGATGTCGGATGTCAGCCTATACTTGTTTTGTCCTCCCTCTCCCTTCTGCTTACCTTTATCCTGCCTCCACGCTCTTCTTCTTGACTTTCCCCACTGGTTTCTCTGTTATTCCCTGCAACGGACTTGCCCAAACCCTGCTGCCCTCGTGTTCCTGCTCCCTCTGGGCTGGAGCCTCACATCCCGCAGCACTTAGGACCTTCATCTATAGAAGGTTCCATGGCCTGCCAGTCCCTAAACTCTTCACATCTGCTTGACATTCTAGTTGTCCTGGTTGGTTAGCCAAAGCCCAGGGAAGAACCCGAGGTGTCCGCACAGAGCCAATCTGTGTACATACACAGAGAGGAATGCAGATCAGTTTGGATCGATGTAAGTGTATGCATGTATGTATATACATATGCAATTCACATTCGCAAGTCCTGGTATAAAGTTGCAATTTTTCTGGCTGCTATAAAATGTGCCAGTTTTAAAAGTGTGCATTTGTTGCTTGCAAACTTATAAATATGTATAAACCCCATTATAAATAAATTGTGGCTGGCAGATGGCATTTGAGCTGCCAGCAATGGTTGCATGGAGTTATAAATGTTTATTAATTCTCCACTTTTAAATTCACAGCATGGGCCCTGAGATCTATGACATGAAGTAGTACAAAAACATAATTGTAAATTAGAGGAGGAAAGCCATCAATAAGAGACAGGTGAGGCCTGGAAAAGCTTGCCAGTCTGTGGTGCTCAAAATCCAGATTCTAGATCAGCTGCACCAGCATCACCTCTGGATTTATTTGGAATGCAAATTCTCAGTCCCCACTTCAGATCCATGGAGTCAGGAAGGGGTCAGGTAGGGGCTGCAATCTCTGTCTGAGCCGGCCTGATGCCTGCCTTCCGCTCCAAATCTGCTCATCACCAACACCATCCTCTCTGCTGGAGGATTCTCCTTGCTTGGGAAGTATGCTCAGGTGTGCACAGGGCCAGTCAAAAACTATTCTCAGAAACAGCCTTGCAGCCTTCCACCAATGACTTGAGGAATAAGTACCCCGGCTCTCCCTCTGCTCTGCTGAATTAACTCTGAGGTGTGTTCAGCCCCATCTCACTAGTTGTCCACTTCATGGGAACTTGCTTATCATACTGTCTGTCCCCTTCAGTTATTTCCCTTCCCTTTCCCCAGGACTGTCACCCAAATAAACCACACACAGAAAGAGCCTCTCTCAGGGTCTCTCGGAGGAACCTTAATGAAGACAGAAGACACAGAAATACTGCCTCTTCCATCTGAGTGAATCAGCCTCCATGGATTTTGGGGCGGAGCGCAAATGTAAAACCCCAGGGGAGAAGCACTCTGCCATTCTTTCTGGGGGTGAAGGACCTTAGCAAGTCCTGTGCTATTTCTGAGATTCATCCTCACCATGTCACATGGCTCTAGTTTCCTCATCTGGAGAACGGGGGCCCCTCCGGCTGGACTGTCTTATAAAGCTCCCTTCCTTGTTATCCTGAATGCAGCTGGCACTTCTTGGTTGGCTATATGTTCCAGGAACTGTGTTTATCCACTTCATCTTTTAAAGGACTGCCTTTAAAAGTTCCACTGGAGAAACAGAGTATTATTCTGAAACCTGCTGCAATGATCTGTCTGGGTCTGCAGTGAGCTTTTCGCAACCTTTCCACAACCCTCCCACCCCCTGCCAATCCTGCTGCCACCATTCACAGAAAAGGATTTATTGATGGTGTGCACACTTGGGTCAGCAAGAAAGAAGCGAGAGATGCTCTAGGAATAAAGAATCCCAGGAAATAACTGTTCTCTCCCAGCCCCTAGCACTCTCTTACAGTGGGAGGTGTGTACAGCCCCATGGGGTGGAGCAGCTGGCCCCAGGCCACCTTGTTCTGGGTGTGCCTGAGTTGAGGCTGGAAGGAGCTGTCCACTTGATGCTGGCACTGCCCCAGGGAGGCCTGTGGTCTGAGGCTTCTGTCCAGCTCAGCCCAACAGGAAGAAAACATGTGATTGCTTTCATGTGGCAATCAATTCAGGGGGAAATGAGGATCAAGCCTTGCGTCTTAAAGCATAGCTTATATAAAGGAGCCACCAAGCGCCTGATGCTACCTGAAAGGAAAGCATCATTTCTGGCATTGGGGGACTACCTTCTGAGCCTCATGGCAGGACACAGAGGCTCTAAACATGTGTCGACTGTGCCCCTTGGCAGGTGGGCACTTTGGGCCTGTCCCTCCCTCTATGCCACCTCCACACACACCTGATCGCTTCCTGTCTTCACTAGAATTATCCACAGCCCCCTCCACCAACACCAGGATATCCTCAGTGACACTATAATTAACCTAACCAGGCCTCTGTCCATCTCCCCCAACATCCAAGATGGACTTAAACAGAAGAGTTGCTCAGTAAGGCTGGGCAGGCACCCAGTTTGGGCCCCTTACATATTAAAAGCCCAGCAGTGGTAGCTGAAGGATGAGACTGAAGGTTGAGTCACTTGACTGTTGCTGACCTGACTCCACCCCAGGGTACAGGGAGCTGGGTAGTCAAAGCTGACTTAAACCACAGTGAGCGCTCCCTTGGAGGTGGGCAGGTGTCTCAGAGCCATCCCACAAGAACAGAGGGGACAATCCGTGTTAGGATTGACAGCCTCACCATCACTCTCAGGGGATAGGGAGTTCTGGGTTGGATATGGGGTGTCCATGGGAGGGACAGCAGGACCTGGGTGGCCTGGCACAGTGCACAGCAACTGCGCAGGGAACTCAGAGCCCTGGATGCTCAGTGTTATTCCTCCTGCCTTTGTTGTTCAGCAGCCCTGCCCTGCCCAGGCAGACACGGCCATGAAACTGTGTGGAACAGGGCCCTCGTGGGACATAGAGGAGGCCCCGTTGTATTTGCCTCAGAATCTTGAGCTCCAAGCAATAGCTGGTGCACAGCAGAGCTCAGGAAACATGGAGTGAGCTGACTAGCTCTGCCAGGTGACTGCATGGCCCCAAGCAAAGTGCAGCACCTACTGAGCCTCAGTTTCCCCATGTGTGAAATGGCCCATCCCACAGTGCTTGAAGGAAGAATTGATACAAATGAACGTGCATTCTAACACACTTCTCAACTGGAAAGGAATTAGAAAATCACTGCCATTCACCACGTCTGAAATTTGCTCTGATGGCTACAAGGAGCGCCCTTTTCCCACTGGCACTGTTCCAGCATAAGCAATCTTGTAATATAAGCTTACCAATATGAATTTTGGATTAATATGGAAAAGGAAAATTTGATCTCAATACTTTCAGTTTTCTAAATTGATTCTCATGCAAAAAAAATACTTTATATATGTATATTGCCTATCACCATCGAATAAACACTTCACAGCAGACAGCTACTAAAATTGCAGATTACCATTTCTTAAGCTCCGAGGAGGAAAGACAAAATAGATCAACCATGATGGTGCCTGTGGCTCCTACCCTATTTTATTTTGCTAGTGGTCCTTAATATTAGCATTTTGGCCCAGCACGCAGAGAGAATGTGTGAAAGGCGAAAGCAGCTCGTCCCCCACATCTTCCTACACAGCACGCTCTCACACAGGAAGGGCAGACCAGCGTGTTATCCACAGGACTGCAGGCCTTCCGGGGCACGGGAGCACAGGCAGCCCGCAGAGCCACCCAAAGTCCACAGTGGCACCAAGCAGGAGCCTGACCCAGCTGCTCAGCCTTGCCATTTCTAGGTAACTCAGCTGTAGACACCCGTATGAAACCAAAACTGGTTCAGGAAGCCGCAGGGTGATCTACATTAGCGCCAAGCTCTCCGGTGTTCCACTCCACTGCGGAACATCCGAGAAAATGGACTCGGATTTCAAGGGACCCACAGAGGGCAAAAATTCCAAAGAAAACCACCTATGAAGGCTGGGATCTGTTTCAAACCATCCTCACCTCTTAGTCCTCCCCTGTCCTCCTATCTGGCCACACACACCCCCAAGCAGAAATGGCATTCTACCCTTAGCATCAGGATGATTAATCACTGGATTTTTTGAAGTCTTCCTTTAATTCCTCCTAAAGAATCACATTTCTCACTATCTACCTCTGATGGCGTGTGGAGCATCTCTAAGTTCAGCTGGCTCAGAGCATGTATCCTTCAGGGCCTCACACAGACAAGAACCAAGGTCACAGCACCAGGAGGAGGTGCCGACAAAGGGATGGATCCACCTACCCTTTAAATTACATCTGTCACATCTTGGGGCAATTTCCACCCAGGTATTATTAAAAAGCTAATAAACATTGTCAACCTTCTAACACAGAATGACCCATCAGGACATAACAGTGTGTTTTATCTGGAAGGAGAGAGAGGAGTGAAGACCGTGGCACTGAGGACAGACCCTCCCCGTGGAGCAACTGGACCCCCTGTGGGGGGATAGCAGGTGTTTTTCTCTCTGTCACTCCAGACGTGGAACTGCACATTGAGTCCAGTGACTCCTGAGCCCCAGACTGAGCTTCCAGCACATGCAGAAGCTCACCAGGACTGGACTCTGAGGACAGTGTTGCACCTGCCCTCAGTGGGGCTGTCCCATAGGCTTTTCCCCTGCTGAATATGAGGAGGGAGTATATTTTACCAGCAGTGGCCAGGCCTGCAGTCAACCTGATGGCCAGATGGATCTATAAACCAAGAATTTGCCTTGACTACACTTCCACGGGTGCTCATCTTGTCATTGTACGGATGACAGCATTTGCCAATGAAGATGGCAGGGAAGCATTTGCCAGTGAAGATCTTGGTTGGCAAGGCTCATCGTGTGCCCTATTTGGCATAAAACAAATCCCTAAGTGCCCCTGCTCAGTGGCAATGGAAGGTGGCACATTCCTGTGCCCAGCATGACCCAGGGGAGTGGGCATGCCACCTGCTCTACAGTGAAGCTGCAGTGAGCTGTCTGGTGCCAGAGACCCCGAGCGTGTGGCGTGCAATGCAGGGAGCACAGCAGGCACTGCCGGGGTCCAATGGGGGCTCTCATTCCTCACCAGCAAGCACAGGGCCACGTTTCTAGTGCTTAACATTCAGGGCTAAACATGTTTGGGCAGCAGGCTGCCTTGTTCAATTACAGTTCCCAGTTTATTCCCCCGCATGTCTCTATTTCCCGTGAGTTGTGCTTATTAGGTAAAACTGCAGGTTACACCTTCCTAGTGGAATTTCCTGGTGGAAAGGGTCAGTTGAATTAAATTTTTGCCTGGACAATTACAGTCAAACATTTCTTTTCGTTAAAAACATACAGCACAGAATGTTAGTCTTACATCTTTCTTAGTCTTAAAAAATATAAATATAGAGGGATAATTTGTACAGGATGTATAGGTATGTACACCTTTAATATGCGGATGAGAAATCTGGAGTAAGTTTATGAAACTTGACCTTGAAGGAAGCCTTCTGTTTGGGGCTGCCCCAGTTCCTGTATCCCTGACACCAATCTCCCCAGGTATTGCTGACCTGGTTCACGGTGTCAGGAGAGGCACCAGCCGGTCACTGTCGCCTCTCCACGGGCTGCTGGAGGCACAGCTCACTCCCAGCAGATACAATGGGCAGTTTGCCATCCAGGTGGTGGTTGATGAGGTGGCTGATGCTGTCAAAGACCCTGTCCTTTGTTCGGATCTGTGAAGGAAGTGAAGGAAAAGTTAGACATCCCACAGGCAGAAAAAAGAAAACACACTTTGCTCAGGCTAAGCCAGACCAGCTGAATGGGCTCAGGAGAGAAACAGGGGACCAGGGGCTCCCCAGGCTTTTGAGACCCCTGTCACTGGTGATGGCCATTTAATATGCCAGTCCCTGGGACTGAACTCTGGAAGGTCCAGTCTGCTGCCCTATAGGCACAACCTGTATTTCTTCTCCCCTAACTAACCACATCTGGACAGGTGCCTGAAGACATGGCCTCCCCTACATTCAGCAAGCTGGGCCACCTCACCTGTCTATCCTGCTCGCTGCCCACTTCTCTTAGAATTACTCTGGAATCCTCCATTTAGTGCCCTACCCCCCATACTGGGGTCTACAGGCTCCTGTGACCCTCCCACCTCCGTGCCTTTGCATGGCTGCCCCCTGTACCAGAATGACCTTCCACCTGGGAACCCAGTTCCACTGCCAGCATCTGCAGACAGCCCCTTCCATCCCCTACCAAGGCTGGCTCCCAGCAATCAGGGATCCAGGGAGTCCACCAGGAGTGAGCCCCACAGTTCCCCAGAGGAACTCCATGGAGGGTGAGCAGGGCGGGGCCTGAGGGGCAACACTTCATGTTCCTGGACTTCCCATTTAGAGCCTGGCACAGCGCCTGCCCTATACACTTTTCCTGAATAAATGAATGTGGGGGACAAGGGTTAATGTTCTTCCCTACTTCCTGGCCTGTACCATGGCCCTTGTCATCTGTCATCTCCACCCTGAGCTAGTATAGTCCTGGGTATAGACCACATTTGAAGAGGGGGCAGTGAACCAGTTGAGAGAAGTCTCTCAAAGAGT
Source organism: Otolemur garnettii (assembly GCF_000181295.1). Taxonomy (NCBI): domain Eukaryota; kingdom Metazoa; phylum Chordata; class Mammalia; order Primates; family Galagidae; genus Otolemur; species Otolemur garnettii. The sequence continues at coordinate 3,181,822 of NW_003852483.1, read as the reverse complement.
TCTAGAAACAACCGCCTGGGATTTGCTCCTCTGAGGAGTAGGAGATGGGGTAGGAAGTAGATGCCTGGCTAGACCCATTTACCCTCCTAGGTTACCTGTAGGTTGCCTGAGTACCTTGACCTCACTAGCTTTAGGGGATCCCTCTCCATCAGTGCTCACATGAATTTCCAGTAGCCTATCCCCTCATGGGGCAGCCAGCTCTCCCCACCCTCCTGCAGGGACTTCTAATGAGATGTCCACTCTCCTCACTGTTCGTCCCAATATTCTTTTTTCCCCAAATTCTTAATGTCATTCTTACCTTTCCTGATGTGGACACTCTTTTCTTTCCCCCTCTCTCAATCCACAAATGGCACATCAATCTCTGGACCTTCATCCCCATTCCCAGTCCCATCCCAAATCTGCAACCCAGGTACGTGTGTGGACATCCCTGCCCAAGGTACTCTGAGAAGTTCATGCTATCTGCTCAGGGTTCCACCAATTGGGAGCCAAAGGCAAGAGTAGAAACTTTCAAATTGGAATGTTTTCCTCCTAAAAGAACCCTCCCAATCCACCTCTGTAAGCACCAAAGGAGCAAGAGATCTCTGGGTCAAATGGTCCCTGGTTTTTGGCATTCAGCCTCATTAAGGATGTAACCTACTGGGCAAGTTCAGAAAGAGATTTTGTGCAAGATTTCTCAGCCTCTTTCCACTGAGAGTAATTCTTCTGGGGCTGCTTAGAATGCCTTGACCCAGAAAGATTCCCTGTGTGATTCAAGAAGGTTGCTTATTTGGAAGCTGAGAAACTCAGGAACTCAGCTTAAGAGCAGTATTGTTGGGGTGTTGCCTGGAATTTGAGCTCCATATTGCCATATCTAAATGGTTAATAGTCACATAAGTTCTTCAAGGTAGATGAAGACAATTTTATGATAAGGAAGTGTTCAGCACAGCAATCTCAACCTGAGCTCATGTCCCAGTGCCCTGTGAGGGGCTTTCAAGAACCCAACACACAGGCCCCAGCCCAAGCAAATTCATCAGGAGCTTGAGAGTAGGGCCCAGACACCAGTGTGTCTTCGACTCCCCTGGTAATTACAACATGCCACCAAGCTGAGAACCACCAGTTATAGATAAATCATATATATTTACCACCTAAGAAAATAGATAGGTTAGTTCACTTTATTCCCATAAATACTGAAACTCCAGTCTGGCTTCTTCCTAGAGATCTTGCAGCCAACAAAGTCACCTGTGTGGAACCACCTGTAGTACACTAGAAATACTGATGGCTGATTAAAACCATCTACCTGCTGGGACAAACCTAGGTTCCAGATACCTGAAGGGATACTGCTACAGTGAGGACACAGGGAATATTAACCTCAGACAACTGGGTGAGGCTCTGTATAGCAAAGAGGATAGATCAAAGGTGACAGATCACCTAACGTGACCAGATTTTAACAGTGATAAAATGGGACACCATTGATCGGGGGTGGGGTGGAGGAGGGGTGTGTTCTTGATTAAAAATTTGGTCTATATGGAGCAACAAAAATTTTCATAGAACGCAAAAATAGTATTGTAATTTTTTTTAATTTTAAGTACAATTTACAAATATAATACATTTAAAAAAATTATGTATAGGGCTGTGCCTGCGGCTCAAAGGAGTAGGGCGAAGGTCCACCTGGGCAACCTTGCCCAGGAGGGGAGTAGGGAGTTTACATTTTTACATTAGCCTTTTCATTTCCAAATGAAGTTACCTTAACCTCTTCATTCCCAAATAGAGTTACATTAACCTTTTCAGAGGCTGTATATTCCTTTCCCCTTGTCCCGCCCTTCCCTAGATTGTCCTGCATTCTTTCCAAAAATCAGGACTTTTTTAAACACCACGGGACCCCGGACAAATTGTTAAAAATTGGGACTGTCCCGCCAAAAGCGGGATGTCTGGTCACCTTAAGATCACCTTTATTCTAGTCAGGCCACAGAAGAATAGACTAAAATAGGCACATAGTAGAAAAGAAGAAAGGTCTAAAATTAATGATCTAAGTTTCTATCTTAGGAAACTAAAAAAAGAAGAACAAATTCATCAAAAGTAAGCAGAAGGAAAGAAATAATAAAAACTAGAGCAGAAATCACTGAAACTGAAAATAGGAAATCAGGAGAGAAAATGAATGAAATCAAAAGCTGGTTCTTTGAAAATATCAATAAAATTGATAGACCTCTAGGCAGGATATCTAAGGAAAAAAGAGAGAAGACATGAATTATTAATATCATAAATGAAAGAGGGGACACTACAACAGATCTTATGGACATTAAAAAGACAATAAAGATCAGGAATAAAGGAATTCAACTGTAAGATTGGTTTATCAAGGTGTTAAATGCATTTGACTTACAATGGTTTTGATTTAATTATAGGTTTATTGAGATGCAATCCCATTGCAAGGTGAGGAGCCTCTGTTCTATGAAAGACTCTATGCCCCTAAAGTTGATAACCTAGATGACATATGGACTGATTTTTGAAAGATTTAATCTGCCAAAACTCACAGAATAAGAGATAGACAACCCAAATATGCCTGTGTCTATTAAAGAAATTGAACCAATAGTTAATATCCTTCCAAAGAAGAAGTCACTGAGCAGGCAGCGCCTGTGGCTCAAAGGAGTAGGGTGCCGGCCCCATATGCCGGAAATGGCGGGTTCAAACCCAGCCCCAGCCAAAAACTGCAAAAAAAGAAAAAAATAAAGGAATCACTTGGCTCAGATGGGTTCACTAATAAATTCTACCAATCTTTAAGGAAGAATTCTCTACAATCCCTCTCAGAAGATAGAATCAGAGGAAATATTCCTAACTCATTCTAAGAGGATAACATTACCTTAATCCCCAAACCAGAAAAACATCTTGTAAGAAAACTATAGCCCAAAACTCTTATGAAGATAGATGCAAAAATGCTCAATAAAATATAAGCAAATTGAAACCAACAATATATAAAAGAATTACACACCACAACTACGTAAGATTTATCTCTGGTATGCAAGGTCAATTCAACACTCAGAAGTCAATACTTTAATCTGTCACATCCATAGGCTAAAGAAGAAAAATTGCATGATCATATCGATATATGCAGAAAAAGCATTTGACAAACTCTAATGACCATTCAGTACCTCAACTTGATAAAGGATATCTACCAAAAAGCCTATAAGTAATATCATACCTCCTCTAGCCTGACGTGAGTTCAAGTCAAAACAGGACAGAGTATAACCATTTCCACTGCCAGGATCTAGAGGGACACTAAGGTATCACCGGCAATGGAATGAGGTGGAGAAACCACCCTACAGAAGCCTCTCCAGAAGCGGGGGTCGGGTGGGGGAGGGAGCAGCCCTGACGTGCGGTGGGAGGTTCCTGCCCAGAAGGCCAACCTCAGGATGTGTACAGATGCAGGGTTGGGACGCAGGTGAGACTCCTCATGTTTTCTTCATCAGTGGTGACTAAGTCCAGCAGAGACACCTGCTTGAAGGGAAGTTGTGTCTGGGTTGAGATCTGCCATCTTGGCTTAGTACCTTGGTGATTGTCAAAAGTGCCCAGTGGTGGGAGGACATGAGGAAGGTCTCCTGCTCCTGGGTGGTGTGTGTGAGCCTCACCAGGGTATGGGGGTATGGCAGGGAGCTGTTGGTGACCCACTGAGCTGCAGGCCTGGTTTGATCTCACAAGGTCATGTCATACTGAGCTTCCACATTCAGAACAGTTGCAAGGGCACTGGGCCAGCCCTTTGTAGGGTATTCTAGCAGTGTCTGGCATGTGACTTTTGTTCTGGGTGGGTAGTATACTATCTGGAGAGTATGTCAGCTGGAGAGAAGGGTAGTGTCTCATCCCAGGGAAAACCTAGGCCACCTTGGGGATTGCACAGTCTCCATGAGGCTTCTGGGACATCATGGGATGAGTCACTGTTCAAGAAACCTCCAAAAGTCTCATTCAGCTGCCAAAAGGGAGAGGTTGGGATCATGACCCTCAAAGTCTCCAAAACTGTCTGCCCCTGCAGGCCTTCAGTGACCAAAGACAGCACCAAATCTGCTCACACAGGGCAGGGCCCAAGGTGCAGACCAAGAGAGAACACAGCTGTTCCATGAAACTAACATGATACCTTTATAAAAATCCACAAACTCAAAGCCAAACTTGCCAAAGAGAAGGAAATCCAGGGAACTGAGCAGTGGGCCACCTTGCAGCCTGCCAGAGTGCTGGACAGGAGCAGAGGAGGCTCACCTGAAGTAGTCCCTTACAGGTGAGGCTCATTCATCACCTGCCAGGCAGACACTGGGCACTTCCAGCAGCCCCTTGGAGCCCAAAGAACTCAGCAGCAGGAAATTTGAAATTTGAGGACTGGTAGGTTCCATCAGCATTATCTAGTACTGCCATCTTAAAACATTGTCTTCTTGGGGCAGCACCTGTAGCTCAAAGGAGTAGGGCGCCAGGCCCATATGCCAGAGGTGGCAGGTTCAAACCTAGCTCTGTCTCAAAAAAAAAAAAAAAAAAAAAAGATTAAAACATTGTCTTCTTAGCCATGGGACAACTCTGCCACACAGAACCTTACATGGATGCCCCAAAACGTGCAATCCAGGACAAGATGTGAGATGGTGGGCTCCAACACTCTCAGGAGTACTGCCTGCCCAGGGTGGCTGCAGAGGCTGGATAGGAAGGTGGTCCTTCCCACCCAGAGCCTTCACTGGATGGTAAGTCTCATGACTTGCCCAAGGCCAGAGGTAACCAAATGGGCACAACAGTTTCTTTATCCTTTTGATCACAAACAAAGGCACAATGCCAATGATAGAAGTCATCAGGTCACCCAGCAAATGGGCAAAGGAGGCCTTGTTCACCCAGCTGACCAGGGAGCTCCTACACTTACCACCTATTCTCACCCACTTTTCAGAAATTCTATAGAAATTAATTTTCAAACTATATTCATCCAAGCACATGGATTACCCACTTTTGAACTTAACTGGCAATGTAGAGCTGGACAGAATCAGAAAGTGCTGCCAGGTAGAGGAAACACCATGGGTCTAGCAATGAGTGCAGGGTTTGAATCTTGGGTCTGCTACTAATGCACTGTGTTAATGTGCTGGGTTTGAATCTTGGATCCGTTACTAATGCACTACTAATGCACTGTGTTAATTTGACAAGTCACCTGACACACCCTTTCTCATTTGTAAGAGGTTCTGTTGATTAGACCCAAGGTTCTCAGCTGGAGACCAAGGAGGGCTTGTGACAGCTCAGACTGTGGGTCCACCTACTGCACTCCCATCCAGAGTTTCTGACTCAGCAGTTATTGGGTGGGGGCTAAAAATCAGCATTTCTAAGCAAGTTCTTTGTGATGGCAAAGCTTCCTAATCCAGCAGCTCAAAACTCTATTGGTCTAATATGTTGACTGAAACATAACACCTCCTTTCAGTTCATTCAGCCCCTCCTAGTACCCAGTAGAAACACAGGGCCCCTTTCAGGAGGCTCCACAGGTGTGTGACAACATGGTGGTCCCAAATCATTAACCCTGTGGCACTTTCTCTACTGTGGCACAAGCCAAGTAGCATCCTGTGCACCAAGCAGATGTCTCAGAGCCTGTGGGCCTTATTAAGGCCACTGGTCCTGCCTGTGGCCCCCAGAGAAACAGCCCTATGCAGTGATGAGTGATGGGAAGGTGGTTTTGAGTAATGCCCCTATGGCAAGTTACTGACCTTGCAAAAAGGCTGTCACATGTCTCATTCATGGGGCTGTCATCAGAACTAAATAATTAATACACGTGGAGCATTCAGCACAATGCACAGCCCCTAAGAAGCACTCAGGGACACTGAACAGTTTAACCTCACCCTGGAATAATTTAAGCAGTGGTGTGATATTGGCAGAGGTTGCCACTGGCAACGCAGGAAGGGACAGGGCAATCATGGAGAGGCCAGGGGATGGGAAAAGGAGGCAGATACTTAGGATAGTTTGGTCAGTATGTTATGGAGGGAAGTGTGGGATGAGATGAGGAGGTTGATCATGTACATGTAAGACTGGGCCATGGAAAGGAAAGGAATCCAGGAAGGTTGCTGGATTCCTGTGAAGAGTGGGGACAGTGCATACATAATGGCTTTGAGTTGCCTGGGAAACATTTGAGTAGAGTTGCCCTGTAGACAGAAATACTGTTTAAGATTTTTTTCATTAGTGAGTATACTTAGTGACAAAATGATTAGATCTAGCACCTCCCAAAGTGTCACACTAAAACAAAGCCATCAGATGAGGATGTCTCTTGATTAAAACTCAAGTTACAGCCAGGCCTGGTGGCTTATACCTGTAATCCCAGCCCTTTAGGAGGCTGAAGCAGGAGAATCACTTGAGGCAACCTCAATTCCAGTCTCAGGAATATAGTAAGACTCTATCTCTCCAAAAAATAGAAAAATTAGCTGGGCATGGTGGTGAGTGCCTGTAGTCCTAGCTACTTGGGAGGTTGAGATAGGAGGATCACTTGAGCCCAGGATTCCGTGATTGCAGTGAGCTATGATGATGCCACTGTACTCTAGCCTGGGCAATAGAACAAGTAAGACCCTGTCATACAAAAAATTAAAATAAATAAATAAAATTCAGCTGATGTTGGAGCAGGTTATACACATACACACATAGAATGGCTCCCCTTTGTCTACTTTCTTGGCTTCTGCTGGATCCACTGGGAGACCCTACACCACAAGATCCAGGTCCTTCCCTAACCCGATGGCAGGGTCACCATGCTGGGTCCACATCAACACCCTGGGAGATGTGGGCCCAGCTAAGAGTTCAGCCTGGGATCTTATCCACCCATTGCTTACATGTGCATGATCAACCTCCTCATCTCAGGCGAGCGCTCCTTTTCCACCTGGGCTAGTGCACCTCTGCTCAGTGGTGTCCTTGGGTAGGTCCTCCCTTGCCTGCTCCCACAGTTTCCCAGACTAGCCACATCCAGGTTGAGGAGGAGATTCCCAGGCTTCCTTGGACACCCCTAAATTCATCCTCCTGGCCCTGTTCCTTCTGGGTCTCACTTCCCTTCCTTTCCTAGTTCCAAGACACTAAGAAGCCCCAGTCACTTCCTGCTTTCCCCAAGAGTCAGCCAAGTCTGTTCCTGACAATTAAAAAGAAAAAATGATAGAAAACTAATCACAATGACCAAAAAGGAAATTTGTAGGAAATGGCATCTGAGCAGGATGTCTACAGAGCTGTCGGAGAAGAGCAAAGAAAGGCTGAGCTCCACTGGTGAGAGAGTTCTTAGCCTGTTCATTTGCATATTTACCAAAAAAAAGAACAGAATGTTGTTACTAATTATTGAGTATGATGCTAAAATTTACTTATGTGTTTTCATTTCTTTTTGCTTGATTTTGAAATTTTTTTCTATTTTTTTATTAAATCATAGTTGTATATAATAATGCAATTATGAGGTACAATGAGCTGGTTTTATATATAATTTGAAATACTTTCATGAAACTGGTTAACATAGCCTTCACCGCATCTTCTTATTGTGTTAAGACATTTATATTCTACACTTAGTAGATTTAACATGTGCCCTTGTAAAATGCACCATAGGTATGGTCCTACCAATTACCCTCCCTCCACCCATCCTCCCTCCTCCCCCTTGTCTTTCCCCTTCATCTTGGGCTGTAGTTGGGTTACATACTACCCAATGGGCTGAGTACACTGTATACTTTTTCTTCCATTCTTGAGATACTTTGCTAAGAAGAATATGTTCTAGCTCCATCCATGTAAACATAAAAGAGGTAAAGTCTCATCTTTTTTAAGGCTGCATAATATGCTATGGTGTACACATACAATGTATTAATCCATTCATGGGTCAATGGACACTTGGGCTTCTTTCATGACTTAGCAATTATGAATTGGGCTGCAATAAACATTCTGGTGCAAATATCTTTGTCATAAAGTGATTTTTGATCTTCTGGATATATACCTAGTAGAGGAATTGAAGGATCAAATGACAAGTCTATTTTGAGATCCCTAAGTGATCTCCAAACATCTTTCCAAAAAGAACGTATTAGTTTGCATTACCATCAGCAGTGCAGAAGTGTTCCCTTTTCTCCACATCCAAGTCAACATCTATGGTTTGGGGATTTTGTGATGTGGGCTAATCTTACTAGAGTTAGATGATATCTCGAAGTGGTTTTGATTTGCATTTCTCTGACGATTAAGGATGATGAGCATTTTTTCATGTGTCTGTAGGCCATGCATATGTCTTCTTCAGGGAAGTTTCTCTTCAAGTCTCTTGCTCACACTGAGATGGGATCACTTGTTCTTTTCTTACTAATATGTTTGAGTTCTCTGTAGATTCTGGTTATTAAATCTTTATCAGAGACATAACCTGCAAATCTCTTCTCCCATTGGCTTGCTTTACATACTGTGTTCTTGACTATACAAAAACTTTTTGTTTGATCAGATTGTAGTAATGTATTTTTGGTGTTGCTTAATTTGCCCAGGGGCTCCTCCTCATAAAATATTTCCCAGGCCAATTTCTTCAAGTGTTTTCCCTGCACTTTCTTCTAGTATTTTTATAGTTTCATGTCTTAAGTTTAAATCTTTAATCCAGTGAGAGTCTATTTTTGTTAATGGTGAAAGGTGTGGGTCCAGTTTCAGTCTTCAACAGGTCACCAGCCAATTTACCCAGCACCATTTGTTAAATAGGGACTCTTTTCCCCCACTGAATGTTTTTGATTGGCTTACCAAAGATCAAATGATGATAAGTAGCTGGGTTCATCTCTTGGTTCTCTATTTATTCTGTTCCATACATCTATCTCTCTGTTTTTGTGCCAGTACCATGCTGTTTTGATCACTATCGATTTGTAGCATAGTCTGAGGTCTGGTAGCATGATTCTTTCTGATTTGTTTTGAGTAATGTCTGAGTAATGTCTTGGGTATTCAAGGTTTTTTCTGATTCCATATAAAATGAAGTATTATTTTTTCTAGGTCTTTAAAGTATGACGGCGGTGCTTTAATAGGGATTGCATTAAAATTGTATATTGCTTTGGGTAGTATGAACGTTTTAACAATGTTGATTCTTCCCAGCCATGAGCACGGTATGTTTTTCCATTTGTTAACATTTTCAGCTATATCTTTTCTTAGAGTTTCATAGTTCTCTTTATAGAGATCTTTTATGTCCTTTGTTAGGTAAACTCCCAAATATTTCATCTTCTTTGGCACTACTGTGAATAGAATAGAGTCCTTGACTGTTTTTTCAGCTTTACTGTTGTTGGTATATATAAAGGCTACCAGTTTATGAGTGTTGATTTTGTAATGATACACTGCCATATTCCTTGATCACTTCTAAGAGTTTTGTAGTTGAATCCCTAGGGTTTTCCATATATACAATCATATCATCTGCAAAGAATGAAAGTTTGATCTCCTCTGACCCTATATAGATACCCTTGATCACCTTTTATTGCCTTATTGCAATGGCCAAGACTTCCATTACAATGTTAAAAAGCAATGGAGACAATGGGCAACCTTGCCTGGTTCCTGATCTGAGTGGAAATGATTTCAATTTAACTCCATTCAGTACAATATTGGCTGTGGGTTTGCTGTAGATGGCCTCTATCAGTTTAAGAAATGTCCCTTCTATACCTATTTTCTTATGTGTTCTGATCATCTGAAAGGATCCTGGATATTATCAAAAGCTTTTTCTGCATCAATTGACAGAATCATATGGTTTTTTTTTTTTATTTTGCTTATGTGATGAAGCAGCCTTGAGACCCAGAGATAAAACCTACTTGGTCATGGTGTATAATTTGTTTGATGTGTTGCTGGATTCTGTTTCTTAGGATCTTATTGAATATTTTTGCATCAATATTCATTAGAGATATTGGTCCATAATTTTCTTTTCTTGTTGGGTCTTTTGATTTTGAAATCTTTGACAGAAAATAACTACAGATGGGTGACATGCTGATATTTTATAGTGGTTAGTATGAGTATGGGCATTGCTGTCCCATCCCCTGGCCCCAGTAAAAAGACAGTGGAAGAAAAAACTCCTAAACAGAAGAGGAGGGGAAGGGTGTGGTAACGTAAACACAAGGTGGACCAGCAGTAAGGGTAGGAGCCTGTTGAGTGATGGAAGACTGGGGAAGGCTGCATGGGGATGGGTTCCTGCAGCAGAGGAGGGTGGCTGAGGATGAGGTAAGGAGCAGGGTGGCCACAGGATGAGGGAGGAAGCAGGGTGGTCACAGGATGAGGGAAGGAGGAGGTGGCCAGAGGATGAGAGATGGAAAGGAATCAGGGTCGAAGAACAATGACCGTGCATGACTCAGCCTGTAGCCTCTTTGCCTTATTACAGCCAAACTAGCATGCTGCTTTCAGGAAAGATCCCAGGGAATATTTATCCAAAAAATTAAACATGCTACCTGAGAATTAAGGCTATAGGAGGAGGTCTGTGACCTGAAGTAAAGTACTCTTGGGAGGTACCCAGCCTGATGGCCCAAGCCCCCTCCCCTTCTCAACCTAAAGCCGGACCAGTCAGACAACACCCCATTCCAGCCCATCCCAGGTGCACACACGCATCATCCCTCCATCCTCCACCCCCATCATCCCCATACACACTCTCACATGACTCCAGTCAGCCTCCTGATGTGGGCACAGGCTATAGGGAAAGAGAATTATGTGTACCACAGCAGATGAGACAAATCCCAGGAACATCCATCCAGCCTCTTGTTCTAAAATATCACAGTGAAAGAGTACCGGGCCTCTTAAGATCACCAGCACCAGGGGAAGAAAGTTCAAGATGAGCAAACTGACACTTACCTCAGAATATAATATGAGAAACAAAAGAAATTAAACAACTTATATATTAATAATATAAAAAAGATGCTGACTGCATCCATTAAATACAACATGCAAGAAAAGTAAGAGGACAACAAAAGTCTTTTAGAAATTAACTATGTAACTTGTAAAATTATATAACTATAAATGTATATATGTATAACACACACATATACATATATATGTAAAACAAAGTTTGTATGATAGTCAAGGACAGCTCCTAGAACATAAGGCAAAATTTCAAAGAACTAGGAAGTTTGGGGAAATACAAAAGACAACAGGTCAGTCCAGGAGATCTACTCAGCCAAGAGTTTTGAGATGAAAAAATACAGAAGGTAGGAAATTATCAAAGAAATTGTATAATAAAATTGCTCAGATTTAAAGAAAAACACACATATTCAGAATGAAAGTGTTCATCGAGGTCCTTGGTGGATGGAACAAATGGGAAAAAAGATATACACTTAGATTCACTACAGAACATAAAAGAAAATGCTAAAAATTTCTAAAATAAAAAGCTAAAAACTTCTAAAAGAAAAAAAAGTAACCACAAAGAGTGAAGAATCAGATCAGACATACTACAACCAACCATACTGTGTATCAAAAGTGACTTGAAAACATACTTTTAGTCATGTAAAGATGAGAAAGTTCACGCTCATGTACCTGTCCTAAGAAAGGTTGAGTGAAAGCCAGGAAAGAAGAAGACATGGGATACCTACAATCTCTTGTGATTGTGGATGGAAAAAACCTCAACAAAATCCAGCAAACCAAATCCAGCAGCATAAAAAAAAAAAAAAAATTATATGCAATGACCAAGTGGAATTTATCTCAGGCTTTTTCAACATCTGAAAATCAGTCAATGCAATATATCATAATGGCATAAAAGACAAATATTACAAATCTTAGCAGACACAGAAAAGCATTTGACAAAACTCAATGTTCTTTTTTTTTTCAATTTTTTATTAAGTCATAGCTGTGTACATTGATGCAATTATGGGGTACAATGTGCTGGTTTTATATACCATTCGAAATATTTTCATCAAACTGGTTAACATAATCTTCACTGCATTTTCTTAGTTAGTGTGTCTTCGTTTTGTTTTGTTTTTTGAGACAGAGTCTCACTACGTCGCCCTTGGTAGAGTGCCGTGGCATCACAGTTCACAGCAACCTCCAACTTTTGGACTTAAGTGATTCTCTTGCCTCAGCCTCCCAAGTAGTTGGGACCACAGGTGCTTGCCACAATGCCCAGCTATTTTCTTGTTGCAGTTGCCATTGTTGCTTAGCTGGCCTAGGCTGGGCTCGAACCTGCCAGCCTCAGTACACATGGCTGGTGCTATAGCTACTGTGCTATGGGCACCAAGCCAAAACTCACCATTCTTTCATGTTAAAAACACTCAACAAACTAGGAGTAAAAGGGAATTTTCTCAACATAATAAAAGGTATCTATAAAAAGCCCAAAGTTAACATCTTACCCAATTGTGAAAAACTAGACACTTTCCCCCTATGATGAGTAAGAAAACAGAGTGTTTGCCATTTCTATTTTTCATTGTACTAGAGGTTCTAGCCAGGGTAATTAAGTAACATAAAGAAATAAACAGCATCTAGCTTGGAAAAGGTAAAGCTCTTCGTATCTGCAGATGACATGATTTTATACATAGTAAATCCTAAGGAATAAGGAATTCACTAAAAACTATTAGAACTAATAATGATGTCAGCAAGTTTGTAGGATACAAGATCAATATACAAAATTCAACCCTTGCAATGAACAGTATGAAAATAAAATTGATAAAATAATTCCATTCGCACAAGTGTCTAAAAATAAAATATTTAGGAATAAATTGAATGAGAGAAGTATAAATCTTATACTCTGAAAAGTACAAGATATGGTCAAAAGAAATTAAAGATCTAAATAAATGATGAAACTCCTCATTTTTATGAATTGGAAAACCAAGATGTCACTTTTCCCAAATTGTTCTACGGATTCTATGTAATTCCTATGAGAATCACAACTACTTCTTTGTAGTAAATGGCAAACATATTCTAAAATTCATATGGAACTATAGCAGCTCTAAATAGACAAAATAGTCCTAAAGAGAAAAAGAAAACAAAATTGGAGACTCATGCTTTCTGATTTAAAAATTCACTATATAAAGCAATGGCAATCAAAACAGTGTGATACTGGCAAAAGGATAGATGTATAGATACATGGAATGAACTTAAAAGTACAAAATACAACTATACATCTATGGCCAACTGATTTTTAATGGTGCCAACACCAGAACAATGGGGAAAGGGCAGTCTTCTCAACTAATGATACTGAGACATCTGGATATCCACATGCAAAAGAGTAAAGAGAAACATTATTTCACACCATCTACACAAGTTAACTCAAAAATGGATCAAAGACCTAGATGTAAGAACTAGAACTATAAAATTCTTAGAAGAAAACTTAAGTGAAGAGAGGCTCCTGTGGCTCAAGGAGTAGGGCACCGGCCCCATGTATTGGGGGTGGCACGTTCAAGCCTAGCCCCAGCCAAAACCGTTTAAAAAAAAAAGTGAACATTTTCATAACCTTGGACTTCATAAAAATTCTTAGATATGGCACCAAAAGCCTAAGCACAAAAGAAAAGACACCTTAATTAAACTTTATCAGAACTAAAAACATTTAGTTTTCAAAGGACACTATGAAGAAAGCAAAAAGATAATACACAAAACAGAAAAAAATTGCAAATTGTACATCTAGTAACAGACTTATGTATATTAATAGAGTAAAAACAGCTCTGCAACTCAATAATTAGAGACAAATAACCCAATTCAAACAAAGGGGCAAAGAGTCTGCCTATACTTTTCTCTAAGGAGAATATAAAAATGGTCAACAAGCAAATGACATACTCAACATTAGTAGTCATGAGAGAAATGCAAATCAAAACCACAGTGAGATACCACTTCACAACCACTAGGATGGCTAGAATCAAAAAGTCAGATATAATAAGTATTAGTAAGGATGTGAATAAATCAGAACCTTCCTACATTGCTGGCTGGAATGAAAAATGGTGCAACCACTTTGGAAAACAGTCTTGCCATTTCTCAAACACTGCATTAAAGAATTAGCACATAACCTAACAATGCCACTTCTAACTATGTATCCAAGAGAAATGAAAACATTATGTCCCCACAAAAACTTGTACGCAAATAGTTAAAGCAGGATTACGCATAATGGCTAAAGGTAGAAACATCCTAAGTGTCGTAAACAGATGGAAATAAAATAAATCATGTTATATTCATTCAATGGAACGTTATTTAGCTATAAAAAGAATGAAATAGTGATACATGCCACAACTTGAATGAACCTTATGAACATTATACTCAGTAAAAGAAGCTAATCACAGATGACCATATAGTATATTATTGTATTCATATTAAAATCCAGAATGAGAAAATAAACAGAGATAGAAAATAGAGTAGTGATTCTCAAGGGCTAGATGAGGTAGAAGGACAGGAAGACAAGGCGGAGATAGCTGAATACTATGACATCTCTTTTTATGGTGATAAAAATATTCTAAAATTGATGGTGGTGATGATGCACATATCTTTGAATATATTGAAAGCCACTGAATTGTATGCTTTAAGTGAGTGTGGTGTATAAATCATATCTCAAAAGTGGCATTAAAAAAAAAAACTCTGTCAGTTAATAGAAACTATAGGGACAGAGACAAATTTTAAAAATGGCACAAGGAAACAACAGCCAAATCATAATATATGTCTGTTATTCTACAGACAAATATCTAGTTTTCTTAAATCACTGGTGTGAAAAAAAAAAGAAAGGAAAACTGTAATAGAATAAAAGAGTGCTGAGACACATACCAAAGTGCAAATGTGAACAACATTTGGATTCTGAGTTCAACAAACCTACATTGAAAAGAAAATCTTTAAGACAGTTAGAAACACTTGAATACAGTCTGGGTACTGGATAATGTTAGTTATGTAACACTGTTTTCATTTTATGTCCTTACTGATTAGAAATGCATGCTGAAGTGGGTTTTTGTTTGTTTGGTTGGTTTTTGTGCAGTTTTTTGGCCAGGGCTGGGTTTGAACCCACCACTTCTGGCATATGGGGCTGGTGCCCTACTCCTTTGAGCCATAGGCACTGCCCCATGCTGGTGTTTATAGAACAAATGACAGGAGGTGGTCCTGGGATACACTACAAAATACTTTTAAAAGTTCCTTCTTCCCATTCCTTTCCATAGCTTTTCCATCTGGAATAATCCATCCAAAAGCCAAGCAAGATAGAGATGTGTGTGACGGGGTGCCAGGGTAGCTACAATGCCCCAGACGAGGCACTGGAGTCAGGTAATGAGGAGAGAGCGAGCCACAGTATGACAGGTGATGTGGAAGGGGGTGAGCCCAGGACAGGATGGCAGATCCACAGAGGGGAGAGGTCTCTATGGAAGAGGGTGGACCAGTGTGAGCCATTAGCACATTAATAGCGTGAGCAGGGAGCCCACTGTGGGGAATGGTCAGGAAGGTGGAGCTGGAGCCCAGGCAGGGCAGAGAAGATGAAGAGGAAGGTCAGCCGCCATGACAGGGAGTAGATAACTCAGAGGAATGTCAGTCAAACAAGGAAAAATAAGTGTAACTGGAGTCAGGTCACTCTTTGTTGGAGAAGGAAGTTACAAATGTAGAAAAGGAAAAAATGATAATGAACTCTGTGATACTGGATTGGAATTAAAAGACATGTAAGCTCATGTCTCTAACATGTACAGATAGAATGGGTATTAATCTATATGTGCGTGTGTGTGTGTGTGTCTGTGTGTGTGTATCCTACTTCTGTCACACCCCTATAAGTGAGAAGCTGTGGTTTCCCAAACTGTGGTTTCTAAGGACCATGCCCAGGAAAAGGAAGCAGGCTAGGCCAGGGTCCCTTGGAGAAATGGCTGACTGCAGGACTAGGGAAAGGAAGATGAGCCTGTGACATCATTTTGTATTAGAAGGAAGGAAGTGCTCAAAGAATGATGGGATAATATTAAAAGGACCCAGAAGCCAACCTGAAGGAGCAGCTAGATAATCCACTGCATAAAACAGGACGTATGAATCCACACTAAAAAACATAATGACTGAATACATTCAAACGTTGATCAGGAAATTTCAAAGAAACTTATTTAGACAGTTTCAAAGTACCTCCTACAAAATGGGTATTAATTACAAAAGGAAAAGGAGTAAGTTTCCTGTGGAGAAGGCTGACGACATCTCCTTTCTGGGCAATGAGCCATTTCCACCTAGCAGGACGTGTGGGACGCTCACAGCATCATTTCTGAGAGGCGGCCAAGATGCTCATCCTGAACCACTGAGTGAGGAAGCATCACAGGAACCTGAGTTGAGAACCTTTCCAGGTTAAAGGACACTAAAGAGATGCCACAGCCAAAATGGCATCATTTGGGGGACATGAAGGGGCTCTAGGGAATTATTAATATTATTATTATTTTTTGAGACAGAGCCTCAAACTGATCCCCTGGGTAGAGTGCCATGGCATAGCTCACAGCAACCTCCAACTCTTGGGCTCAAGCGAGTCTCCTGCTTCTGCCTCCCAAGTTGCTGGGACCACAGGCACCCGCCACAACGCCTGGCTATTTTTTTTCAGTTGCAGCCATCATTGTTGTTTGGCGGGCCCGGGCTGGATTCAAACCCAGCACCTTAGGTGTATGTGGATGGCACCCTAGCCACTTGAGCCAGAGGCGCCGAGCTGGCTCTAGGGAATTAGATACTAGTGATGCCTCAAGTCTCAAGGTATCAACTGTTTTCCAATAAAGGGCATCGCTGGGGACATGAAGCGGCTCTAGGGAATTAGATACTAGTGGTGCCTCAAGTCTCAAGTCTATTTTGATGGTTGTGTTGTGGTTATGCAGGAGAATGTCTTTGTGAGCAAGGAACTCCCCAGTGATATCCCCCCGCCAAAAGTTCCTTGTACTATGCTTTCAAAAACTACTCCCAAAAGTTGAATGGGTGGCAATTACAAGTGGATGAAAAGAGCCAGCAGTTCTGCCAGGTCCCCATGGGCTGGGAAGGAAAGTCACCAGATGCTGCTGCCTAATACCAATGGCATAAGAAAGAAAGGTCTGGGGCAGTGTCTGTGGCTCAAAGGAGTAGGGCACCAGCCCCATATGCCAGATGTGCTGGGTTCAAACCCAGAACCGGCCAAAAACTGCAAAAAAAGAGAAAGGTCTGATATAGCCAAAAGTACAAGACAAACCACTAGACAAATTAAAAGCTTGTCATAACATGAAAAAGGTAACAAAAGTAAGCTAAATCTTTAGGTTTCCCTTTGCAATACCAAGAAAAGATACCTTAAGCTATTAAATCAATAAATAGCAGTGTAAGTGCATTCCTTTGGGATAAGGTGGCTTTGCAGGCAATGCTTGCCTCTCAGAAACGGGAATAGGGTAAGGAGGATGGCAGGAGACTAGTATTTTTCTTTGAAAGTTTTTTTCTTATATGCTTTTTGTTTATAATTTTTTGATAAAAAATTTAAAAGGCATGTTGCTGAGACAGGATTCTTGATCAAACACTTAATGTTCCTCTCAGCACATCTTAAGCCTCCTTGTGGTGAGGTTGGGACTCAAGGACCAGGAGAGGAGGTAACAGGAGTGGCCATCCAAGCAAGGCTGCTGAGAGTTGGCAAGCTTCTTCCAGCCCCTCTTTTTTGAGCCCTTGTGTTGAGAAAGAGAAATTAAACACCACCTGGATCCTGAGTCAGCCAAGGACCAGAGGGCCTGGCGAGCTTCATGGTATGGCTTAGTACTGTTGGGTTAAGCCACTGAGAATTCAGATTTTGTTACTGCAGCACAACCTACACTGACCAATACAGAGGAAATTGAAAAATAATAAGAGATTATAAAGGGGCAGGATTAAGGGACTTTATGTTTTCTTAATTACTCTCAGGATAAAAGAAAATTCTAGGACATGTCAGGTAACGACTTGTGGTGTTTTACAATTTGGTAAACAAAAGCCACAGTATGTGCTCTCAAATGTACAATAACCTGACTACATCACTCAAGCCCATGGACAACTCAGCCACTTGTGTATGACTGCTCATTCAGGTGCAAGCACAGGGCCCACCTCATTCTGCTGGTCCTTAAAGGCCAAGGCGATGAATCAACGATAAATGACTCAGGGAATAATTTTAGACACAAGAGAGCTGACTAAGTCATTCTGAAGATGTTTAAAAAAAAAGTGTTCTGGAGTCCATTTCTGTTCTGGACTCCATGGCTTTTAAATTTTCATCAGGGTAACATTTCTGAATCTTCTCCTAGAGACTCAGTTGCCGGCTCCTTCCAGATCCCATTTCAGGGTCAGTGTTCTTAACATATTACAACATGGCTCAGAAGCCCCCACATTTCTAGCAATCCCAGTGCACAGTGCGGAAGGCACAAAGGTTGGCATACTCTGAAGTAAATTTAGACGCAGAACTGTTTTGCATCCTTATTTCTCTGAGTAATCTGTTCTGCCAAGTTTCCCCCTTTATAGTCAGGGACCAACCAATTACCATGAAAATCAGTTGAATAAATATTGAAGAGAATGTGTTCATCGCCTATTTTGGTGTCCTCACAGCAAGGAAGCAATGTTACATTTTTAATTAAGTCTTTCATTTCCATTTTCCTTTTCAGCTAAAGCTGTCCTCCATAGGATCAATTAAACTAGATAATCAGATCCAGCAAAAGCCCCCCTAAAGAACAGTCATTGGTAGGCATGACTTAACAAATTTTCTCAGTGCCACTACAAATTTCTCCTCCAAAATTAAAATTGGATGGATAACATGGCTGTGGGTATTGGCTTACATGGATAACTCATTCAATCACATAACCACAAATTCGTATCTTTCTTATTTGCTACATTATCTTGATACTGGTTTGTGATGTGTGCTAAATATACTTCTTGGTAATACATAACTCTTTTAAAATTATTTTTTGGTATATACAGATTAAGTGAACAAAAAAAGTCCTCTTTGGTCTATACGATGACATATTTAGCTAGATTTTGTCATTTTTTTAAATATCTAAAATTTAGAACTGAAATATATATATCCTCATAGACTTGCTTGGGTATTTTTCCCCCTTGTTGTCTTTTAGATAGTCACAACTGAACTGTATAGATGGTCTATACAAATGGAAAGAATTCTGGGCTGACTCTACCTAGAAAACCTTGCTGGTTGTTCTATATCTGCTAGTAGCATGTGACTCTCAGCACCCTATCACCTCCATAGCCTTTCCGTTACTAACCTGTGAAAGCCCAGTTAATCCATTAGTTCATTCAACCAGTGCTTGTTGAATACCTATTATATACCAGAGACTATTCTAGGTGCTAGGGGCACTAAGCAACATTGCTATCCCAATGGAGATTATAGCTAGTAGAAGGGAGTAGCCAAATAACATGTGAATTAATAAAGAAATGTTTATGTGTGATAAATGATTTAAGCTAAAAATAAATCAGGATGTAGAAATAGGGAATATCCAGAGGATTCTATCTGAGATTAAGGAAGGGCTCTCTAATAAGCTTTCTCTGATTTGGAGTAAGCCCAGCTCATTTTAAGAGGTAAGAATAAACATGTAATCTTGTTATCCTAACTGGATGAGCAGATACAAGCAAAGGCAGCAAAAATGATTAAGATAAATTTAATTTATGAACAGAGACTCAAAAAAAAAATCCTAAAGAAAATAAGTGATACCCAAATTCAACAATATATTTTACAATTACTATGTAAGATGAAGCAGTGTTTATGGTAGAATCACAACTCCATTTCTTGAGCTCAGAAAATCTACCCATGTAATTTTCCATATTAATAGAATTTTTTCTAAAAAATTATATTATTATCTCAAAAGATGCTGAAGAAGTATTTGATAAAGTTCAACACCTATATATGATAAGAGTAATTATGTAATTAATAAGTTCCAGGAGAGTTTCTTTTTAAACTGATTCATAAGTATATCCTAGGTGCCCAAAAATTCAATGTCTGGATCAAGTAAGCACTCAGTATACATTTGTTGAATGAATTAATAAGTGAATGAATGAATGTAATCTTTTAGGGTGATAAAGATAATCTCCCAAAGGCCAACTGTAAACAAACACCATTCTTTTTTTTTTATTGGTGAGACTGAAGTAGTAATAAAAAATCTCCCAACAAAACAAAAGCCCTGGACCAGATAGATTCACAGCTAAAGTGCAGGTGCCTATCTTACAGAAATTATTCCATAGCATCAATAATGAGGGAATACTCCCTAACTCACTCTATGAAGCCAGTGTCACCTTGATATCATAGCCAAGAAAGGAAACAACAAAAAAGAAAACTAAAGACTAATATCCTTTGTGAATATAGATGCAAAAATCCTCAACAAAATACTAGCACACCATATTCAATAACACATCAAAAGAATAATTCACCATGACCAAGTGGGTTTCATCCCAGGAATTCAAGAATGGTTCAACATATGCAAATCAATAAATGTGATTCACCACATAAACAGAAGCAAAAACAGACCATGTAATTGTCTCAGTAAAATACAACATTCTTTCATGATAAAAGCCCTCAACAAACTAGGCATACAAGGAGCATACCTCAAAATTATAAAAGGTATACATAATAAACCCACAGCCAACCTGATGTTGAAGGGGAGAAAGTTAAAAGTATTATCTCTGAGAACTAGAAAAAGACAAGGATTCCTACTGTCAACACTTCTATTCAACATATTATTAGAAGTCCTAGCCAGAGCAATCAGGCAAGAGAAAGAAAGAAAAGGCATCCAAATCAGGAAAGAGGTGGTCAAATTACCCTGTTTGCTGGCAATATAATCTTATATCTAGAAAACACTAAAGATTCTACCAAAAGAATTCTAGAATTGATAAATAAAATCAGCAAAGTTACAAAATCAATGTACATGAATCAGTACCATTTCTATATATTTATAACAGTCAGGCTGGGACAGTCAAATTAAGAACTTAATACCATTCACAATGGCTACAAAGAAAATAAAATCCTAGGAACATACTTAACCAAGAGGTGAAAGAGCTCTATGAAAAAAAATATAAAACACTGATGAAAGTAACTGCAGATGACACAAACAAATGGAAAAAACATCCATTGCTTTTGGATTGGCAGAATCAACATCATTAAAATGATGCCATAATGTAAAAGTGACTTACAGATTCAACACAATTATTATTTTCTTATCAGAATACCAATGTCTTATTTCACAGACCTACAAAAAATAATCCTAAGCTCCATTTGCAACCAAAAAGAACCCTGAATAGCCAAAGCTATCCTAAGCAAAAAGAACAAATCTGGAGGCATCACATTATCTGAATTCAAATTATACTACCAGGCTATAGCAACCAAAACAACGTGGTACTGGAATAGAAGTAGACACATAGACCAATGGAACACTATAGAGAACCCAGAAATAAAACCATACACCTACAACCAACTGATCTTTAACAAAGAAGACAACAAAGTACATTAGGGAAAGGAAGCCCTATTTAATAAATGGTGTTGGGAAAATTAGATAGCCGCATGCTAAGAACAGAATAGGACCCCTATCTCTCACTATACACAAAAATTAAGTCTAGATGGATAAAAGACTTAAATAGAAGGCATGAAACCACAAAAATTCTAGAAGAAGATATAGGAAACATTCTTCTATATATTGGCCTAGGCAAAGACCCCAAAGGCAAATACAGCAACAACTAAAATTTAAAAAAGGGACTTAAGTAAATTAAAAAGCTTCTGCACAGGAAAGGAAATAATCAACAGAGTGAACAGACAACAGAGTGGGAGAAAATATTCCCCAAACTTTACATCTGACAAAGGACTAAAATATAGAATCTACAAAGAACTCAAATTAAGTCAGCAAGAAAAAAAAACAAAAAAACCCATTAAAGGGTGGCACCTGTGCCTCAAAAGGGTAGGGAGCCAGCTCCATATGCTGGAGGTGGCAGGTTCAAACCCAGCCCTGGCAAAAAAAAAAAAAAAAATTAAAAAGTGGGCAAAGGGAAAGAACAGAGGTTTTTCAAAAGATAGAGAAATGGCCTACAAACATATGAAAAATGCTCGATGTTATTAATCATCAAGGAAATGCAAATTAAAATAGCATTTTTATGATTTTTTTAAAGTAAACTATGGACTTTATTCTGATTTTTCCTCTTTTCCTACTAATGTTCTTTTTTGCTTCAGTTTGTCAAGGTGATTTTAAAAAATGAAAAATTGAGAAACTGTTCTAGATTGAAGATGGAAACATCATTTTTAGTGGATCAAAACCTCCAACCAGTCCTTCTCAGGTTAACAACAAGCCATAGCACCCTCTCCTGTTGAACCTTCAAAGGCACCCCCACCCCTAGTCAGTGCAGTGAGGTGAGAGCATCCTCTAAGGATGGGGACCATGGCAGTGTTTGCAGTGACAGGACCAACATTCCAATGAAACTGCTATTAAATAGAATTAGCACACGATCACACTGCATTCCTTTCCCCCAGCAATAATTGTTGAGAAAAATAAACTCAAAATAACATACCACTTGCAACAGGGACTAAAAACTAGACACTCTAGTAAATAACTTAATAAAGTTCTGGAAGCCCCCTAAAAATTGAACAAATGGAGATTTATGCCATGTTCACAGATACAGTGATGTAATGTAGAAAAATGTCTATTCCTCCTCCAATTAATTTATATATATTCAATGCAAGTCCTATCAAAATCCCACCATGTAATTTCAGTGTCTTGAAAGACTGATTCTCAAGTCAAAATAAAGAAGAATAAATGTCTAAGAGTAGCTAAACAGATTAGAAAAAAGGAGAACCAAGAGAAAGGGCTCACCACCAGGTGTTAAGACAGTTCCAAAACTGCAAGCATTAAAACAGTGTGGTACTTACACAAGGACTAACCAGTCAGAGCACCAGAATAGAACTGAGCATTTGGGAACAGACCCATTGTGTAGGAAACCTAATACGTCATAGAAGGAGCATCAATACAGCATGAAAAAAAAGATCAATGATACAGTAAATGGTGGCAAGAAATTGGCTTACTACCTGAAGATTTTAAAAATGTCACTTCCCTATCTCATACTATATTCAAAAGTACTTTCAATTGGAATTAAAACCTAAATGTGAAAGGTAAAACTACAAAGCTAATAGAAAAAAATATAGAATATTTGTGACTTGTGAGTGAGGAAAATTTTTACACTCAAAACCATAAACCACAAAGGGGAAAATGGATGGATTCAGCTACAGAAGTCAAAGAAAGATGTCTATGTGATGAAAAATGTCACAAAATTATCAGTTAGATGAAAAAGCAAGAGAATACATACGGAAATCTTATTGCTAAAAAAATTCAACAAGAAAGCCTAAAAAGAAAGTCAAAAGATAGTTGTTAATCTACTAATTCCAATTTAATACTGAATACATGGGATGCTCATTTTTCCATCTTTTTAAAATTAAGAAAAGTCAAAAGAAAGACATCGAGAAAGGATGAGAACATAAAATTTATAGGAGAAACCTGTTAATTTGCTAATGAAGTACAATCCAAGAATTGCAAATCAAGCAATGAAACAGCCCTTTTCTCCTTACTCTTACAGATTACAAAACTAGAGAGATAATACCAAGGAGGAAGGAGGATGTCTACCGGGATGCACCTGCTAGCCATCCCGGCCACAAAGGCAAACCCTCGCGGAATAAATGCAAGTGTATCCTGTGACCAAACCCTCCACAACTGGCTTCTGTCCCACTGAGACTGTCCCTGGGTACAGAGGAAAATATGTATGAAGGTTTGCAGTAGCTCAGACGTCTTTCTGAGGACAGCTGAGTAAGTATTATGCACACCATGGAGGTGACAGAACCACTGTAGTGATTACAGAACCAAGTAGCAATGATCCAATAAATAAGAAGCACCATTGACGGATCTCAAAAAAATGAACTGGGGAAAAGGATGGAATGAAGTGGGATTTGTGGAACAATATCATGTCTGCAAATTTCTAGAAGTTATAAGCACAAAAATACATGTTTTCGTATGTGTACAAATAGAAGTTTAAAAAAAGACTAAAGAAAGTGGGTGGGAAGGATATACATTACATTAATGGGAAGTGGTTGTCTTGGCAAGAAAGAAGAGGAGCTGTGCAGAGATGGATGTCACAAAGCCAGGAGCTTGAGGTGTTTGAGAAACTCAATCTCAGTGACTGCGGTAACAGATCATCTCAGGTAACTGCGCCCATCCCTCACCACACACACAAACCCACCCACACACTTAAATTGCATTCCAATCCAACTGAAGACAAAGGCTTCACCCAGAACTGTCAATCAGAAAAGGCAACGTGCTTAACTACTATTTAAGTAACTCTACCCTGATCATTTGTTTTCACAGGTTAAAAGATTTTAAACAACTATCCTGGAATTCATGCAATGGTTAAATTAATTTAGTTGCATTTATTAAACTTAGAAATTCTTGAACTATATACTAGCTGAAGTCAAATATATGTATTGACTGGAAGATGGAAAATTCAGCCAAACTCTTAGGATTATTCAGATACACCTACAGCATGAGGAACAGGGAGATTCAGTGCTACTCGGCATTACTTCTATAAATGGGAAACAAGGGAATGGGGGTTTAACTTACTGCTTTAACACATTTTACAGCTTTCAAATAAAATCCCCAGTGGTTCAACTGTTAGAGGTATTTGAGATGAATATTAAAAGTCCAGGAGCCTATATTCTTTGTGCATGTGTTTGGAAGAAAAATGTTTTTAGTTTCTGTATTTATTTACTATATTTTTATTTTTTTATCTATTTACTTTAAAGGACATGAAAGTCAAGGCTTTCAGCCTGGGGCATGATAAGTTTCCAAGGTGTATAGCTCCACTTGGGGCCCTGATATTTGGCTCCTGGCACTGTCTCTGGCCAAAGGCATGAGTCCTCTGTCCCTGTGCTTCCCTGGAAGACCTGGTGGGTACTCTGGATAAAGGAGAGAGTATGGTGGTTTCCAGTGCATGACCAAAGTGGAGACTGTGTAAGGGAGGTATGTTTTTACTGGCGGGTTCTGGCCCCACCCCCATGCCCAGTGTGCTCACCGTGCCTTCAGGGTCCACAAGCAGCAGGTGCTTGGCCTGGCCGTTGTGCATGCCTGTGAGGACAAAGGAGCCTGGGTTGGTGGTGCTCTTCCTGACCAGGAAGTCTCCGTCTTTCTCCAGCAGCCCCTCTGCCTCCTTTCTGCTCATCTCTCCTTGGTACCAAGGCTCAGCTTTCAGTTCCTCCAGCATCTTGGCATCTGGTGCTCTGGGTGACACAGGGCTGATGCACTCCACTGATGCTGCCTTGCTCAACACAGGCCCCAAGGACTGGTTCTTGAGAGCATCTTCAAAGGGTTCTGTTGTCAATAACATTTACCAACAAGTCAATCTCGTGAAGAGCAAAGGATGAAAAATACAATATGAGAAATGGAAATGCAAAGGCAACTCCTCTCTCAAAAAAAAACCCACTGGAAAAAAATAACCAGCTCATAATATAACAAGAATCATGAGAACAAACATTTAAAAGCACAGCCCAAATTTTGGCATGACTTTCTGATGAGTCTGCCTTCTTGAGACAGCTGGGAGTTGTGCTGTGTGCCAATTATTGATTCAAGCACATGCTTTGTCTAGTTAGCTAGAATGGCTTCATTTTTGCACACTGAGGACGCTGTGCATATTACACACCATCTACTTTCTCTAGAACATCAGCCATCTTTATTCATTTATTTATTGAGATACGGTCTCACTCTATTGCTCCAAGCTAGAGTGTTGTGGCATCATAGCTCACAGCAACCTCAAAGTCCAGGATTCAAGTGATGTTCTCGAACAGCTGGGACTACAGGTGTGTGCCACCACACCTGGCTAGTTTTTTTTCTATTTTTAGTAGAGATGGGGTCCCCCTCATGCTCAGGCTGTTCTCAAACTCCTGAACTCAAGCAATCCACCTCAGCCTCCCAGAGTGCCAGGATTACAGGTGTTAGCCACTGCACCTGGCCTCAGCCAGCCTCATTAACAAACTGAATAAAAATCCGCCAATACCAAAGGAAAACGTGAGCTACAAAGCTTTGATTTCATGCAGAACCTAAGCCCAACCCATCTAAGGTTTATTTCAAAATCTTTGCGTGAGGCAAACTTTTATTTTTTTTATTTTTAAATAATGTCAATTACGCATATTTATTTGTAATAGTAAGACTTCCCATAGGTGAAACATGTTACAGTTACCTATAAACATTTATTTTTTACTGTTTACAAATTGAATAATTATGTAATGTTTGTATATTGCAACCAAGTGAGTTATAGAAAAGTCACATAAACAATATAAATCTGATACCCAGATGCACCTTTTAGAATGAGAAGAAAAGTGACATTTACTGGGCACTTCTTGTGTGACTTGCTCCAGGCTGGGAGCTCTACTTCTATTTCACCTTCACTTGTTTCCCTGGGGAAATAGGCTCCCATGTGAGTGCCCGAGACCGTCTTGGTTTCATCCCCTTCAGAGCACACATCTCAGTGCAGGGCCCACGTGAATGGTGAGAACATGTCTCTAACATCCACAAAGACCAGTGGCAAAACAAGTAGCCAGGCAGTCCAATTAAATCTCAGTGTTCGATTTTGAAATAAGGCAGTGTGTATAAAAACACTCTGAAAAATGCACATGGTGCTACACTAGTGTGAGGCGTTATGATGACTGTTCCAGACTACACTGTCTACTCTGGACGACACAAGCAGCATAGGCTGGTGCAGTTCTTGCCTGAGCCCAGCCACCTCCCCAGAGCCCAGCTTGCTCCAGGGACTTGGCTCACACTCTGGAAGAAGGCAACAAATGCTGTAAATCAAGCCTAATTTATGAAATGTCAGTAGAGAATGGACAAAAGTGAGGTAACAAATAAAACCAGAATTTGGTCTTTTTGACACTATGACAAATTTTGGGTATAAAAAGACTAAATTACTCACAAAAATTGCGTTTGTATATTTTCTCTTGTATTCTACTTTTCTCCAGATAACCTGGAGGAGTTGAAAATTTGTATTTTTCTGTTTCTGCACTATCATCATCTTTGCTGTCATCCACATCATCAGCATCATTCCCATTATCCCCATGTTCACTTTTATTGACACTACCATCACCATCACTACCACCATCACCCCATCATCACCATCATCACCACCAGCACCACTACCACCACCATCATCACCACCATCATTACCACCAGCACCATCATCACCACCATCATTACCACCAGCACCATCGTCACCACCATCATTACCACCAGCACCATCATCACCACCATCATTACCACCAGCACCATCATCACCACCATCATTACCACCAGCACCATCATCACCACCACCACCATCACCACCACCACCATCATCACCATCACCATCACCACCATCACAGTATCTCACCACCTTCACTACTTTTATCACCATCATTATCACCATAAGCACCATTACCATCACCACCATATGGCCATCACCACTACTGGCATCACTACCACCATTATCATCACCATGAGCACCACCAGTCACCATCATCAGTCTTTTTTTTAGCAGTAGTGGTTCAAGATAAAGAACATGGAATGTTGGCTTTTTTTTTGCTTTTGTACCTTCCAAAAGACACCAACCTTTCCAAGGCTCTTTCTCCTTTCTGTCTTTGCTTTTCTGATTTTGGGAGCAGTACTAGAAATTAAATGATAGGGAAAGGCTGGCTCTGGTTCTGATTTTTCCATCTCAAACCCCAGGCCAATCTAACTGTCCTCAGGCTCTGGGACCAGAAGTCACTGCTAAACTTCCTAAATTAAACAGTAAAAATAGTCTGACTATAAATACAACTGCTGACCTGCAGCTGGGGGACTCTGTAACAAACAGAGCAGAGGCCTGAAGAACCCCCACCAGGCTGTGCATCTTGGGAAGTGGCTTCACACTTGTCAGGGTTTCCACATGTATCTAAATGCAGGGACTGAAGGGAACAGATTAGGTGACCTTTAAGTTGCTCAAAGCACTGGGATTTTATAGTTCTTCTGGCTCAGGTGATTTTCATAAGAGAAAATGGAAGTCTGGGGTGTCTGGGGAGCCAAATTGGCTGAGAAGGAACAGACTATTGTGCATGATGCTACCTGATTATAAAAGTACTTAACCCTGTCCTCATTCACACAAAACACCACAGATAGAAGGTTTTGGACCAGCAAGGCTGCCTTTTACAGGCAGTAAAGTTACTTAGCCTCTAGGATTCTTTGTTTCCTCCTTTGAAAACATAGATAATAATAGTAATCATAACATCTTACAGGGTCATTGCAGAAATCAACCACAAGAATATGTGCCTGGCACATGGTAGAAACTCATTCAGTGCTAATCTCCTTCCCCTCCCTCTTCAGCCTACGAAATTCTCAAGGACTTTGGAAAGGAAACTTTAGCATATAAAGGTCTTTGTAGCTTGGAAAGCTTTTTCAAAATTCTTTCACAATAATTCCCACTTTCATTAATCAATCTGTGCCCTTTCATGTTTGCATCTTTTGCAACTAACACACTAGTTGGCACACAAGACCCAATTAATATTTAAGTGAATAAATAAATACATTTATTTATGTATATTGTTTGTCTTAATATAGTTGCAGACCTTTGTGAGGAAAGTCCATTCAAAAAGGGGGGAAATTGTTTTGCGGCTTAACTGTAGAGAAGGCTATAGTCTAAAAGCCTCAAACGAGCCCAGTCATCACCTAAAAAACTGCAGCTAATCATTGCTATTAACCCAAAGCCTGCTAGCAGAAAATTCAGTAGTTGCCCAAATTTCAAGTAAATAGCAGTAGAAAAAGCAATCTCCAAAGGGAAGGAAACCAGAGAGCAACAGAAACCCACTCATGTCAAAGAGGTCTTTCCGCGGGCTGCTCTCAGTGCTACTGGCCACAGCTGGCCAGGCCTGCGAAGGAATCTGCTGGGTGTTGACATAGGTGGGTGCTTCTCCCAGGGGGGCCAAGTGCGAGTTCCCTTCTGGAGTGCTGTAGGTGTCCAAGGACCCTGCAACAAGAAAACATGACCTTTATTCTCTTAGGATGATGACACTATTCTTGCCTCTACAGTGAATCCACCCAGCACTTCCTAAGTTCCTTAAGCTGCCAGCAAGAAAACTCTGCTTGCTTAAATTCTCCTCTTCTGAGTCTGTCACCACACACCACTGTGACCTAGCTAAGATCCAGCCAGCCTCTCATGTCAACAGGGGATCTGCCAGTCAGCATCAGAGTGGACATTGTGTTGTCTCCACCATGACGGCCTTACCAAATATTCTGGGTCCCTCTGCCCAGGCTCATAGGAATTAAGCAGGCAGGATGTGCCTGGGTCTCTCCTGTCCTTTACAAACACTTCAAGATCCAATAACCAAGCAGAAGAACCACAGCCTGATTTGAATTGCTTTTATTTTCTTTCCATGTAAGGGAATGCTATATAAATTGACCCCATCTGAGCCATGAAGTATAGGCCCTGTGTTTAGAAAGATACCTTTCTAAGTTTTAAGGAACTAAGGGTCCCTCCTTACAACATGGACCTTAGCTGCTGACATGCGTCTATGGAGAGCACGGGATGCTTCTTTGATGGGACTTCCCATTTGGTCAGTGAGTGTGCTGAGGTCACCTGGAAGTGGTATGAAAGGTGCCTGAGAACACCTGCCCGGTCACTCTTGGAATCTTTCTGTGGGTGTTCTGTCTCCAATTAACTTACATAACATATTCACGAGAACGCTCTGTGACGCTCACATTTCTGGAAAGAGGGTGTCTCATACCCTACAGGCGGTGGCGTGTTAAAGCCAGCTCAATCCAGCTGGCAAGAGGCAGTTCAGGGCTTTTTGAAAAGCTTCCCCCAAAGCCCATTGTGGGATGTTTGCCAGCATGCCACAGTCTCCCATCCCTACATGTGAGAGTGAAGTGCCGTCCTGACACTCCTCCACTGAGGGGTGTCACCTGCAAACTCATCGACTGAGTCTCCACTCTGCTGCCCCTAAACGTGATATCTATGTTTAAGAGGCTGAGCCCAAATTAACAGGTCCTTGCTTAGTGACAGCTATTTGCAGTTTACATGTTTGTATACATTGCAAACAAATCAGCCTTTAGAAAAGAATTTCAAAAACAAATCTTAAAAAGGAGAGGATCAGAAGCCCAGTGAATAACAACCTTTCTGACAGACCTTTCCAAATGTCAATGACACCATGGTGTCACCTAGAGTTCATGTTCATTTAGGGGGAATAGCTATCAGCACATTAATAAGTGACATTCTTATTTGTTCTGTGATAAAATATATTTACCATTTCCAAATGCAAGTTTGAAATGTATTGCGAGTGTTGAGTTTCAAGTCCCAGGCCAAGAACTTGTATAAGGCTCATTTTGCTCTGGTGAGTCTGCTCTATCACCTGCTCTCTATCAATCTGAAATAACTTAAATATACAAAAAAAGACCTATTTTAAAATAAACCTGACATATTTACAATAAAGTATCTGATGGTGATAACATGTCTCCTTTAGTCCTCACCAGTTATCACATGTCCATGTGTACACATGTTATTTAAATATATTTTAAATGTATATAGAACAAAAATAAATAGCCCACAGTGAAAAATTACCACTGGCAAAATGATGGCTTTGATTTACTCTTCCCATCTTTTTCTGAGACAGAGCCATGTGGTGGTTTTGTCCAGACCTTATGTTTTATTGACCAGGCCAGCAATGTGGGTCTTCTTTTATTCAGGGCAGGCAACACATGGAATTCTTTTGCATGGGGGAAATTCTTAAAATTTATTGTCACCTGCTCCCTGAGACAGATGGCTATAATGGTGGAATAAACCTTAACATTAAATCAATAAAAAGTTTAATTTCTATACATAAAATCATCAAGTGAATCCATCTCTCACAGACTCTATAGACTTAGCAGCAAGAACTCCAGAGCTACTGAAAGAGTTATTAAAATTTTTAAGAAGGAAAAAAGTTTAAAATTTAAAAAAATCTTTAAAAGACAGATGCATAGATACTTAGAGATAGGAATATATTCATACATATGATAAGTATGTGCATAATTAACTGTCTAGAGAATAAAGATTCATGTGAGCAATTAGCAGTTAGTACTTAGTTATATCTAAATTATTATAGTTATATCTAAATATATCTAAGTTGCCTATTTTTAGGTATAAATTATAGATAAGTATATCTATATTATTTTTAATGTTACTACATTTGATAAGACATAGAAATAGCCTCTGAAAGTACGCAGGGCCTGTAAGAGACTTATATCCTTGATTTGGTCTCTGCCATCAGTTCCCAGCCTGGGGTAGGTATCTTCACATTCCTTTCAAAGTTGACTCTGAGTCAGGGGAGATGAGAAGAGGAGTGGGACAGGAATGAAAGGCAACAAGTTGCTGTACAAGCCATCGGTGCTCAAACTTGCTGGAAAACTTGGAAACATCATAAAACATCCTTTGGAGTTGCCCCACCAGCTCCCATCTGAAACTGGTGAAGGTGGGTGCCCTTGGGATATCAGTTCCTTAGCACTGTGGGCAAGAAAGTTCTCCCAGCATAGGAAGCCCGGAGGTGGACAGTCCCCAGGGTGCATGAGACAGAAGGTGCAGGCAGAGTATGAACTGGTCCTGGCAATGCAAGAGATGCTACCTGATTTGTGCCTGTGAGCATCAGGGACATTATTTCTATTTCTGTAATATACTTGGGAATCTACAGCACCACCCACAACAAATATTTCCAGAGGGTCACTCTGCCACTCCAGAGGAAACAGATGGCCCACTGGCAAGTCCATTAATGTTTAAATGTCCTTTTTCTTTCTCACCTGCCTCACCTTCCTTCTCACCTTGCCTGACAGGTGTTTGGTGCCAATCTTCGCCAAATGTGTCTCCCAAGTGTCTTCCTTGGTAATAAGTTTGCTCTTTTCCTGCAAACTATAGACACAAACATATACACAAAAAGGAAGAATTATCTTCTTGTTTTCTTGCCTTTGGAAGCCATAGGACAGCAGGCAGCACCTGAAGGGCGCCTGTATCTTTTGTTAAGCCCAACTTTCCCTCGTGCCTCATGGCTGGCATTAAGAGTTGAGAAATAAGTTTGTGTGGGTGTGAGGAAAAGGCTGTATCTCCATCAAAACTACACATGGCCCCCTCCTTGTTTGCATTATCTCCCACCACCCTCCACCAGTGCGACAGCAAATCAAGCTCTTCCATATGCATGCCTTAAAATACATTTTAGTTAGAGAGTATCTACGTGTCAGAACATACTTCCCACTCAACACATATGCCTATAATCATCTACACTCAGGCAAGTTTGCTCTATGAACCAGGAAATTTCCTATGAAAGCCAGGAAACTCCCTCTCTGTGTCACATTTTGGATCTCAGTGTTATTTTGCCATTTTTATTGGTATCATTATCATTCACATAAGATAAGTGATGTCAAAATTTCCTCTAACAAAATATAGATATTATAACTCTAGAAAGCAATTGCCTTATTAGAATTTTGAGTTGGAGGGAAAATTAGGAGAATGAATAAAATAGAAAAACTCAAAAAATTCTCATCATTCTAAGGGCGTATATTCCCTCTTTGTAGAGAACCTAAACCACCCCGGGCCTTTTTAAAGTTTTGAATTCTCTCTTCCATTCACTGAGATCAAAGCATGATGGTCTTCATGAGGATGGAGAGGACATACCCAGACTCAGACCTTAGGAATCACAAGATAGTTGGCTAAGGCATTATGATGCTTTGTGAGAGTTCATGAGTTACGACATCAAAAACTGAACAAAACATTGACCTGAAATAAAATTAAAGGAAATAAAGTTAAGTTCATCACCATCTAAGAAAAAGAGTAGAAGACTCACCTGGGCTGTGTCAGGGGCATGAGGTCTGGTTTTTAGTCTAGCATCAAGAAACCCCCCTGGAGGAGGCATCTTGCTGGGAATGCTATTGTAGTAGGGATGGTCTGAGCCTTCTCCCTCTTCTTCCGTCCATGGTTCATCCAGACTCTGCATTCTGTTAAAAGAGAATTTTCCAGTGCTTTAGCCAAATTTGAGCTTGCAGCGAAAAAAGAACAAATCTGATGTTAGTACCTAATACCAAGAAAAGAGTTTAGTCAATTCTCTTTAACCATCTAGGTCTTAGGCATAGATAAAAAAGCAGGTTAATGGTTTGGGCAAATATTCCTGCTTTATTCAGAGTTGCACACACTGGAAGACTGGAGTCATGTTTAAATGAGCTTCTTTTATAAAATACATTTTGATTAAGAAAGAAATCATGCCCAAGAACAGCCACCTTGGCCAACAAATTCTCAATACAGGCAAACATTTCAGTGTCATGAAATTTATCCAAAACAAAATAATTTTAAAATAGAGACGTAGTGATATCAAGGGAAATAGCAAAGAAAGGACATCTGAAAATTCCATTTTCCATAAAAGCAACAAGAAAACTGGCCAAAAACCAAAACCAAAAAACCTACTTTTGCCAGATTCAATGTTTTCAGAATTCAGAATTAACCAGAATCTTACAATAACTCAGGGGGGTATTTATGTTTAAAAAAATAAGCAAATAGCTGTAAGAATATTATCTCTGTGGGATTTTAAATCATCCAGTTTTCATCTCTGATAGCCTTGAATTTTCATCTCTGATAGCATAGATATCACTGTGATTTCACATCAGCAGCCTAGCAGCCACAGTAGGGGCAGAGCAGCACTGAGGGTCCACCAAAGCCCCAGTCCTAGAGAACTATCATTATTTGACATGTCTGTTGGTTCTTTGGAAGATCCAACTCCCAAGGCTGTCTTTACTTGGCCTGACCTGATTTGGAGCTTGCTCAGGGCAAAATGTCTCTTCTCCCAGAGCCATTTGTCAAAAACAATTAGAGACAAGTGTTTAACATTGTGGCTCACTGAGGCAGAGGGCAATATTTGGGTCAAATTGAAAACATTTGGGTTAATCCAGAAGCTTAAAAGAAAAAGCTTGGAAATCATATGTTTATGAGAACTTTAATAAGCTCTGACATATCTCTGGGAATCTAGAAGGACACAGGCTGTGTTCATGCCCAGAGTTGTGTGGCTGCTTAGAATAGATTTAAGAAGATTGTAAGCTCTCACCTCTGACTGACCTTGAAGCTATGTCAAAGAATAAAGTGAAGGCAAGGGCAGAGTTGGCAACTACCTGGCTAACTATTGAAGAAGAACCCCAACACAATGAACAGAGCCCCTCAGAAAAGACTAAGAGACTTCATAGTTCCAAGCATTTAAGGAAATATCTCCCCAATCATTAGCTGACCAATAAGCAA
The DNA here is from genome assembly GCF_000181295.1 of Otolemur garnettii. Lineage (NCBI taxonomy): Eukaryota > Metazoa > Chordata > Mammalia > Primates > Galagidae > Otolemur > Otolemur garnettii. The sequence continues at coordinate 3,147,733 of NW_003852483.1, read as the reverse complement.
ACCAAACAGGGGCATCAGTGGACAAATCTGCCAAAGAATACAGACTTTACAGAATTAGTTTAGAAAACCACTAAAACAAACAACCTCTCAAAACAAATAGGAATAGCAACAAATTTCTGAGGAAGAGAGAAATCTTATTTCCAGAGTTGCCACATTATATTATTTAAAATTTCCAGTTTTGAAAAATAAAAGAGACATGAAAAGAAATACAAAAGTATGGCTTATATACAGTAAAGAAACAATTAATTAACTGTCCCTGAGGAAACTCAGACTTCATACTAACTAAACAAAGACTCTAAATTATCCAAAGAACTAAAAAAAGCCATGCATAAAGCTCTAAACAGAAGAATGTCACCTCACCAAACAATGAGTATCAATACGGATACAGAAATAATAATAAAAGAGGTATACAGAAATTATAGAGTTAAAAATTCAAATAACTGAAATAAAAAATTAGCTTGAAGTTCTTTAGGTTGAGTAGACAGAAGAAAGAATGATAGATCAATTGAGATTATGCAGTCTAAGGAACAGAAAAAATAAAATTACTAAAATTGAAAAGAGCCCCAGAGATGTATATGACACCATTAAACCAAACATACACATAATATAGTGCCCTGAGGAGGAAGGGCACTGAAAAGTGCAGGCCTGAAAAGGGCAGGGCTGAAATAATGGCTGAAAACTTCCCAAATCTTATTTTTAAAAATTGATCTATACATCCAACATGTTCAAAAAAACTCAAGTTGAGATAAACTCAGAGAGTCACATATCATAATTAAATTATTTAAAGCCAAAGAAAAACAGAAAAAGAAAGTCTTGAAGGCAGCAAGTGAGAAGCCACTATCATGTACAAGGGCTCCTCAATAATATCAACAGCTAATCTCCTATCAGAAACAATGGAAGTCAAAGGCATGGAATGACATATTCCATGTGCTGAGGGAAAGACTGTCTACCAAGAACTTTATATCCATAAAACTTTATATCCTTCAAAAAAGAAGCAGACATTAAGATATTCTCAAATAAATACAAATGAAGAAAATTCATTGCTAACAAAACTGCCCCGTGGCTCGGCGCCTGCGGCTCAAGCGGCTAAGGCGCCAGCCACATACACCTAAGGTGGTGGGTTTGAATCCCCAGCCCAGGACCGCCAAACAACAATGATGGATGTAACCAAAAAAATGGCCGGGCGTTGTGGCAGACGCCTGTAGTCCCAGCTACTTGGGAGGCTGAGGCAGGAGACTCACTTGAGCTCAGGAGTTGGAGGTTGCTGTGAGCTGTGATGCCATGGCACTCTACCCAGGGGGATAGCTTGAGGCTCTGTCTCAAAAAAAAAAAAAAAAAACTGCCCCGTAAAAAATACTAAAAGTACTTTAGGCTGAAATGAAAGGGCAGTGAACAATAATTCATACCAATATGAAGAAATAGAGAATAATGGTATAGTTAGCAACATAGGCAAATATAAAAGATAATATAAATGTAGTTTTTCCTGTAACTCTTTTATGTCACCCCTCTAAAAGACAACTAAATGAAGAAATAATCTGTGTCAAAAGGCACATAATGTATAAAGATGTAATTTGCATAACAACAATAGCACAAAGGAGAATGGAAGAATGAAGCTACATAGGAGCAAAGCTTTTATATATTATTAAAATAAAGGTGGTATCAATCTTAACTAAATTGTTATAAATTAAGAGGAAAACCATATTCCTCAGGGTAACCACTGAGAAAATTACTTTTAAAAATAGTAAAATAGACAACAAAGGAGTTAAATGGTACACTTAAAAATATTTATTTAACAGCAAAGGAAGTATTAATGGAGCAATCAAACAACAAAAATGAAATAAAATGTATAGAAAAAATAGCAAAATGGCAAGGAAAAAATCCTTATGGAAATAATTACATTAAATATAAATGCATTAAACACTCCAACTAAAAGGCAAAATTGGAAGGATGAATTAAAGAATGGTCTGACTACATGCTTCCTCTAAAAGACATGCTTTAGATTTAAAGACATAAATAGATTTAAAGTATGTAAAAAGACATTTCATGCAAACAGTAACACAAGAAAGCAGGATTGGCTGTACAAATATTAGCCAAAATGGATTTTGAGACAAAGTTTTTACAAAAGTAAGGAAGATAGGTTTATAATGATACAAGGGTAGTCCATCAGGAAGATATAACACTTATAGTAGAACCTCCATAGTTGACCTCCTCCCTGCATTGATAACCTCCTTAAGTTAACCTAATTTTCATAGAGTGGACATGTGCCATATGTACTCAATGTATAGTAGGCCTAGTTCCTTATGTTGACCACTTCCATATATTGACCAATTTGTTATAATCCCTTGAGTGAGGGACTCAACCTACAGAGGTTCTACTATATAAATATGGGTATCTCACAATAGACTCCAAAGTACATGAAGCAAAATCTAACAAAACCAAAGTGACAATTCAACAATAATAGTTGGACAGATTAATATGCCACTTTCAATAACAGAACAACTAGACAGAAGATTGTGAACTAGAAGACTTAACAACTCAATAAATTGAGACCTAACAGACATGTATAGAACACCGTATTCAACTACAGCAGAATCAAAATTTTTCTCGAGTGCATATGGAACATTCTCCATGATAGACCATATGGTAAACCATAAAACAAGCTTAAAAAAAACTGAAATCAGATAAAGCATTTTTCAAAACACAATGGGAATCAAAGTAGAAATCAATATTAGAAAGAATTTTGGGCAAATCACAAGTAAATAGAAATTAAACAACATATTTCTAAATTTTTTAAAAAGGGTCAAAAAAGAGATCACAAGGGAAATTAGAAAATATTTTAAAATAATTGAAAACAAAAACAACATACCAAAATTTATGAGACAAAGCAAAAGAAGTGCTTTTATTGTACAGTGTAAACATTTGACCAGGCACAATGGTTCACATCTGTAATCTCGGCACTTTGAGAGGCTGAAGTGGGAGGATCACTTGAGGCCAAGAGTTCAAGTCCAGCCTGAAAAACATAACAAGGTGCTATCTCTACAAAAAATTTTAAAAGTTAGCTAGATGTGGTTGTGTACACCTGTTGTCCTAGCTAGTTGGGAGGCTGAGGTGGGAGGGTCACTTGAGCCCAGGAGTTTGAGGTAGCAGTAAAATCTAATTGCACCATTGCACTCCAGCCTGGGTGACCAAGTGAGACCCTGTTGAAAAAAAAAAATAATAATACCTATGCAACAGAAGAAGAAAGATCTCAAACCAATATATGAACTTCTACCTTAAGAAACTAGAAAAAGAAGAGCAAACTAAACATAAGCAGAAGGAAGAAAATATTAAAGTGTAAATAGAGAGTAGAAAAACAATAAAGAAAATTCATAAGACTGAGAGTTGATTCCTAGAAATAGCAACAAAATTGTTCAAGTCCTAGCTAGACAGATGAGGAAAAAAGAGAGGACTGAAATTATAAAAATTAGGAATGAAAGAGGAGATTTACTACCAACCACATGGAAATTTAAAGGATTATCAAAAGAAACTATGAATAACTATATGCCAACAAATTAGATAAATGGAGAAATTCCCAGAAAGATTCAAACTATCAAAACTGACTCAAGGAGAGATAGAAAATTTGAATAAACATGTGATAAATAGAGACTGAATTAGTGATCAACGAACTTAAGTTGCAAGGAAAGCCTAGGATCACATGGCTTCCTGGTAAAATCTACCAAATATTTAAAGAACAATTAACAGCCATACTTCACAAACTCTTCTGAAAAACAGAAGAGGAGGGTTGGCACAGCTTGGGCCCAGAGAACCTGGTGCATGTAGGGTGGGTTCTCTCTGCCTCATCTGGAGGAACAGAGCAATCCCAGAGAGGGTCACCCTCACTCCTGCTCTCAGACCTGCCCACTGGACACAGGGAGAGATTACTAGACAAGGTGAGGAGGATATCAGCGCAGTCAACACAGTAGGAAGCTACAGGCAGGGGCCCCTGTTACTGGTCTGTTTTAGAAACAATGTTGATACTTGCATTTGGAGTCGACATCTTTCTCCACAGCTAAGATCCCAGCTACTTCATTTTCTTTCCCCAGAAGTCCTTCAAACTTTATTATATAGAAATATATACAGGACTCAATACCTTAAGTGTACTGCCAGAAGAGCACTGTACTTAAATTAACTCTCCCCACTCAGTTTTGTACATATAATTTTAATAGTATGTATTTGACTTTATGCAAAATTTCAAATATAGGGAAGCGTAATAATTAACATGAAAGATACCTATCCATCCACTACCAAGAATAAATGTGTTAAAATTTTTGCAATATTACATGCTTCCTTTCTTAAATGACATAAAATTTGTCAAACTTTCTTTAGGTGGATAGAAAGATAAATGATATTAACAGTAAAACGTTAATGATACAATCTAGATGGTGAATACAGAGGTGCTCACCATAAGTTCTTTGCGTATGTTGGAACATTTTCATTGCAAAATGTTAGGGGGAAAAACTTCTGGACCAACAAGCCAAGCCCACACCCCCCACCTGCCCCTCTCAGGTATCCTAAAGTTGATGTATAATATTCAGCATATTTTTATACTCTTTCTACACCTGTACTTGTCCATAAACCATTTATAAACCACCCATTTATAGAGGGTGCCAAAAATATATATACATTTTAAATAAGGAAAAAAGTTGTATTAAAATTGTAATACTTAATATGTACAAATAATATTTTTTATCTTGTATATTGTAGCTGTATCTCTTGTAATTGCAGAAGTCAAACGTAGTTTGGATATCACAATTTTAAAACATTTATCCCTTTCTTAAAATGTGTATACATTTTTTGGCACCCTCTGCATTTATGATTTACGTGTTTTTTAAATGTTCATAAATAGTTCATATTTTTTGCCATGTTCTTTTCCACTCCATTATGAATTGTGAGATTTATCCTGTGTACTGATGAATTTTGTTTACCTATTATGTCCCATTACCTATAAAATAGAAAATGTGTCTCCCTACTCTCCTACCAAGGGCCTTCAAATTGCTGCCACCTTCCGCCTCTAACTCTCCTTACACACCATGTTCATGTCCCAGCTTGCTGAAGTTTCTAGCAAGCTGGGGAAAGTGGGTCCTTTGCAGGCTTCTCTGTAATGAATGTCTTAAAGGGAATTTTCCATGGAATGAGGAAAAGAAATGAGAAGTCACTTTTAGGAAAGGTAAAAACTGAGAAAGGAGAGGAAAGAAGGCTTCATAACAACCAAGCTAAAGATGGACACTGACTGCATGACTAAGTCACAAAATGTGACTTTAGAAATTAGAAAAAAGTAAAAGGTAAATTAGGAAGTAAAGTTTTGCTTACAGTGAACACATCATTATAAGAGATTTTCATTATGCAAGTTCAATCAAGGACAGAATAGCGAATGACCAACATGCCCCATATTATTTTTTTTAAGGCTTTATGCTACATAGAATATTCTTATGTCTGAGGAAATTCAATGGTAGAACCTGAACATTTTTCATAGTAAAATGAATATCTCACAATTCCTGTTCACATTCACCATTTCATTTAACACTTTAGAAAACTGTCAGGCCAACTATTATTCCTGTTTCACAGAGCTACTGAGCCCCAGAGAATTGATGGAACTTGCCCAGGGCCACATAGAACGTAAACAAACTACAAAGCAGTGGAATCGCAAAGGGAGGGGCTCTTGCAGCCTGACTTTGGCTAATCTTGAGGACAGGGACAACAGGATGCATGGAACAGTGAGACAGACCCGAGGAGCTAACATATGGGAGCATCACATGGTTGCAGAGGAAACAGAATGAAAAATTATAATGAAGTAGCTTTTCTGTAACCTTAGCTACCATCACTATAGTTTCAAGAAAATGTTTTTCTACACATTCAAAGCGTCATCCATATGTTGGTTTCCATCTGTTGGTTTCCTGTGCCACAGCCCAGCTCCGACCAGGCATCTCCACGGCCAGGAAGCCCTGTGATTCACTGCACCTGTCCAGAGCACAGTTCAGAAGGGCTGAAGAGGAAAGGTCACAAAACTCAGATAGGCTGCTATGAATGGTGTCACAGTACTACTCACCGATCCTGGAGTGCAGGGATTTTGGTAGGACACTGCAAATACTGCTTAAACCGGAGCTCAAAGGCTTGTCCAATGGAGCCAATGACATCTTGGGCCAGCCCATCACAGCATTCCAGAATGTGGCAAGCTGGGAGTGAAAGGGACGTAGGACCATTAGAGACAGACACTAGCCCTACCTGAGGGACAGAGGGACGAAGATGTACATGATTCCTTCACAATATGTCCCAGCAGGTCTTCATGCAACTTAGCCTTGAGGGAGCCACCTGCTATAAGGTTTCATGGTAGGTAAGCATTTATTAATAGCCTTTATGCCTACAAAAATTATAGCTTACTTTCTTTCTCTCTTTTTTTGAGACAGCATCTTGATCTGCTGCCTGGGCTTAGAGTATAGTGCAGTGGCATCCGCATAGCTCACAGCAACCTCAACCTCCAAGGCTTCAAATGATCCTCCTGCCTCAGCCTCTTGAGTAGCTGGGAATACAGCCCTGTGCCACCACACGCAGCTATTATTTTTTTTTATGTTTTATAGAGATGGAGGGATTTGCTATGTTGTTCAGGCTGGTCTTGAACTCCTGACCTCAAGCAATCCTCCCACCTTGAATTCCCAAAGTGCTGGAATTACAGGTGTGAGCCACCCCACCCAGCCCATTGGCTCCATTTTAAAATAAATTTTAAAATTTTCAAGTTCAAATTGATGGTCCTTTCCTTTCTTTATATTTTAGAAAACATCACCTCTCACCTTTTTCCTTTCTTCATATTTTAGAAAACATCACCTCCGACCTTGATTTTTATAAAATATAAAGGAACAATGTCTAGAAGAAAACATCAGCACAACAAAGAACCTGATCTTGGCATGAGACAAGTCTCTGTAGGGCTCAGGGGCCTTAAAAACTGATTCAAATGGGCATCAGTTGAATGAATCTTGGTCTGTTCAATGGACTTAGAACAAGTTGTTCATTTAGTGGGAGAAAAATGTTGACCACCAAATACGGCCACTCAAAACAAAAAGAACAACCTCTGGAGATGAATGTAAAATGGTATTAATTACCAGTAGGAACCCCCCAACCACACGCCACTTGTACTTATATAAACTGAAGGCTGACACTCATGAACATTCTCAGAAAAGCAGCTTGTACGAAGGAATAGATAAAAGTTAGAGGTGTCAGCAGGCCAGAATGACAGCCACTCTGAGGCCAGTGAGAGACCTGGAGAGTCCTTACCCTCAACAGTAGACGCCAGCTATCACACGAGGATGTGCTGGCCTGGTGGCAAGGGAGACAAGGGAGCCTCCCAGCCTCTGGCTCACAAGAAAGCAATACTTCTTCTTCAGGGTACTGGAAATACCTCTACTCCTGGGCACACACTGGAGTGCCTCGCCAGTAGCACCACATGTCCCTGTTGAGAAGGCTATGGCTCTCTTGCTGTGACCTGCCTAACATAGCCTTGTTACTAATGGGATGAAGGCACATTCTCCCTGTAGCTACTTCTATCACACCCCACCTTTCTCTTGCAGACAGTCACAGCCTAACTATTTGAGGGAGGGGTCTTCGGGTCTTCCAGGAGCCCTGTCAACAAAGAAGAACACAGGCAGGTGTTCCCTGGCACCAGCAGTGACTAGGGAGACACTGAATTGTGTGGTAGGAGAAGGTGGTACACATCAGAAGGAGTCCTTGTGAAATAGAAAAACTGTTCAGGGAGGGGACAGACACTGCCCTCTCTATACACTGTGGCAACTCATCATAGGGCAGCCCTGGGAATTCACCCAGAGGCAGACCCTGGGGCCTCAGCCGCTTCCCCCGTAGACTCTGGGGCAGGTGAACCTCTGTGGCCATCAGGCAAAGTGCTTCCTGGGAAGAGCAATTGTGAATGTGTTGTTGCTCCAGGTGGCCAGGCAAGCCCTCAGGTACCTAGGTATGTAGGAAGGAAATTGTCTACACGGGGATGGGTTTTGTGACTACTGATATTATTTTATTGGTGACGTTATTGTTTATTAACTATCGACTCGGGGAGTCACAGCATAAGCCTTCACTGAGCAGCTGTTACAGCTGTGCAGGTGATTGTCTGACACGGATCAAAGCATCTTCCCAGCTAAGAAGGAGGTAGGCACCCAGACCTGAGTGAGGGAAAGCTAGAAAGATATGTCATTCCCCAGCCTGTCCTCTGCTTTCCAGCCACTCCTCTCCCAGCCCCTGCTGTCCAGCATCAACACCAGCTAGGAAACCGGCTGGTCGGGACTTTGGAGAACCAGAAAAAAGCCCCGAGAAAGGGTCAAAAAATGTAATGTATTTTTTTAAGAAGAAAATTGGTACCTTAATCTTTAAAATGAAGTATGAAGAGTAAGCTTTACCCAGGGCAGGCTGAGTGACCTCATCCACAGGTCACCAACATGCTATATTCCCAAGGGCAGGAAGCCTGAAGAGTCCACTTTGAGTAGGTTCCTGGACATCTGGAGCCACCCAGCCCCCTGGCAGAAGCACTCAGTAAGGCAAGAATGGCACCCTGTCAGTCTCTGTAACAAATGGGGTGGCAGGACCAGCAGGTGGCAAGCAGACCCACAGACTCTCAGAAACTAAATTACAACTCCACGTCCTGGTACCTGGCAGAGCCCTCAATGAGCTGAGAAAATGCTCTTATCTGTTGGTTTAGTCAAAAGATTTCTTCTGCAAAATGGCCTCTATGTGTTCCAGAAACTCCAGATCCAAACTTAACCTAGACTTGTTCTTCTCTCAAAGTGAAAATGACGCTGACGTTCAGTCTTTAGCTGAAAGTCGCTAACACCTAACCTGCCATGCATAATTTAGTGTGTGCTTCAGATGATAAAGCCTCTGCGCACAGGTGGCCATCAAGCCTGCTGGCCTCTGTAGGGTGTTACCTATCTGTGAAGAGATGACAAAACCAAAGGCAAAATCACAAGCAATGGAGAAGAAATTGACTAGGGAGGTGTGCGGAGTGCTGGTGCCCAGAATCAAGGCTCGAAATGGTGTGAAGTCGAACATGTCTGAAAACGAAGAAACAGCAAAATGAAATCATTCCATGTTCTATCTCATTGGGGCAATCTGACCCATTCACTGATACCCACAGCCTGCGGTAGTGTCATTAACCTAAGGGTATAGGTCATCTGCAACACTGATCTCTCTCTTGCTTAGCCCTGACAATGAGCAATGCTGAAGTCACCTGCCCCAGAGCAGCCACTTGGTCAGGACATCCGTGAGGGCACTCTTAGCAGGTCCCACCACAAAAGCTACTCCATATCTGAGATGAGCCACTTGAGTGCAAACCACTAACTCATGACTGCACTGCGCCCCTTATCATCACACAGCAGGAGCTGGAGCGTAGCGGGTTTCTGCTGTATGGTACCTCCTGATGTGTCAGCCCACACGTCTCCCACGCACTGAAGAATGGTTAACAGCACTGGATGAGAAGGCAGTGCCCAGCTGTGTCCCCATTTGCCAGAGGTCACTGCTTCCTCATTTGTCCCATTAGTCCAGAGGCTCTCAGCTGCACCTGTCTCTCAGTGCCCAAGGCTGCTCTGCGCGGCCTGCTCAGTGCACTGCAGGCCAAGCAAGCCCTCTGGGACACCGGGGCAAGGCTTGTCCATATGAGCATGTTCTCAACAGCCTGTGGGCAAGTTATGCTGTAGTAACAAACAACCATTTGAAATAAAACAGCCATTTCATTTTTGCTTGCTCATTTCTGGGCACCTTTGGTGGTGCTTCAGTGAGCCCGGCTGCTTTGACCTTCAGTCCTGGCTCTGCATATGAGGACTCCTCCACAAACCAGGGAGAGGCAGCAGGGCCTTGTGCCAGGACCACACGCACCTTCCATTCTGCTCTCAGCTCTTCACACGGAGCTGTCACCGGGCTCCTCCCAAACAGGCGGGGGCTGGCAAGTGTGGTCTCCTGCAGGTTCGGGAGGAGGGGAGAGCCGGGTAACAGTGTCGCCTGTCACACCTTCTCAACCCCTGACACTGTCTCTTCTCACTCCTACCAGGAAAGAACTTTCTGAGCTGCGTTCTGAGTACGTGTCTATGTATTTATAAATTATTAACTCATATTCTTGCATTAATATAAGAATATTTTCTAAAAGACATCTTTCATCTTTAAAAAGGATATAGAGAAAATAAGCAAAAGTTTAAGATGTCTAGTTAGCGCTGAAAGCATTTACACTGTCTCAATGAACAACAAATGCTTTGTGTGTGGTTCATCAATAATGATACTAGATAAAAATTTATCTTTGAAATATTTTCATTAATCATTTTTAATTTGGAGGGGCTGATTTATCTTATGTGGTTAGATAGATTATCATTTTTACTCTGAAATGTAGCCTATCAATTGTTCAGATCAGCCATGAATTGACTGAAGTAAATTATCAGTCAGCTCTGAGCTATCCCTTTTTTAGCATAATCCCTAATTTACGGTTTCTTTTTGAGAGGTTTAGTTCAGTTAAAATTAGTTATTAATAATAAAAGCCGTAACTCTACTTCACTAGGTCACTTGACTGCAGCATAGCAGGCTGAGAGCAGAGCACCCTTTCTCCTGTGCTGAGCCCTCCACACCCTCAGTGGTAGGGGCAGCTCACATCCCAAGGTGTCCTGAGTCACCGCACCTTTCCTCTGCTGTGCTGTTGCCGCCCTCGATCTTCAGATTAGAACTAGCTGTGAATAGAAGCTCCAGCCTTCACTTCCCTCCACAGTGGGCTGCTTCTACCTCCTCCAGCATGAGCCTTGGGGAGGCCCTGTGAACAGCAGCACCCTGCCAGAGTTGGGGCAAAAATCTCCTTGGCATTTGGGCTTCCCCTTTCAGGAAGTCACATCCACTGTGCCCCCAAGCCCACCAGACACACACACAGAGAGCACTGCAAGGTGATTTCCATCAGCCTCCTCAGGGCAGCTGGCTTCTGTAGAAGCCTGTTTGGGGCTCACTGCCATCCCCTTATCAGACACCTGGACATGCTAGCAGTTCAGATTCATAGCCATGATCTCAAGCTGCTGGCCACAGGCACAGAAGCCTTGGAGACACCAGAGCCATGACTCAGGTGATGAAAAATTCTGCCAAGCAATGTCTATTATCTTTTCATCTCAGTGAGCTGATTACTCACACCCTTTAAAAGAAATGTTGATCTGGTACATGTATACTATGGAATATTATGCAGCCTTTAAAAAGATGGAGACTTTATCTCTTTTATGTTTACATGGATGGAGCTAGAACATATTCTTCTTAGCAAAGTATCTCAAGAATGGAAGAAAAAGTATCCAATGTACTCAGCCCTACTATGAAACCAATATATAATCACCCACACTTCCATATGAAAACTATAACCCAACTACAGCCCAAGATGAAGGAGAAAGAGAAGGGAGGAGGGGAAGATGGGTGGAGGGAGGTTAATTGGTTGGACCACACTTATGGTGCATTTAACAAGGATACATGTCAAATCTACTAAGTGTAGAGTATAAATGTCTTAACACAATAATTAAGACAGTGTGGTGAAGGCTATGTTAAGCAGTTTGTTATAAGTATTTCAAATTGTATATAAAACCAGCACAGCGTACCCCATAAATGCATTAATGTACACAGTCTTGTTTTACTAAACAAACAAAAAAAAGAAATGTTGAAAACTAACAATTTCTAACCAGACAAAAGGAAACCCCCCCAAACTGAAACAGAGATGTCAGCCAACCCTAGTCTGTTTATTCAGTATAGCCATGAATTCTTCATTGTTCCAGACTTTTTGATCAGCAATAAGATATCCAAGATTCAACTGCTATGCCAGGAAGTTTCTTAATATGTGTCACAGTCCCAGAGGGACAGATTAAAACTAAAAGGAGACAGCATTTCTCACCCATCAGATAGGCAGAAATTTACAAGTCTGAAAGTGCCAAAATGTTGAACCAAAGGAGCTCTTCTATACTAGTCGTGGGATTATAAAGTGAAAGAACCATTTCAGAAAAGTTGAAGATCCCTAAAGACACAATGATTCAGCCTCCAGCCTTCCTACGGTATGATTAGATGCCCTAGGAAAAGCCTTGCAAAGAAGCAAAGAAATACGTGGGCAAAATATTTCCTGAAGACGTCCCTGAACAGACATTCGTTGAGAAGCTCACGCACCAGGCCCTGCCCTAAGACCTGGGACAAACCAAGAAACAAAGTAGAGCCTCTGTTCTCCCCAAGCTTATAGTCCAGCGGGCAGACACTGTAAAGAAATAAAAACAGACCACTATGGTCGGCAGCATGGTGGCCCCCAAGAGATAAGCTCAAATACCAACTTCCCAGGAGCCTGTGAGAAGGGTCTTTACAGATGTGATCGTGTTAAGGATCTTGGGACGCAATCATCCTAAATTAAGGTGGGCCCTAAATCCAACACCAAGTATTCTTGTAAGAGACATGAGAAGAGAAGGCACAGACACAGCAGAGGAGGAGAAGGTGATGGGAAGACTGAGGCAGAGAACAGAGAGATGCTGCCACAGCCAAGGACTGCCTGAGCCACCAGAAGGATCAAGGAGGGATCCTCCCCTGGAGGTTGACTCTGGAGGGAGCACAGTGCTGTGCACCGGATTTCAAACTCCTGGCTTTCAGAATGATGAGAGAATGAATTTCTGTTGTTTTTGGCCACCTAGTTTGTGGTAGTTTGTTACAACAGCCCAAGGAAATGAGTCAACAATGATGGTAATGTAAAATAAAGGCGATGGGGGAGGATGGTGATCAGGAAAGGGCAGTCTAGAAGGGAGCTTTGGAGAAGACGCCTGTAGGCTCTGAGTGTGTAAAGTTTGGGGAGGCTGGGGCCAGAAGGTCCCAGGTGGCACAGGGGGGCCCAGTAAGTGCAAAGGCCCTGAGGTAGGATCTTGCTTGGCATATTCAAGGTCAGCATAGCTGAGTGTCAGGGAATCAGTAGCAGACTCAATTATGGGATAAAAAAAAAAATGTGGCATATACAGTGTTCACTACTATTCATGGTTTCAGGCATCCACTGGAGGGTTTAGAACATACCCATGAGGATATAGAGAGGGGGCTTCTATGTACAGGATGGACATAAAGTTCGTGTGCTATTTACTATGTTCTGGGGGAGGATTTCTCCTTGCTCCCATTACATAATAAATAACACACAAACTTTATGACCATCCTCTATAACGTAATAGGATATGACTTTCCATGGCTTAGTCCAGGGAGAATCAGAGGGTGCCTGATCAGGTATGCTATTGCATTATGAATTATATAAATTCCACATCTTCCCATAGGTAGTCGTGTGTCTAATTTCTGCGTCATCTGTGGCTGCTTTTGTGACCCAGAAGTCCATTTGGAACTGTCTACCAAGTACATAAGGTTGCGGGGGGGGGGGGCAGTCACTGGGTAGTAATAAGAGTTCTAACATAAAAATATAATGGCATATTAAGAGTCCAGCAACACCTGATTTCCTGGCAATTCCATCTGTGTACGGAGTCATCATCTAGGCCTCCTTCTGGCCCTGCCTTTTGACTATAACCCACCAACCTGGTGAGACCCATTCATTGGAAACCCTTATCTCCTTAATTGGAGATGGTGGCTACCATCCTGCTAAATGCCTTGGGCCCGAGACCTTTCACCCTTCCATTAGATTAATTATAGAAGCCGTGAATTCTTGATACCAGAGAAACAAATATAGATTCTTATTTTTTTTCTTATTGGCACTGTATATGTTACGCTCTGTGTATTTTATTTCATTTTTTTAATTACAAAAACATAATATACAAGGATAGCAGCAATTTTTGTGGTAGACTGTCAAGATATATATCAGCATTATTGATGATTTCTAAATATATCTACACAGTCAATAACATACATACTAAAGGACAAACTCCTGGCTTTCAGAATGATGAGAGAATGAATAGGTTCTTATTAGAATTTCTTTTAGATTAACCAAAAACTCAAATAAAGGGGTTTAACCAGGTATCAAGGTGTAAAAAGACAAACGATAATAATATTGAGGGACTTTAACCCACAGCTGTGAAGTTTTGTCTTTTTCTTTTTCTTTTTCTTTTTTTGGCAGTTTTTGGCCAGGGCCAGGTTTGAAGCCACCACCTCCAGTATATGGGACTGGCGTCCTACTCCTTTGAGCCACAGGCGCCACCCCACAACTGTGAAATTTTTACAGAAGACTTTCTGGGACCCAGACATGTCCTGACCCTGTTGGTCCTGAGGAGCTGAGCCCACAGCCCTGTGATACAAAGCACACTCACACAGACAGACCTCAGAGCTCTGTAAGGGGACTTGGATCTATAAGAACATGCAAGCCCTGAATTCTGCCTATTCTGACCCCACAATGGCAGAGGGACCATTCCTATTAAATTAAACCCTGCACTTGGCCTAGGGGAGGAGGAAGGAGATCAGAGCAGCAGGGAGAAAGCCTTTCCCTTCCTGGCAGAAGAGAACCCTGGTAGGGTGCTTATGAGATGGAGGCAGAGCTTGCTCACAGCTGAGTGGCAAGGGGCAGCAGTTAGACCATGCCCTGCCCACGCTGTCCACCAGAAGGCGGGGCCTCCCTGTATGTGAAGAATAGAGATGCAACAGATAAAGATGGCTGCAAATTCCTTGGCACTCTTCCCTGGAAGTCTGGGTCTGATTCCCATGCTCTGGAACCTGAGCTGGCTCTGACTGCTTTGGCTGGTAGGTTACAATGGAAGTGAAACTGCACTGGCCTTTAAGAGCTCTGGAAGCTGCCACCTTGGGTCTCGCGAAGCCCAGAGCTGCCATGGAGGAAACCCTGCTGCCCTGGATAGATGGAGGGACCACTCAGAGTGGCCCTGAGGCTCCAAGGAGAGGGTGAAGGATCTTGCTGAAATAGACTCTGACCATCCTGCCGAGGCCACGAGTGGAAGTGAAGCCAACTTGGACCTTCTCAACTAGCCCAACCTCCAGTCAAAGACCACCACCTAGTGACCCCATTGATTCCGTGTGGACAGATGAATTGACCAACCAAGCCATGCCTGATCTCCCGACCCTTATCAGAACATAAAATATAATAATATTTACTGTGACGCTACTAACCTTGGAGTAGTTTGTGACAGGCAATAGATAAGAGAAAGGAAAGAGTGACTGTCTCCCACTGACTCTCTTGAGCAAAGAAAGGGCCTGTCTCAGTCTGAGGCTACTGTATATGGCACCATAGACGGTGTGACTTAAACAACATGCATTTGTTCCTCACAGTTCTGAAGGCTGGAGTCTAAGTTCAAGGTGCTAGCAGATTTCATGTCTGTCGAGGGCCCTCTTCCTAGTTTGCAGATGCCACTTTCTTGCTGTGTCCTCACATGGTGGGGAGTGAGGGAGAAGGCTCTCTGAGGCCTTTTTTTATAAGGACACCAGATCCATTCATTCCTGAGGGCTCCACCCTCATGATCTAATTACCTCCCAAAGACTCCATCCTTAATTGGAGCCTTTAATTAATATGATACCATCATATTGGGGGTTTAGAGTTTAACATATAAGTTTGGGGGGACCAAATATTCAGTCCATAACAGGACCAAATACTCAGAGCCTGTGTTGATGGTTCCCTCAATCACCAAAAACAGTGCAGGCCTTTTTCTGCAGAACAGGTCTGCCCATTATCTTCACAATAGCACGGCACGCAAACCTCAGGGGCACCTGGCCCAGTGGCCGGAAGAAAGATGCTGCGGACAGATGGCACTCTGGATTTGCCCCCAAGAAACAAAACAAAAGCCTGTGTACTTACAGGGTCCTATGTCCAATGATCAGGACTACACTCCTTATGGATCTACACCTAAGCCAGTTTCTCAGACTTGGCTGTGCACTGGAATCACCTGGGGTGGGTGGGGTCACAGTGTATGACACACCTCTTGGGGTTGGGATACAACTATAAGAGGCACTTTGTCTAACAAATGTAATCAGTGTAACCTAATTCTTCATACCCTCAATGAATCCCAAATAATAAAAAATAATAATAATTTTTTTAAAAAGAAATCCATTGATCCCTGTGACTTGTATTTCTGAAAAATATCTTTCAATCCTGAGAAACTGAAAATGTACAATAATTTGAGGTAAATAAAAACATCCTCCAACCCCTGGATGTCTTAACATAAGCCAAATAATCCAAATGTAAAACGTCTGCTAGGCTGTTTTTAAGAATGCAGGAAATACATTGACATTTCCATATATGATCAGTAATAGCATTTAAGATACATATATCAAGTGCAACTATGTTAAAATCTTATTGTCTCTTTGTGAATAGTAACCATTAAACAAACAAACAGAAAGTATTATCTTCAATGTCAGTACCTACTAATATGTCCATTATTATTCAATAAACATTGATAATACAATAATAAAAAAAAAGATTGTTCCTAGTGTTCCTAGGTCCCTCTCTGAGAGCTAAGCATTGAGATTTTTAAAAGCTCCCCTGGGTGATTTGGAATTGTAGCTCATTTTGAGAACTACTGATCTAAGGAGCTAGTAAATATGTCAAAAAGAAAAAAATCTAAGATTACTTGAAGTTAATTTGAAACACAAATAGAGAAAGAACTTCAGGAGCTGATGACTCTGACTGGGAACCCTCTTCCTCAAAAGGCGCACCCCGACTACTCTGCTATGCCCCCACCAACTTGGCAGGCCCCTGGGGTAGAGAAGGGGTGGCCTCTGTTAGGGGTTGGATCATGTCCTTCCCAAGTTGAGGTCTTAACCCCCAGGACCTCAGAATGTGACCTTATTTGGAAATAGGGTCATTGCAAATGTGACTAGTTAAAGATGGGTCACACTGGATTCAAGTGGGCCTTAACCTAAGACAACTGGCACCCTCACAAAAAGACACTCATGTGAAGACAGACAGGGAGAACACTGTGTGATGGCAAAGGGGCAAGTGATGAGTGATGCCTGTACTGCACAAAAGCCTAAGAACGCTGATGATCACTAGCAGCCATCAGAAGTTGGAAGAAGAAGGACGGGCTTCCTCTCGGTTTCACAGGCAGTGGCCTTGTGGACACCTTGATGTTGGACCTCCAAACTCCTGAACTGCGAGAAAACATATCTGTTGTTTTAAGCAACCCAATTTGGGCTATTTTTTTAGAGGAGCCATAGGACACTAACAATACAGCCTCTAAATGGGCAGAACAGGGGCTTTTGCTCAGCTGGGCTGGACACAACAGCTTTGACCATTGCTGGCTGTGACCCCGCCTGCCTAAGTGGGGCTGGCCACAGTCACTATGTAAAAGCTGCTTCCTGTTCCAGAAGTGGCCAGCTGGAGTGTGTTTTGCTAGGAGGGGGTCTCAGGGCTGGTCCTGGGCCCAGCAAGACCACCCACACTCCTCTTTTCAGAACTTTCTAATGACCACACCCCTGTTCAGGAGTGACGATGTGACCATTATAAAATAGGAAGTTGTCTACATTTGAGCCCCTCATCTGTAGAACCCCTTTCTACCCCCCACATGATAGCTTATGGTGAAACAAGCTCAGCTGGGGAAGAACAAAAGCTCAAATTCTTTGTGTGATATTATCTTCAACCTCAAGAAACCATGGAAAGGAAGGACAGCTCCCATCACTGCCCATTAACTCAGGGCTGGTGAAGGTACAGTGGAAAATAACCCTCACACACTCAAGTGGGAATGCAACTTTTCACAGGATGGGGGGCAGTTTGCTAGGCCTATCAACACATTATCTGAACCTGTTGTTCTGTCAATGCAGTAAAACCATGAAAAAGTCTGTCTGGGGGTCCCGGGGTGGATCTCCATGGGGCCACATCCCACAGAGCCAAACCATGCATCAGTTCATCTGTTCTATATCAGCCATCTTGAAAATATGTCCAAGAGACAGCATTTGGGGGCAGGGGAGAGCAAAACAGAATGTGAAGATCTCATTTGTACTGAAATTTATAAAGATGAGAATCTGTGTGTATGTATGTGTATTAAAAATTATGCAAAACAAACTAGAAAATCTTAACAGTTGGTGGCTGAGGTGGGAGGTGGGAGGAGGGGAACCCACCTGTAATGGAAGGCAGTGCTGCTTCCTATTCTCATAAATCCCATTTGTGGCTTTTATTGTCAGTTTCAAATTGCAGCTGTAGGGGTGGCCCTTTGGTGGCTGCCTGTGACTCAAGGGCCATTCACCTTGGTTGGCAGCCTCCTGGCTGTAGTAACATCCAATGGGCTGTGGTTTTGTAAATGATTCCCCATCCAGCCTAGAAGCTGGGCCTTAGAAGCTTAAAGGGCTATATGCAGACAGCACCCTGAGTGCAGACACTGGTCTCTAGGGCTGGGCTGGGCCAGGTGAGGCTGCCCAGGTGGCTCAGCTGGAGCTGCACCAGGGCAGAGGACGGGCACCTGGTAGTCTTCCACTTCCAGAGGGTGGACAGTCACTGCTCATGGGTACTAAACTGTAGCCATCTAGATACAGGTGTGTTTGCTGCTCAGAGACATCAAGCACCTCCTGAATCACCAGGCAATCTGCTAGCCATGCAGCCTTAGCATAATACAGTATGATGCTGCTCGTAGTGGTGAAGCTGCTGAAATCACGAGGAACATCTGGTATACCCTTTTAAGCCCAGATGTGCACAAATGAGAGATTATAAGGGTCAAGCATTGCTTACCTCTGCGATTAACAGGGTCCTTAGCTACATATGCAACATAGTCTGTTGTGTCCTATTAAAGAGAAAGGAGACATCTGTATTACTATTCATATATGAGAGACAGCACAGCCAGGGATACAGCACACAAACCAGCAAGCTCATAAGGACCCAACCTTCACATAGCCAAATAATCAAATGTTGCCTAAGTAACAGCCCATGGAAGACTCGAACTGTAACATGGGCAAGAATCACCCAGAGGTCTTGTGATGCAGATTCCGACTCAGCAGGTCTGGAGCAGACCCGAGGCTCTGCGGGGACACAGACCTGCCAGTCCCTATCCACACTCTGAGCAGCATGCATGAAAAGCACCTGTTCTCGTGCACGTTGGATCACCTGAGAAACTTCAAAAACACTCATACCTGAGTCCCAGTGTGCAGATAATCTTATTTAACTGTTTTGAATATGAGGTCTGGGCACCAGATATTTTTAAAAGCTCCCTGAGTGACTGTCACATGAACCAACGTGGAGAACCAACTCTCGTCCCTGTCTATACTAGTGGTCCTCAGATTTGAGCTGGTGTGAGAATCTCCTGCAAGGCATGTTAAAACAGATTGCTGGGCATACCCCAGAGTTTCTAATTCTGTAGTGGTTCTGAGGAACTGCCTCAAAATTAGCATTTCTGACAAGTTTCCAGCTTCTAGTGGTCTGGGGAACACACTTTGAGAACCACTGGTTTAGAAGCAAAGCAGGATGGATGTTCAAAGATTGGTTTCAAATGCTCCCTGAGAAGATGAAATATGATCATTCTTTTCTTCTTGGACCTAAATAATTATTTTTGTTCTTTAAGATGTTTAAAAATATGAGCTCTATTTAGAAGTCTCACCCTTTTATGTGAAATGAGTTTCCTTGCCTGCCTTGTTATTTCACCAGTGCATGGAGGAGACTGTGACCTCAAAGTAGGCCAGGGCAACCACGTGCATTTTAGTTTCTAATAAATAAATAAGCATTGAGTTTCTAAAGAAATAATTCTCTTAACTCTTGAAAGCAGAAAAGACTCCTCTGCAAAGGTGATATTTTCAGCATTCAAACAAGTATCTATGGGGCAACTGGTAAAGGTTTTCCTCATTTTTGCAGGGATTTCCCAAATGTTATTGCTCCAAAGGCCTTCCAGAATGCTGATGACTCCCAAGGTTGTCAGCACTGAAAGCGTTCTGTTGAGAGTTGCTCCATATTTTCTCTGTGGGCAGAGGAGCCATCCCCTTCTCTCTCAGCAGCACCCCAGAAAAACACTCCAGTGAGAGACAGGATGAGGGAGAGAGCCAGTATGGGATGGGTGTGTCACTGAAGGTGATGGGTGGTGCTGAGCACTTTGGCAAACTTAATTCCCCTGGATCTTATACAACCCCAATAAGACCATGGTGGAGCAGAAGAGCTCTTGAGATAATGGCACTGATACCCTGGGTCATCTCCAGGGAGTGGCTTATCTAAGCTTTTTTTTTTCCCCCACTCAGGGCAGCGTCCATTGGTACATGAGCAGACTGACTAGGAAAGGGATGTGGAAGATTGTCAAACTGATCAAATTATCTTCTGGTCATTTTCTACAAGAGAGATCTGATTAGAATCTGAAGCTATTGGCAAAAACAAGGACTGCAGCTTGTAATCATAGACACTCTTCCTGAATTCATGGGATGTGAATGTTGGAGCAACCCACTCCAGTTTAACGAGGCACTGGAGTTTATTTTTAATTTTGTGTTTCATCTCCATTATTATATTAAAAGTTAATGCAAGAATATCCAGAATCATTTAGATGACCACTGTGTTATCTTTCAGTGCCAAGATGCGCAGTTGGTATTCAGCATTATGGGCGCCAGCTTTTTAAAGAATTAGAAAGAACAATCAGAGTAGACTTTGCTCACTTGAAGCAGCCTGATGTCACATTTGTGCATGATGTACAACTGAAGTTTTATACATGGAAGAATTTCGTGAAAGAATCAAGTGTGGGGGGTGCCCATGGTAACAGATACCAAACTCAAAAGTCCCTGAACTGTGTGGCCAATCTAGTATCACACCGAGAACAGAGATTTAGATTTAGCAATCTTTGTCCATCACAATAAATTAGTGTTACTTTAAATGTTATTGGCTTTCCAGTATTTATTTGTATTTAACTTTCACATTCGATTGGGGTTTAGAATTCAATAAAAAGTATAAACATAAGGAGTCTATTCTTAATTTGTTTTTATACATATTCAGCTAAAAAAATTAGAATCAGCCTTAGTTGTGTATACAAGAATAATTTTTTTTTAATTTTTACTTTGATCTGAGAAACTCTCTTATGGCTCAAAGTTGAGGAAGAAGGGACATAATATGTCCTTGACTCATAGATGGTTAATGGCCAAGCCAGGACATCACTTTTCTGATGTGACATTGACCCTTCTCTGACACAATAGGTGAGTGTATTATTGTTGAAGACAGCATTATTGTCATCACCCAGTTATATGGTGAGCACACAGCATTTCAAAGACGGGGCTGGAAGGGGCTCGTTCAATACTTGTTTCATCCCTGGTCTCACTCCCCAAGACCCTCTGAGCCTGGGCATTGTTCTGGTATTTTTTGGTAGCCTTATAATAATAACAGTAGATGGAAATTACAGTATGTTCTTTTTTAGAGGGGAATGCGTAATGTTTTTTAGTCTGTCTTATTTAACATTTCAAAATACCATTTTCTTATTGGGTAAAAGCAATAATGGCACATATACTCAGCAAGAGAACAAGGGCTAGAACCTAGAATTGTACATTTTATTAAAAACATGTACCAATTATAATATGCTAAAGTCATATACAGATCAGTTTGGAATAGGATTTCATGCACAATGTAAAATGCATTGGGATTGGTTAAAATGGAAAGTCACTAGGCCTCTGGTCCCCTGCTTTGATATTTTCTGTATCAGAAAAAAACAATCACAGATAAAAGATTATATATTAACTTAAGGATTATTGAATGTTTCAGTTTTTTTAAAAAATGAAGAGGTGATGAGGAAATTTGAAGAAAAATTGTATAGTTCTGTGTACATCCTGGGGAATAAAATAGTTTTAGCATAAACCAATGTATTTGGCTTCCCATAATCTAGATATCTGTATCACCAACTCATAATATCGTCATTGAGAAAAGGTTTCAGAAATGTTCCTGCAAGGAGCTATTAATGCAGGTGTACAAGACATCTACCTTTTACTTTCAAACTGGGTTACCTCCCAAATTTAGGAAACTATGATTCCGAGTATCACAGTGGGCAAGCAATCAGATAACCACTGCAAATTCATTAGACATAGGTATAGAGAAAGGTGTAGATATGTGTATAGGGCAGCAGAGGTCAAGAATAGGTAGACATATATATATGGACAGGATCTTAGAATGTGCTTTGGATGAGTTTGACTAGGGAAGATTTCCACTTGCTAAATATAGTTCTCAGTGAGGTTGTTCATGTTATAATGAAACATAAGAAATTATAAGGATTAGAAAGCAAGAAAAGGGAAGGGGAAAAAAAGGACAATCCTTGTGGTAGACTTTTGACATGAAGACCCTAAGTATGAAAAAGGGTCTCCAGGGTGTGTCTACCCTTTTTGCTTTTCTGCAGCACATTGGAAGAATAAGAGTTGTCTAGGGCCACACATTAAGTACATAAACACTAATGGAAAGCTGGTGAGCAAAAGGAAAGGTCCATGCACACTTATGATATCGGACACCATAGATAAACAAAATAGTATGTAAATAATCTGCATATGGCCCGTGGGCTGCAGGTTGGACACACCTAGATTCTAAGCCATTTGAGCTTATAGAATCAATGATTTCTAGTCATTCTTTGGCACTTTAGCATATAAGGGCAAAGAACCACCTGTAGGGGGCAAATCCCTTTCCCCTGCCAAGTGCCTTGGCTCAAGGGTCTGAAGAGGGCTCGCGAGAAAGCAGTGGGGCCTAGGGCTCTTGTGGCAGCCTGTGCCAGTTCTGGCAGGAACACTGCCCAATGCCCATAGTGGCCACAATGTCAGCCCCTGGTGCCTGCCCAGGTAGAACATGGGAGGAAAGGTAAGAAGGACATTGAGAAAATGCCATTCCTGGGTTGGAACTAGACAGGATCTCTGGCCTTGAGACAAAATTACTAAAACATGCTGATTACTCAGGCAACCTTGGACCAGTAAGCTTTTAAGTAAAATCTGAAGGTTGCTTACTCAGAATTTGACCAAATAACACAAAATGAAAATAATAACAAAAACACTACCTAGAAGACATTATTTTACTACAAAAAGGCTATTTAACACCAACAAAAAAAATCCGGAATTAAGATCTTTTTTTCAGCTGCGTAAGTTTAGCTCCAAGGAAAGCTCACTCTATCATTCTAATTTTAACATTTTCTCCTGGACTGGTGAGAGCTTTGCCCAGACCAATGAACATTAACACAAGAGCATTCCGGAGGGTGAGCCACTTCACCCCTGGAAAGGGCTGACTTTGCATTCTTCCCTATTCTGTGTCCCTGATTTCCTGCCTGGTTTCTTTAAAAGGCTGGACCATCAGCAGTGAGCAGGCAGGTAGGGCGTGATCCTGGGAGCTGGAGGTGGTTTTCTGCAGTCTTCTTCGTGATAGTACAGTTTAGAGATGGCCGCACTAATACTGAAATGCTGACATCATATTGTGGCATTCCTGCCCAAATATGGGAGTACATTCCCTTGTTAGTCCACCTTCTTTATTTAAGAAGCAAGGCAAAAATAGAACATTTCTCATTCTGTTCTCCATTCTCCCTCCCTCTCTCTCTCTCTCTGCAATTCCTTTCTTTTTGGCAAAGCGAATCGTTAAAGGGCTACAGTGTTAACATGAGAGAAAAATGTCAATTTTAAATGTTTATGAATAAACCAGACTAGGTAAATTCACAGACTTTGAGTAGACTTAAATTTTAAAATGGAGGTTCAATAGAAAAAAATTAACATAGAGTGTTGATGGGGAAAGTCCCTGAGACCTCTGACACCTCAGAAGCTGTTTTGTCACCCCTGAAGAAGACCAATGCCACCAGGATTTCTGATAGCTTTTAGCTAAAGAAGTGAAAATTAATAGTAGGTCCTTATCATAGGTTACCCCTAAAAAAAATGTTAGTCAAGATCTTTTGCAATTGGGAGGGGGAAACCAGTTGGCATCACAATTTACTTTCCTTGTAGTGTCTTATGAGGTGTAATTTAGAGGCAGGGGTCCCTTCTAAGACATCCCCAACAAGAGCAGAAGAAACAACCCCGAGGGCACTTACCGGGTCTCCCCCAGAGGCGAAGGAGATGGACCTCATGTGATGATTCGCTATGATCTGCCAGACCCAAGACAAGAAACAAGACGTGCTGTTACCACCCTTTCCACATTTTGGAGAGCAAAGTATTTATTGGCAGGCATCATACACTGACACATTTTCCTGAGAGTTGGTACCCATATGAAAATAAAAATCATCAAAGTTCTAACAGTAGCTAACCTTTCATCACCTGATGGTGGCTGTCCAGTTGCTTTGCCAGAATGATCTAATTTAAGCCTCAGAGCAGCCTGTGATGTAAGAACTATTGTAATCCCATTTTACAGGTGAGGAACCTGAGTCCGCAGGGGCTGAAATGCTGCCTCAAAGTATCAACAGCTAGTAAACAGGAGAGCTGGAATTGAGGCAGGGACTTAACAACTGTGCCTCTTCTGGAAGTAAACTGTCTCACCCACACACCAAGACATCTCAACTTATAGATTCTGTTCCCTAAAACATACCAGAGTCTCTGATACAGACATCACAGCTAGAATGAGGGGAAGCTTGCCTGTCCCCCCATTTTATCCTGTTTGTATCATTTGCATGTAAGTTAGAAAGCTGGCCTCTAAGATTCAAAGTCAGTGCCATCTACAGCACTCTTGTAATTTATCAATTTAAAAACCAGAGGGGACAATCCAAGTTAATTTTAAAATGGGAAATTTCCATTAGCTGTATAAATTGCAGCATGCAATGGAATTTAGTAGACACTGAGTAAATTAGAAGCTGCCCTAAATTTACAAAGCCACATAAGTCTTCCATGCTATTTTTATCTTTTTAAAGACAATGTAATGACATTGAAGTAAATTTCCAGGGGTGGGAATAGAGCTCTTGTCTCCATTCCCAACCTAACTGGGTTTATTTCTACAGTTCCTGCAGGCCCTTCTCCTTGGGCAGGCAGAATTTACTCAGCCATAATCCTACATCCCGGCAATCTGTCCAAACACGCTCCTGTGAAATTTGAAATAAAACATGATTGAATTATGAAAGAAAATAAGATCATTTTTAATCCCTGCTTTGGTTGCTGGCCCTTGCAGAACTTCAGGATCTAGACAAACATGAATATATAAGTCAACAGAAAATGTGGCTGGCCCCATAGTCCGAGCTGAGTTAAGCTAGTAATGTGGCCCTTCTCAGCTCTCTGGAGTCCTGGGGTAGAGGTAGAGGGCTCCTAAGAGAACAATGAGGAAATAGCACTCACTGAATAATGATAAACTATGGCTCTCAAATTTAAAATGTTTACTTATTTAATTAGTGTTTATAAGGCAGCTCTACAACTAGGATTTGGAATTAAATTGGAAGTTGTGACTTGAGAGAGGAAAAAAAAGAAGTCAGATTTGGCTAACATGATCAAGACCATTGCATTTGTGTCACTCCTTTAGGTAAGATAAAAATTGAAATGGGGAGCAACAAAGTTAGAGCTAATTGGGGGTCCAAAGCATGTGCTTCTGCTCTGAATATTTCATCTTGTTTCTTCCACTTGCAACTCCAAAGAGGGAAGTGGGTGTTCTTTCTGCCGTCTCTCTGGGTAGAGAAGGAAAGTCACTGTCCAGCCTGCTGTTCTCAATTTGCTACAGTTGGGACCAAGTTGGCCAGAATAGACAGCCAGGGCCATGTGTGCTTTGCCTTGAAGACTTGCCATCCATGCCGCCAGTCCCTTGAAGCCCAGCACTCTGCCCCACCCCCTAATCCCCAGGCCAGAAAGCACCCTCTGGACACTCTCACCCTGCCGCTGTGTCTGAAGTTGGAGCAGAACCGACCTGACACCTCATCTCAGTGCTCTAAGTGTTTGTTTTCTCTTTTACCAGGATGGGCAGGGGGAATCTGGTAGGAGATCTCACAGGACTGAGGCATCTGAGGACTAAACAAAGGTCGCCAAGTCATATACAAAAGAACGCCCTGGCTGTGAGGGGTGTACAGAGCCCAGCCAGGAGCAGCAGGTGCTAGGCTTGAGATCTCGCCAGAGAAAGGCTGGGCCTGCCCGGCATTCTGATCCACAACTTCCAGAGCAGAATAAAGGGTTCCATGAGGATGGAAGAATCAAGGGAGAAGTGGTATCTAGTTATGACAAAACAAAGCCTGGAAGCTGCTTCTCACTTCTGCATGTCTGCACTGGATCTAGGATTTATTGCACTCTCTTGGATGAGAAGTGGAGGAATAACTGAAGCTCAGGGATACTGCTTGCTTACCTGAGTAATACAGAAAGAAATCAATACATACAAACATGTTTAGCAATATAAAGGCCACCACGTGATCCCTGGTAACACACAATCAGAATGAGGCAGTGTCAGACATGCAGAGGTCATGTCTGAGCCCCAGAAGGGGAGCCTGGGCCAAGCTCTCATGTGACCTTCAGAACTGCCTCATTAGTAGTCAGGACAGCTATTTATACACCCACTTTTCGAGCTGAGAAAATGAACAATGGACAGATGAGGGAACCCTAAGAGGCAGACACTGAGCAAGAACACAACCATCCCAAACAGATTAGCCTTAATAAACACTGTGGCCGTGCCATCCAGGTTGGCTCCAGATTCCTTCCACAAGGGCTATACCACACACGTGCCACCTCCTCAGCCTATCACACCATGTACTGCCAGATGCTCCAAAATGACAAGCTAGTAAGGGGAAAAAATACTGTCAATGAGACTATGACATGCCTTCCTCTTCAAAGGTGGCAAAATAAAATGTGGCTGATGAAACAATGAAATATAGTACAAATATTTAAAACATGGGCAAGAACATTAAGGGGCGACTTCATACTCACATCACCTTTTCTTACACTGCAAGTAAACCCATTGATTTTATGCATTATTCTCCCCCCTAAAGGATAATTTATAGAAAAATTAAAGAGAACCAGTTTGACCCATCATTTTGTCAATGACCCTTCAAAGTGGTTAGGGTTCATAGACGAGCAAAGACTTGATGCAAACTATTCCACATGAGCTCAGGACAGCGGTGAGCAGGACACCTGTGGAACTCCCTGTGTCTGGAGCTGTGGGCAGGGACGGGAGGTCTGAGCACCCACACACCTGTTTGGAGTCGGGCGTACGCAGGTTCAGGCTGGCGGTGGAGATGGTCAAGGAGATGCTCATCCCTGCGAACTGGAGGTTGCTCTTTCCCAAGATGCTGGACAGCATTTTGCTTGGAGGCTGTGAAATCAAATAGCAGTATTTTAGCTGTTTATTTACTGGAGGTGACACTATCTGGGACTTTGTGTCATTCCTATGTAAAAGGGTGGGGACACCAATGTCTGCTGTACACTCAAACCCTCAATGACAGCCCCCCCCCCTCAGATACAGGAAGACAAAGGGAATGAATGTGCTGGAAGGGTGAGATTCAAGGCTAATATACACATTCTAGCACAGGCAATATGTAGACTGCAAACCATATAATATGCAAATACTGAGATGAGGACTCTTGCAGGCAGTCAGAGGGCAGTCAGAGATGTTGTCTCATGGGGGTCCCTTGTATGTGAACCCCAGGGGAAGCACCACTACAGCTTTGCAGACTCAGATACCTGGTCCCACCACACTGAAAGTCCAACCATCTCTCAGGGGAGGACTAGAATATACTAGAGCCATCCCAAAGAGTTGTGAGGATTCTTGTTGCTGAAGGTAACCACAAGTCCTTTGGCCCAAACATCCTCCCTAGTCAGGGCTCCCATGGACTTTCCAATTAGAATCTGATGGGCCTAGGACAGCTCAGGATGGGGAGCCAAAGTCTAGCTCTATCTGGAGTATCCCTCACCCTGCCAGAGATGTCCTTGGCACAGGATAGACAGACCATGTTTTCCAGCCAAGAACTTGTGTCCTAGGCTCCTGGAAGGGCACTGGCAGTACATGTCTCTCTGTCCCAGGACCAGCCCATCATTGAATGCTCTTTCTTGATGCACTAATTAGTTTCTAACTAAGGACACACTGTTGTTAATCTCCGGAAGGAGCTATGTATGAACAGAGATGCCCATGAAATTAAGATCAGAAACACCTGGGTGGAGCCCAGAAATCCACATTGCTTCCACCACTTGCACCGAAGAATCATGAGGGTATCCCAGGGCTTGTTAGCACCACCTGCCCCTAAAAGACGAGATTTTTTTATATTCTCAAACACCTTCCTACTTCCTGGATTCAAGATTCTGGAGGCTTATGCCAGGCACAATGGCTCATGCCTGTAATCCTAATGCTCTGAGAGGCCACGGTGGGTGAATCACTTGAGCTCAGAAGTTTGAGACCAGCCTGAGCAAGAGCAAGACCCTTGCCTATAGTCCCTCTACAACGGGACTTGGGAGGCTGAGACAAGGGAATCATTTGAGCCCCAAAAGTTTGAGGTTGCTATGAGCTGTGATGCCACAGCACTCTACCTAGGGTAACAGAGGGAGAGTCTCTCTCTCTCAAAAAAAAGATTCTTGAGCTTTGTTTGGTCCACAATATCCCACAGGGACTAACCAGAATACAGGCTGGCATATCTAAGTCTTTATTCAACTTCTCTGCCTGAAACTCAGCTATTCTATGGGTCCTGAAGACAGAAGCAGCCTGGAGCAACACAGCCAAGCACCCCAAACAACCACTCAGCCCCAGGGCAGATTCAGAAGTTCTCCAAGGCACATTATCCTACAAGTCAGGTTAGGCACAGAAAAGTCTTGACTGTGGATATTTAACAAAGCATTTACTGGGCACTTAACTAAAGAGTTTTTCCCACTTTCTCTTAGTGCAGAATTTCCCCTTCTGGTTCAAGCACCTAATTTAGGATAAAGAGTCCTAATACAGCAGCTGAACCTGCAGTCTCTGAAGCTAGGCCATGCAAGCTTGGTTTCTGACGCCACCTGCTACCTGCATGGTGGCCATTTATCTCTGAACTTATTGTCATCACCTGTAACATAGGAATATCCAGTGGAGTTCTAGTGCTGGCTTGTGCCAGCTAATGAGATCTAATTATTAAATTTAGGAATTTTATGATCTGGCCAATTAAATAGTATTAATTATTAAAAATTAATTTATATAAACTTACAATAAAATAAATTGTTTAAAAACTGGATAATAAATACTCAATACTCGTCACTTCCACATTGTTTTGCTCTGTTACTATTAACTCTGCTTTCAGCTAACTTGTGTTTACTGGGCCTGTGTGGTGGTAATATTACATCAAGGAGAGCTATTGAACATCTCTTCTTGACTCTGTTTTCAGGGACAGCATGTTGAAAGCTCACCATCAGCCACTGTGGAAGCATTTACACCACAGAAATTGGCAAATTCTACAAATTCAGAGCTCTCATTCTCTTTCCCAACCCTGACAGCTGATGTTAAACATTTACCAGCACACCCTTGAAGATAACTACCATACAGGATTGTTATAATTAAGTGAATTGATGGATATAAAGTTCTTGGAGAACTTTCTAGCCCTGTTTTAAGAGTTTGTTATTACCTTCTTCAGGGTTTAAGCCACAGTGAGTGACCAGGGGATCTACTTCCAGGACAGTGACAGTTAACTCTCATCAGCCTCATAGGAGAAAGAGCAATCTAAGGTCTTTCTGCTTAATGACAAGTCAGGCCAGAGGAAGGGGACAATGAGCAATGCTCTGTGAGTGGTGACATGAGAGAAGGAGGGAGTCAGGGAGGAATCCCAGCTGAGCACAGAGCATTAAGGACAGTACCTTTCTCTTCTTGAAGGCTCCTTTGGCATTGGGTACGGCTTCGCAGACTCGGCTGATGGCTTCCCTTGGGAGGACAGGAAAAGAGATCTATTTTATCATGTGTCGATCAGGATTACAGAACCCAGGGGCACTACACTTGCATGACTAGAGAAATACTGTCTGTTTATCTCAGCATAGCAAATAAACAGCTGCCATTTCAGGAATCAGCCAATTTCTCTTCTAAAACATAAAACTAAGTAAAACACAAATAGGCCATCTCTGCCTGGCAGACAACCTAGTTGTCTTTGCTGTGGCAGTTGTGTGCCAGTAGTGTTATATGTACCAGGGCCACATCATTTATGTAACATTTGGCTAAGATTCCATTTTTTTAAATCAGCACCCTAAAATGTACTCTTTCCAATGTTCTCTTCACTTCTGTGATCAGAACATTGTATGCCCACACCTAATCCATCACTAGTACAGATCAAAAAACCTTCTGAAGTGAGCTAGAAGGGAATAAGTTTGGTCCTCTGAACTTCATCTCCAGCTTCTGCAATAAATATTATAAAATTCAGAGGTGTTGAAAAGAGGGGAGGACCTCCAGGGCGAAGGAGCCAGAGTGAGGTTATGTGTAGGGCAGCGGCACAGCAGCCCTGGTGGGGCAACTACCACGGGCAGCCACCATGCACGCAGCCAGGGACCAGCGGGGCAGGGATCTACACACAGGCTGCACGGGGGAGGAGGGCTCAGGGAGGGTGAGGAAGCACAGCACGATGGCGCCAGTGAGTACCACAGGGATGGAAAGGGGATGCTGAGAAGCAAATGAGCCTGTGACTCGGCCTATGTGAGAAAAGGCTGGAGGCGGCCAGAGGTGGCTCCGCATCAGGGGCCCAGAAGGGAGCCGTGTGGAAGTCTCAGCTCCCACGTGCAGGAGGAGAAAATAGCAGGACGTAGAAAAAAATAAACAGGGATTTGGAGACATGGTGAATAAGAAAGAAGATAATAGGTCCTCAGAAATGTTTTACAAACTCTCCAAGATGAATATTTCTTTAAATTAATTCTTGCCACCTAGATGAAAAATAACCACTGTCACAGTACAATGTTGTCAAAGGAAATATGTTCATGGCAAATTTGACCATTAGGACAAGCTTTCCATCTGCCATTCAATTCCTTGTAGAGAGTGAGGAAGTTCTAAGTTCAGATGCCAGGAAAACTGTAGAGTGCGCTCTGAAACATCATGACTTAGAAAATGTGGAGGGAGAAGCAAATATTTTTCATGCTGATGCTTACTTGTATTTACTGCATAGTACTTTTCTGACTGTGGTTCTACCAAAGTGAACAATCATGTATCATCCAAAGTGCTTTCTAAAAGTAAATCTTATTGATGGCCAAGTTGTCTTGTCATAGAACTATGTGAGCTCCAGTGTCTGTATTTTATCTATTTAATTAAGAAAAAAGAAAGAAAAAAAAAACAATTCAAGACTAGGCACAGTGGCTCACATCTATAATCCTAGCACTCTGGGAGGCAAAGGAGGATCTCTTGAGCTCAGGAGTTCAAGACCAGCCCGAGTCCTGAGCAACAGCAAGATTTAGTCTCTATTAAAAATAGGAAAAATTAGCCACAGGTAGTGGTGCACACCAGTCTCAGCTACTGGGGAGGCTGAGACAGAAGGATCACTTGAGCCCGGGACTCTTGAGGTTGTCATGAGCTACGATGACACCACTAAGCCCATGTGATAGAGCAAGACTCTTATCTCAAAACAAAAACAAGTAGTTCAGTGAACCTCTACATTGAATTTATTACATTAAGTGATATATTTAGCTGAGAAAGACAGAAAAATCACTGATGGTCACAGCAGGCTAGAAAGATACTACAGGGTGGAATTTCTCCTAAGTCACACTTTACATAGCCCTAAAAAGCATCAGTTATCTAAAAAGACACGCAGGGCTGAGCAGCAGGCCTCTGCTCCTTCTGCACTACTTCTGGGGGAAGGAGGTGGAAACCACACATAGCCAGTAAGACGTGCTTACAAAGCACTGCAAATAATGAGCCATCCCACCCCACACCTCCTCACACAGAACAGCAAACAAGGGCTTCAGGGAACATTTGCAAATGTGAGAAGTTTCAGAAATTTCTCAGAGCTCAGGTACTCAAGAAAAGTCCAGAGAGCCCTGTGAAGCTTTAGAATCCCCAAAGGGGTTTTCAAATCAATCTGCTTTTCAGAAAAATATTTCTCCTTCATCATTGGCATAAATTCATTTCTAATGTTCCTATCACAACACACGTGTGTGGATTCTCATTTCAGCCAGGCTGATGGTATCTATTTCTGTTTGCAAGAGAAATGTGACATAACTATTAATAACTGCAATATTTAGATGCCTGAAATGAGTTACTTAAACTCCAAAATCTAATTTTAAATGGAACTATTTTCAATTTCCCTCCTTACTGTTTTAAGTGGGGTGCCTTTTGGTGAGCAGTACTGTTTCAATTTGTTCATTTAGCAATAATTATTTAGCTTTGTGTAATTCCATTTAATCCCTGTTTCAGTTCCAGGTACTAATTTTGCCCTGTTTTTAATAATAGAGATTGCTTCTTAACATTCTGTTCAGTATAACCCCATTTCTGTGAGCCAAATCATGACCTCAGAGCTCAGCTAATATGAAAATGGAACATTTGGCAGCCTCTGTAGTCATCTGAAAAAAACTGAAACCAGCCCTGCCCCAAATGCAAACCTTCACTATCCTCCTGACTTTACCATTGTCCCCTCTTCAGGCCAAAATTCTCATCATTAGGGCCTATACCTTTCACTGTTAATAACAGTGTCATTGAAACGTAAGATAGAATTTTAGAACTGGACTCTTTAAAATCAAGTAGCACCATCCTTTTCCATCCCAACTTCACCACGGCCCACCCTATTGCCCCAAACATACGCACACTTTACAGACTAAAACAATAGAAGAGATAGATGATTTCTGCCCTTCTGAGTTTGTAGGTATTTAGTAGGGGAAGGGATACCAAGCAAACAAATATATAAAAACAACAAAATGAGATCAATTTCATGAAAAAAAAAACAAGGAGTAAGCCTTGTGATGCCCGTGGTTACTCAGTAAGTGACGTGTGTTGAGTGGGCAGCTACCCAGGGAAAAAATGAGTTGAGCTCCTCTCTTTCCCCATATATGCGAATAAGTTCTAGATGGATCACAAACTGAATGTGTTCGCAATGAAACCACAAAAGTACTAAAAGGAAATTGGGAAGAATATTTTTTAATTATTTTTGAGTAGAAGGATGATACAAAATCCAGAAACCATGAAAGAAAAATACTGATACACTCAACAGCATAAAAATTTACACACAAGAAAAAATAATAGCATTTCACAGTCAAGGAGAGAAATGCCTTAATGTAAATCAGCTAGGAAAATATCAAAAGCCCAATGGAGAAATGAGTAAAGGATACGAACAAAGAATTCACAGGGAAGGGGATACAAATGGCTCTTGAAAATACAAAAAATATCTTAATTTTACTCATAGCAAGAATGCAAATCCGAGCCTCTACTGAAATTTCATTTTCACAGCCAAAAATGGAAGCATGGGAATACTTCACAGGGACACAAGCACAGGCACACAGGTTAGCACAGCCTCGGGGGGTGCTGTGTGATCACAGCCCCAGCAAAATGGAAGATACACAAACTCTTTGTCCAGGAGAATGTTCACTCTAAATGTACTCAGGCTAGATGACGTGAGCAACATAGGCCAATGGTAGCAATATTTTTAATAGATTGCTAGGAAATAATCAATGACTACCATTAAGACCCAGTTTACCAAGGTATGGTCCATTCACTAAATATACCATAATTTGTGCTTCAGAGGGAAATGCCTGAGAGCCTCCTTCACAACTGCTCTCACCCTTCTCCATCCTCAGCCCCCTCCAATCACACTCCTGTTCCCCAAGTTGTTCCTGCAAAACCTCCAGTGCCCTCCATGCCACCAAATGGAGCTGGGACCCTGGCTGACCTCCCCCTCCGACCCAGTGCTTGGTTCCACTCTCTTGATGCCTTCACACCTGGTGCTCCTTGATGGCCCCACTCTCCACCTGTGTGAATTTCTAGTCTCTCTGAGATTCCTGAGACCCTAAGCCTAGAGCCTCTACCCCCACTGTGAGCCCTGGGGTTTGGAGCCCATCTCCTTTCCTGCTCCGTGTGACCTGCACCTTGAACAGGTACAGCTACCATCATGGGCAATTTCATGCCCCTACCCTCTACCCTTTCTGTTTCAGTGCCCTCAGTGGGCCCACTGGGTCCCTGGCCGGATCAAGCCCCTACTCTAATCCGCTCACTTTCACACAAGGAAAAGTCCTCCATCACCAACACATCATCCCCTTTTCCTTGCTATCAGTAAGCAACCTGTCCAGGACCAGCAGAATAGTAAAGACCCTGAACTTCATTTAAAATGAAAGCACTCCTCCTCCCTCCCACAGCCTGCCTAGGGCTGGAAAAAAGGCACTTCCTAACCTCAGAGCTGCAGCTCCTGGCCACTTGGCAGAGTGGGGTGACTATGGGGGTGGAAGGCTATAGAGGTCAGAGGTCACAGGGTATCTCCCATGGCACTTTGGCCAGGGCTGAGGTTAGTGGCTGACTACTCTCATAGGTACTTCCCTCGCCTGAGAGGATGCGGGTGCCCCTGTGGTGAGGTGGACAGTGCCTGTTCTTCATCCCCACATATCTGCCCCTCTCAGTGTCCACACCAGGGGGAAGTTATAGTCTTTTGCTGCTCACACTGCTCTGATCTTTAGCAGAAGCCCTTGGGGTGAGGACACATAGATGCCACAACCTCCCAGATCAGCACCTCTGCCTTGCCACAGTGGGAGGACGGTTTCTCCCAAACACAGCCCCTCCTGCTACAGGCTTGACTCCTGTGCGTCAGACACTGGTCCACTGCTGACACATGCCCAGAGTGTGCTTCATCTCCTCAAAATCCCTCGTGCTATTTGAAACCGACATTTGTCCCCTCCCCTACAGTTGGACTCTCAGGGCACTAAGGACTTGCTCCTTAATTCCCAACCTTCATGCCTTCAGGGTAAGAGTTGGGAAAAGTGCAGCAAAATAGACCCTATTCCCCCATCTTCCCAAGTCCTCTGTGGGTGATTCAGCACAATAGCCCCTCAGTTTGGAGGACTGGAGCCTTGTGTCCCTTGAATCTCAGATAAAACAGAGCCAGAGTCCCAATTTATCCTGCAGTTATCCCCACCCACCTTCTGTCCAAAGGGGTGTCATCTTCTCTTGTCTCAATATAGCTTATGCTGCAGCCCACTGACCTGGCTTTATCTCTGGCCCCGTTGCCCCATCATATCTTATCCCAGAATTTTATACATAATTACCATACTTGTTGCTATCTCCACTTCAATGTCTTTTTTTGGGGGGGGGGGTTGGCAGTGCAGCTGAGGCTTTATTTTGGAAAAAGCAATTAAATTAAATTGGTTTTTAGTTGGGGGTGTAAGTGGGGGTAACCCAGGTGGTAAACTCCGCAGAAAGATGGGCTGAGGGGTGGGGCTGAGCCTCAGGTGGGTCTCCTGTTCCCTGGGCTCCCTGGCACAGCTGCCTACCCCACAGGTTCTGTGGCAGCCATGTGAGAGGGTAGACCGGAGGGGCCGCAGGGGCAGCTCACTTGGGCAGGACATCAGAGGACTCAGACACCAGCTTCCTGTCTCGGGTCTCAATCTTCTCCACAACCACAGCCCTGGAGCTGGTGCGGCTGAAGGAGCTGGAGCCCCCACCAGAGCCAAAGCCGGTCTGGAAGGAGCTCAGACCATAGCTGAGGCCGGGGCTGGTGAGGCCCCCGCAGGGCGAGCTCAGGCCACCTGAGTAGCCACTGGTGATCTTCGTGTGGATACTCATGTTCTGCATCCCCGACTCCAGCCGGCTCTCCTCGCCCTCCAGCAGCTTATGGTAGGTGACGATCTCCATGTCCAGGGCCAGCTTGACATTCATCAGATCCTGGTATTCACACAGCTGCTGAGCCATGTCCTGCTTGGCTTGACGCAGGGTAGCCTCCAGCTGAGCCAACTTGACATTCACCAGATCCTGGTGAGCAGCTGCTGAGCCATGTCCTGCTTGGCCTGATGCAGGGCAGCCTCCAGCTGGGCCAGCTTGGCGTTGGCATCCTTAAAAGCGAGCTCCCCACGCTGCTCAACATCCATGATGGAGGCCTCCAGGGCAGCCCTCTGGCCTTTGAGAGCTTCGATCTCATTCTGGAGCCGGCTGATGTTCTTGTTCATGTCAGAGATCTCCGTCTTCGTGCACCGCAGGTCGTCCCCATGCTTCCCAGCCTGCACCTGCAGCTCTTCCTACTTGGTCTGGTACACACTCTCAGCCTCAGCCCGGCTGCAGTTGGTGATCTCCTCGTACTGGGCGCGGACCTCAGCAATGATGCTGTCCATGTCCGGGGAGTGGCTGTTGTCCATGGACAGGACCACAGATGTGTCTGAGATCTGGGGCTGCAGCTCACATATCTCCTCTTCATACAACTGCCTGAGGAAGTTGATTTCGTCAGTCAGCCCATCCAGGCGGGACTCCAGCTCCACCTTGCTCATGTAGGCTTCATCCACATCCTTCTTGATGAGCACAAATTCATTCTCCATCTCCCTATGCCTGTTGATCTCCTCCTCATACTTGCTCTTGAAGTCCTCCACCAGCCTCTGCATGTTGCCAAGCTCTGCCTCCAGCTTCAGCTTCTCCTGGCCCAGTGTGTCCAGCTGTCGCCGAAGGTTATTGATGTAGCTTTCAAACATGCTGTCCATGTTGCTGTGAGCTGTCTTCTGCTGCTGCAGGAGGTTCCACTTGGTCTCCAGCATCTTGTTCTGCTGCTCCAGGAAGTGCACCTTGTCAATGAAGGAGGCAAACTTGTTGTTGAGGGTCTTGATCTCCTTCTCCTGGGTGCACACGGCCTGAATGTTGGGGTCCACCTCCAGGGTGAGCGGGCTCAGCAGGCTCTGGTTCACTGTGACAGCTGTAATGTCCCCCATACCTCCAGCCCTAGCGTAGCCTCCACCCAGACCCAGGCTGGTGCCCAGGCCACTCCGGAAGCTGCCGCTGCCCACCCAAGAGAAGCTCAAGGAGCTGATGTGGGCACCGGGCCCACTGCTGTATGAGTGGCTGCTGAAGGCCCATGGGGTGGAGGTAGACACCTTGTAGGACTTCTGGGTAACTCTGATGGACATGGTGAAGACTGGAGTAGAGGCAGGTGGGCCAAAACTGAGATTGGAGTAGGAGCGAAAATCTGCTTCTAGATCTCCACTTCAATGTCTTAAAGTCAACACGAACTTGGTATTTTCAAACCCAGCCTTAATTTTTCCCACACCAAAAACATTCCTCCCTCATATTCTCAGGACAGAAAACAGTGCCACAATCCACCTGGCGGCTCCCGCCCACACACAAATCCTGGGTGCCTCCCTTACCAGCAATATACCAAACCCACCACAGCTGTGTCCTCCATGGAGAAGGCCAAGTGGTCCGTGTTCCCAAGAAAGCTACAGTAGAGGAGACAGGATAACACAGGGCATGACAGAGAAAAGCCAAATGTGACATGCTGTGTGAACAGCTGAGCACATGAGTCCATCTTTCAGAGGACCCAGAGGTCAGTCAATCACCTGGTCAGCCGAGAAGCCTCAGTGAGCAAGGACTTGGTTGAAAGGGGCAGTAGGGGATGATGTAACAAGAAAATCCAAATGGGGCTTGGTCCAGAAAGGAGCAGAGCAGGAAGGTAAAAGTGAGAGGGGCTGTGGTCAGCGGGACCAGATTTGCTGAGAGTTGTAAAAGATACGCAGAGGCAATGAGGGTTTGGATGTAGGTCTGAGAGGCATTCAGGATGCACTGAGGAGAAGGACTTTTTAGTAGGCACAGACATAGTAGAAATAAAGTGAAAATTATTCCAGCCACAGTGTACAGATAGAAAGGGCTAAGAAGCCACAGCCAGGGAGATGAGCCGAGAGTTACTGATGTTATGAAAGCCCAGACTTGGGTGGTGAAAGTGATCATGAAAAGAGGACCATTTGTAGAAAACCCATGAACCTGCCTAATTACAGTGAGCATCACGGAAGGTGGGACCACAGATGATTTGTTCTTCTGTCCTTGTCTAGTGGGCCAATGTCTCTATCCTGAAGCCATGAGACACCAGGAGTCCGCGTCTGAGAGCCAATACACAGCAAAGACAGAGCCAGGGAGGCCAGCAGGCCAGGCAGAGGGTACTTGGGAGCCTAGGCACTAGGAGCAGGAGTCCAAAGGCAGAGGGACACTCGGAACTCCAGCTTCTTCCCAGTTTCATCCACAGATTAACAGGTGTCAGTTTCCCCACACTTGCACATTAAAGTATTCAAACATAACCAAATTATGTGGTAAAATTTATGGAGTCAAAAATTAATTTTAGGCATCAAAACAATACTAACCTTGATTTTCAAAGTCATCACGAGAACGTGAACCACTTCAATCCTCTATGTTCCAAGCATAACCAAAGGGCCATGAATTTCAAAATATGTACACCACTTGAGAAATCAGTAGGTTGCCAAAGCAGCTCCCATAATTCATACCTTCACAATCACTTGTGCCACTGTTATTCCAACAGTATCCTGATCCCTCAACACTTGATTTATTTTGAGAATGTGTTTAAACATACACAGTAGCTATAAATAAATACTGGTTGGTAATTATTGCTAATTATTAAACAGATGCAAAAAAAAGCATCGTATAAATTCTCATAAAAATTCCAATGAGGAAACTAGAAAAGAGAGTCCTTAACTATGCAGAAAGATATCTCACCCAACAAAGATAAGCTCTTGGGATAACTAAATATGTATTAGCTAGAAAAATTAAATCCTATCAAAAGGCTAAAATTCCTTTTATGGCTTAAATATAAACTAGAGAAAGTGCCAAGATGGCAGAGTAGAAGCAGCCTGCACACACTGCTCTCACAGAAAGCCTTGAAGGAGGTGAGTGGATAGCCACCTCCAGACCAGTCACCTAAGAGAGAGGATTGCAAATCAAAAGGAAAGTGACAGGAGACACCAATAGTGAAGGAGAGGAAAGAAAGGCAGGCTACTTTTTGGTTTGAAGGTACGCAAGGAAGACAAGTACAGAGGAGAGAATCCCAGAGCTTCACAGTCCCCCCCCCCAACAATCATTGCTATACAAGCCATGAAAGGGACCCTCCACTGCAGATGGCCACAGGAAGCTATCTGGAGACTGTGAAGTGGCACTGCTCCAGAAAGCAGACACGGGGGTACCCCCTGGCTCATGAATCCTGGGCACTATAGTTGGCTGTTTTTTAAACCCCTTGACACAAGAGTACTGCCTCTACCCAGGGGTCAGTTAAGTTGCTGCTGCCTCTCCATCAGAAAGCTGGGCATTTTGATGAATCCTATGGGCAAAGTCACACATCCCCACTGCAGTAGAGGGACCTGGGAGGGTCAACAATGGGCAAGGCTGCACTGGCCAGCTGGTGCCTGGCTGACAAATGGTGCTACCTATGGATCTGAGTGGAGAAACCCTCCAGCCAATGCAGGCCATCAGTTGCCACCACCCACACACAAGGGTGGGGCTGTATTCAAGCTGATGCTTACAGATCTAATCCAGGCAGTCTCAAGCCCACACAGGCTGACAAATGCCACTGCCCATAAATCTGAGTGGAACAACTCTCAGTCCAGCAGGGATGACATTCATCAGTGCTGTCAGAACTAGGTGGGTAATACATTCACTCTGCAATGCAGCTGCTACCACCAGTGACGACCACAGGGGAATGGTGAGGCAGGAGACACAGAGGAGAAGCAATGTTAAACACTCAAGGTACATCCACCTGTCTTATGCTAGTTCAGTCCTCCAGAGCTGGACACAAGTGTCCCTCCAGAGACCTCCCCTTCTTTGCATGAAGTAGGAAAGTTCCCAGGAAAGGAGAGCAGTTGCACAACAAGCATATCTTTTTTGAGCTAAGAGAAGAGATTTCAAAAGTGCAGGAACTAAAAAAAAGAACTCTGACAACATAAAAAAAAGCTATTTTGACACCTCCCAAAGGATCACAATAGATCTCCAGCAGAGAACCCTAAATTATAGGAAACTGTCAAAATGTCAGAGATAGAATTTAGAATATGAATTGCAAACAAGATGAATAGGATTGAAGAGAAAGTTGAAAACCCACACAAAGAAACCAAAAAAGAAAAAAAAGGTTTCAAAATGTGAATGAAAAAAATGAAAAACTCACTAAAGATATAAACAACATAAGAAAAGATAGAACTTAAAAAATGATAGACTCAGTTAGGGAATTTCAAAATACAGCAGAAATTTTCAACAAAATTCTAAACCAAGCACAAGAAAGAATCTCAGAGCTTAAAGATAAGCTCTTCAAATTAACTTAATCAGTCAAAGATGCAGTAAAAAGAATGAACAATCATTCAGAGAAGTATGGGACCATGAAAAGTCGGCCAATATAAGAATTATAGGTATCCCTGGGGGAAAAGAAGCAAAAGCAAAAAGCATGAAAAACCCATTCAAGGGAATTATTGAGAAAAACTTCCTTGGTATCACCAGAGATTCAGATAAACATTTAAGAAGGTCACTGAACACTGAAAAGATTCACAGCAAATAAGACATGTCCAAGACACATGGTCATCAATCTGGCCAAACTCAAAATGAAAGAGAAAACTGTATGAGCTGCAAGATGAAATAATAACTAACCTACAAAGAAAACCAATCAAGCTAATGGCAGAAGAGGCCTCACAAGCCAGAAAGAATTAGTACCCCATTTTTAGTCTTCTTAAAGAGAACAGTTGCCAGCCACCAATTTTGTATCTTGCAAAACTAAATTTCACAAATGATAGGGAAAGAACGATTTTTCCAGACAAACAAATACCAAGAGAATTTGTCACTACTAGACTTGCCCTACATGAAATACTTAAAACTGAATTATACATGGAACAGTACAATAGAAACCCAGCAGTATAAAAAATAACCAAAAATTAAAACTCATAACTCTTATAAAACAGTAACATAAGAGAGAAAACAAAGCAACTAAGTATCATTCTACATGATGAACAAAACAATATCTCACATATAATACTAATATTGAATATAAATGACCTTAATGCTTCATTTAAAACATAGACTGGCTGAATGGATGAGAAAACATAACCCAAATATATGCTACCAAGAAACCCTACTAACTAGTAAGTATTCTCATAGACTCAAGATAAAGGAATGGAAAAAAATATTCCACGAATGGAATGGAATGGATGGAAACCATTGGAATGGAATGGATGGAAAACCTGAATGGAAACCAAAAGTAAGCGGAAGTAGCTATTCTCCTATCATATAAAATATACTTTAAATCAACAATGGTAAAAAAAAAAAAAAAAAGAAGACAAAGACAGTCATTATATCTTAATAAAGGGAGCAATTTAACAAAAAGATATAACAATCCCAAATATGTATACACCCACCAGAGGAGATCTCAGATTCATAAAACAAATTCTACTAAAGCTAAGCAAAGAAATAGACAGCAGCATCATAATAGCCAGGGACTTCAACACTCCATTGACAGAACTGAACAGATTATCAAGGCAGAAGGTCAACAAAGAAACACTGGACTTAAATGGTACTCAAGAACAAATGGAACAGACATTAGATAACATTCTACCCTCAAAAACTGCAGAATATTTACATTATTCTCAGCAGCATATGGGACATTTTCCAAGATAGATCGTGTTAGAGCACAAAACAATTTGAAAAATTAAAATAATACCATGCTTCTTCTCAAATCACAGAGGGATAAAACTAGAAATAAATTACAAGAGTAATTCACAAACATACACAAAGTCCTGGAAATTAAATAACCTGATGTTTAACAATCCTTGGATCAATGATGAAATTAAGATGGAAATCAAAAGATTTTCCAGATGTAAAGACAAATATGACATAAGAATCTAAAATCCATGGGATATAGCAAAAGCAATTCTAAGGGGGAATTTCATAGTCTTAAGTGAGAGACAGAGAGATCACAAATAAACAACCTAATGTCACAACTCTACAAATCAGAGCCAAATCTATCATAAAAAAGAAATACATGCATAATGAAGCTAAAAGCAGAACTACAAGTTGTGGAAACCTCCCCCCTCAAAAATACAAAGAATCAATGAAACAAAAAATTGGTTCTTTGAAAACATAAACAAAATCAACAGACCACTAGCTAGGTAAAACCAGAAATAGAAGAGAAAAGACTCAGACATACTCAATCAGAAACTGATACCACAAAAATACATCATCTGTGACTACTATAAAAAACTCTATGCACACACAAACTAGAAAATCTAGAGAACGTGGATAAATTTTTGGAAACACACAACCTTTCAAGTTTGCATCAGGAAAAACTAAGAAATTCTGAACAGGTCAATAATTAGTAGTGAGATTAAAACAGTTAAAAAAAAATTGCCCAACAAACAAAAGCCCTGGACCAGACAAATTCACAGCCAAATTTTATCAGACTTACAAAGAAGAATTGGCACCTATTCTGAAACTGTTCCCTAACTCATTCTACAAAGCCAGTATCAACCTGATACCAAAGCCAGGAGAGGACACAACAGAAATAGAAACTATAGACCAATATCTTTTATTAACATAGATGCAAAAATTCTCAACAAAATGCTAGAGAATTGGTTTGAATTCAACAAGTACTTCAAGAAGATAATGTATCATGATCAAGTGACTTTCATCCTAGGGATACTAGTATGGTTTGATATAAGCAAATTAATAAATGATCCAGCACATAAACAAAATATTTTTTAAAGACCATACAATCATCTCAATAGATGCCATAAAAGTATTCAATAAAATCCAGCACTCCCTCAGGATAAAAAGTCTCAGCAAACTAGGCATAGAATGAACATACCTCAAATTTTACAAGCCATATTTGGCAAACCCATAGCTAACATTATACTGAATGGGAAATAGTTGAAAGCATTTTTCCTGAGAATTGGAACAAGTTAAGCATACCAATTGTCACTACTTGTATCCAGTGGTACTGGAAGTCCTAGCCAGAGCAATTAGGCAAGAGAAAGAAATAAAGGGCATCCAAATCAGGCAAAAGGAGGTCAAGCCATTCACTTACCAATGATATGATATTCTAACTGGAAAACCCTAAAGACTGCACCGGAAGATTCCTGGAATTGATAAATAAATTCAGTAAAGCCTCAGGTTACAAAATTAATGTATACAAATCAATAGCATTTCCGTGGACTGATAACAGTCCAGCTGAGAGTCAACTCAAGAACTCAACATCGTTGAGTATGCAGAAAATAGAATACCTGGGA
The DNA here is from genome assembly GCF_000181295.1 of Otolemur garnettii. Taxonomy (NCBI): domain Eukaryota; kingdom Metazoa; phylum Chordata; class Mammalia; order Primates; family Galagidae; genus Otolemur; species Otolemur garnettii. The sequence continues at coordinate 3,104,824 of NW_003852483.1, read as the reverse complement.
ATATACTTAACCAAGGAGGTAAAAGTTCTCTGCAAAGAGAACTACAAACCACTGATGGGAGAAAGCAAATGGAAACAAATGGAAAAATGGCCCATGCTTGTGGATGTTAGAATCAGCATTGTTAAAATGTCCATATTGCCCAATGTGATTTACAGATTCAATACAATCCCCATCAAAATACCAATTTCATATTCCACTAGAAAAATAATAATTCCACTCTTCACTTGGAACCAGAAAAGAGCCTCCATAGCCAAAGCAATCTTAACTGAAAAGAAGAAATCTGGATTCATCCCCCCTTACCTGACTTCAAGGTATACGACACTGTTATAGTAACCAAAACAGCATGGTACTGATATGAAAACAGACACAGACACTGATGGAATGTAGTAGAGGACCCAGAAATAAAACCACATAGCTACGACCAACTAATCTTTGACAAAGGAGACAACAACATACACTGGGGAAAGGAAGCCCTCTTCAATAAATGGTACTGGGAAAACTGGCTAGCCACATGCAGAATAATGGAACAGGACCCCTTATCTCTTGCCATATTCAGAAATTAATTTAAAATAGATAAAAGACCTAAATGTAAGGCATGAAACCATAAAAATTCCAAAAGAAAATATAGGAAAAACTCTTCTAGACGTTGGCCTAAGGAATTTATGAAAAATGCATAAGCAAACATAGCAATAGCAAAAATAAATAAATGGAACTTAATAAACACACACACATATACACATATTGTGGAGTACTACTCAGCTATAAAAAGCAATGAAATAATCTGTTTTGCACCAACTTGAATGGAACCATCATCCTAATCGAAGTACCTTAGGAATAGAAAAACAACATCACATGTACTTTGTAATAAGTGTGAGCTAAACAATGGGCACAGGCAGGCACAAAAAGGTGTTAAGAGACACTGGAAACCAAGAAAGGGGTTTGCGAAGGGGTAAAGGGTAAAAACTTGCCTGTTGGGTACAATGAACATGGTGATGGGCACACTAACCCCTCCCCCCCTTTGTTATGCAGGTATCCATGTAACAAAAACATCTGTACTCCCTCAATATTTTGAAATTTAAAAGAAATAACTAATCAAGTTCCCTTGAAGCCACAAGTGATATCACAGACATCTTCATTCGACAGATCAGGGACTTGCTTTATTCTTATGCACATTATCATTGAAATATTTATCTCCTTTAAAATTCTAACAGTTGGTGTAGAAAAAGTCTTCTGCTTCCAAATCAAATGCTTCATGACGCTGACACATCTATCAAAGGGAGAAATGCACACCTCTTAATTGTTCCTTCAGGCAGGTACAATTTCATAAATGAGCCATGTTATCAGACAATGATGAAGGAACCACCAAGCTGTGCCATGCTCCAGGGAAGATGATGCCAAGGCCTACAGAGGGCCATTGAAAGGCTGGATAGGGATTGCCTCATAGCCTCATACTTGAAAGGTAAGAACCTTTTGTGCCTCTTTTACAGATAAGGAAATTGAGGACCAAAGACATTGACATGTCCATGGTCATACAACCAGCAAGTGCCTATGCCTGGCCACAGCCCAAGGAGAGACCTCACTGCCACAGATCCAGGGTCCATACAGTGGGGGTGGTCCTCAGAAGTACCACTCTCTCTAAGCCTGTCTTCATGTCCCCAGCAGGGACACCACAGTATGGCTTGGAATCTTAGAATCCCAAGAATCACTGAATCATACAAGATCTTTAAAGTCCTCAACACCAATTCAGATCCACCAGGGAGCTTGAGGGATGTGTGTAATTGATTCGTGGGGACCAGAAACCAGAACTATGACACCCAGCTCTGGGTGGACGTTTGCAGATAAACAAACTGTGGTAAAGAATGCAACAGTGCTCAGTGCAGAGAAAGACCAGACCACCCACACACACAGCACAAAGCAGTCTAAGACACCAGCCAAAAGCGTGTGTGCTGTGCAATTCTGTTTCTGTATACAACACCAGAAAATCAAACTAGTCTATGGGAAGTAACAGACTGGGGATGTTGGTGGTGGGGAGAAAGCAGGAAGGGGAGCAGCGATTACAGAACGCCTAGGGTGATGAAGGTCTTCCTCTTGAGTGTGGCAATGGTGTCAAGGGTGTACTGGGCACAACTTTCCCAATCGTACATTTCTAAAATGTGGACTACAATAGTAACAGGATCCTCAAAAAAGCCATTTTTAGAAAGCCACCTTGCCTTTGTGCTGTGATGTCATATCATGAAGTTCTACATGATTTTTAATCTAAGTAAAAGAAAAAAAAAACCCCCCACACAGTCTCATGGATCCCCATGCCATTCCAGTTAGACAGAGTGTCACAATCTACAATACACCTTCTGGGGGTAGTCAAGAGTGAGGCTCTAGACAAAGTCCATGCAGGCCCTTACTAACGGTACACCTTCAGGAAAGATACTTAACTTCCCTGAGCCTGAACATCTCCACTGCACAACGGAGATAAAATAGGGCCATTCTGCAGATAAGAGGAGGAGATTAAGTATTGTAGTTAGCCCAGATCTTGGAGCAGAGCACAGACCTCCATCCCCAATCAGTACACAAAGTCCTTCAGAGCCCCAGAAAACTACCCCCAGCCTCCCCTCTGGCACTGGGGGGATGGGAAGGGACCATGTCCATTTCAAACGTGCTGCCATAGGGGCTCCTCCTAATGCTTTGCTGCCATAGGGGCTCCTCCTAATGCTTTGCTGCCATAGGGGCTCCTCCTAATGCTGAGCAAACCTGCCTTCCTTTCCCTTCCCACCAGCCCTCTGTCCTGTCCAGCACCACGCAGATCTGAAGGCAGCTCTCAGTCCTCTAAAGAATCTTTTTTTTTCCTTGGAGCAGGGCCAGCTGCTATAGCAGAGGATCACAAAGGATGGTTCTCTGGCCACCTCGGCTTCCCAGCTGCAGGCACACCAACCTTCTCAAGGAAGTGGCCAGAACTCTACCAGACCGCAGGGGCTGTCTTCATAGATTTGGCTATAGTTCTATTGTTACTACCTAAAACTGATGACTTGGGAAAACTTATGCCACTCTGTGCATGAACAAAGAATTTAGAGACAGCTAATCTTCCCCAAATCTTCTATCCCTATAGGGCAGTGGTCCCCAAACCTTTGCGGCACCAAAGACCTATTTCATAGAAGAAAAATTTTCCATAGACAGGGGTGGGGGCAATGGGACAGGGGATAGGAGGCAGAGCTCAAGTGGTCATGGGCTCAAAGCGGGGGGTAGTGCAAATACAGATGCAGCTTCCCTCACTCACCTCCTGTTGTACAGCCCGATTCCTAACATGCCATGGACAGGTATGAGTCCAAAGCTCAGAGTATGGGGACCACACCTACGGGGGATATGATTCAGCCACTGCCCCCCTCCTGAACTCATATGGGCCTTTGGAGACCTAAGGGCAGGAGTTCACATTTCTATGTACTTAATTCCATCATGGAAGTGCCCCTGACTCTTCCAACCTAGGGGTTCTTTTGCTATCATCCAGCATCTCCTGGATCCCCTTCACCAGCTTCTCACATCAACTGCCAACTTATTAGCATTTCCCAACCCTCCAATATAAATTGCACAGGGTGAGGGGCCAATCCCAACACTCCCTCCACTTCTGATGCCATTGCAAGCCCTGGGTTGTTCTGTCTGTGCTTCTGACAGACCCACCATGAATGGGCATCCTCACAAATCCCTGCCTGGGTTTGATTAATTTGCTAAAGCAGCTCACAGAACTCAGAGAAATACATTTATCAGCTTCTTATAAAGGATACAACAAAGGATTCAGATGAAGCGATGAGTAGGGCAAGGTATAGGAAGGGGGCATGGAGCTTCCTTGAGACTCCTATCCTGGCAGCTCCCCAAATCCTATTCTCCTGGATATCTTGGGTATCATTGGTTACCATTACATAGCCATGTTTGATTAAATCACTGTCCATTGGTCACCAAATTAACCTCCAGGGCCTCCCTCCTCCCCAGATGTTGGGGTGGGGCTGAAAGTCTTCCCAGTGACAAGCCCCATCCTAAAGTGTCCTAGGAGCTGCCAGCCAACAGTCAACCCACTGGCATACAAAAGATACTCGCCACTGAAGTAACAAGGACTTTAGGAGAAGACAGACAGAAAACTGGACAAAGACTAAACACATATTTTACAATATACAATATCCACATCGAAGCTGCTTGGCATGTTACCCTTCATGACTGAAAGAAGAGTTTTAAGTTGTTGAAGGCATTTGAACTGATCCCAAGACAGATTTTATGCCTATATAAATAGATATGCATATACATACATATGAGGCCAACAGGGTAATCTCAAGTCTCCCCAACCTTCTACTGGGTACACCCCCATCTGTGTGCACACCTAGGGGCTCCAGACAGCCCTCGCTGCCATGCACAGATCATCAGGAAGCCCACAGTAGAAATGCAATTAAAACTAATTTTTCTATTTTCCATCAAAGAGACTGCAACAAAGTCAAGCACATAATAGTAAATGGTTGTCAATAAACAAAGAGCAGAAGCTTGTTCACCCAAGGATCAAGAAGCATGTCTTGCCTCCTGACCCTTAAGGTAAAGACCACGCTGCCACAGCCCCACTCCCCAGCACCGGCCCCTCCATTTGGAGGAAGCAGTGTGGAACCACTCTGTGAGACTAACCTGAACCACTTAGAGCAGATCAGAACTTGTGGCAGAACCTCAGATTCAGGCTCGTGTACCCAAAGTGCAGCTAAAACCAAACACTGTGACTCTGGAGCCCGGAGATAGAGAAAAGTTCATTTGATTTGGCAAAGCAACAGGGCAAATCTCTCAGATCCGTCTTTTCTGCAGAGGTGAGCTGCAAGTTTTTATGCAGGGTGGAGGTAAGGCAGGGGAAGTCTTGTTTTTAGTCCCAGATGACACCTACAGTGAACAGGCCTCTGGAGTCAGCAGCTAGCAGCAGCTTTTTCCTTCCTTCTGCCACACAAACTCTTTGCCTTCTCCTCATGACCCTGGAGTCAGCTTTCCCCACTTGATATGGAAGAAACCACATCAGCAGATAACAATGCTTGTGAGAACAGGGGTGCTGGGCAGGAAGCAAGTGGTTAGTGGGAGTAAACAGTCAAGGGTCTAGTCCAATTTTACCTTATTTCAGTCATAAAAAACGGTTGTGGTACTAACATCTCCATGCCAAGCTGCGAGCTCCTCCAGCCTTTGGCTGCTGGGGGAAGCAGTGTAAGGAGCTCCTCCCTTTTGGGGGGTGTTTGGGACCCAGTACCCAGGCAGCCAGGGAGAGAGGGCTCCCACATGCCAGCTTCTTTTTGTGGTCCACGTCACTCATCCAAAAATGCCCTCCTTTATCAGCATTTTAAGTGTTTACAACAGCAATCCCCAACCTTTCTGGCACTAGGGACCAGTTTCATGGAAGACAATTTTCCACAGATGGCAGTGGGGCGGGGGGAGGGTTCAGGATGATTCAAGGGCATTGCATCATCACTTCCCCACCTCAGATCATTAGGCATTAGATTCGCTTTAAGAGCATGTGACCTAGAGCTCTCATATACACGGTTAACAGTAGGGTTTATGCTCCTGAGAATCTAATGTGGCTGCATTCTGACAGGGGGCAGAGCTCAAGCAGTGATCTGAGCAATGGGGAGTGGCTGTAAACACAGACGAAGCTTCCCTCACTGCCCTGCTGCTCACCTCCTGCTGTGCTGCCCGGTTCCTAACAGGCACAGACTGTTATACCACAGGTGTATAAGACAATTACAGATTGCTATTACTATAAACTAACTCTAGAATATGAACAACGTGGAACACACAAAACCAAAGTACAAATTTCTAGAAATAAATGCTCCCCAAACACAATAGTTTGTTTTTTATTTTTCAAAAAACCTTTAATATCAGGGAAAAGGTACAACAGAATCAGCAGAAAGACCAGCAGAAGAGAGGAGGGAGCGCTCACTGAGATGTGGGGAGATGTTGATGGCCAGCCCAGGGAGGACAGGTGGCGCGGAGGGAGGGGAGAGATGGAGAGAAAGCAGGCGAATGTCACTGCAGAAGTGTTCAGAGTCGACAAAGCCCAGAGGAGGCCCCAGCAGAGGGACCAAGAAGCAGCAGCAGGAGGAGCCTTCCTGGGCAAGAGCACACCTGCAAGACAAGAGAGAAGATTCGGGTTTATTCTCGTCATTTCTAAGTGGTGTTAATCTTCTGCAAACCTTCCGCTGGGAGGCACAGTCGTGTAGCATTACTTAGGCAATATACTCAACCTTGTGGGCCTGCTCTGTAGCAGAATCTGCCTGTGATGGTCTGTGCATTCTTGGGTGGTTCTACTGGAGGGCACAGCAGAAGCCTTCTGTTCTGTCTTAGCCCTTATCTCTGACCTCTTCCTGTCCGTATTAATGGATTTCTATGTGGATGTGGAAAGAAAGTCCCTCTGATTGAATTGGGGGAGGAAAAAGGGCATGAGAGAACCTTCACAGGGCCTGAGTGACACAAAATGGGTCTGATGGTAGGGTGCTGTGTGTAAAGGTGACCTTGGAGTTAGGAAGCAGAGCACGAGGGGCAGTAGGGATCTGGGACCAGGAGGCAGGGTCTTCAGCACTTGGAAAACCTGCTCCAGAAACCAAAACTCACACACCTCACAGGGACCCAGCCCTGGTCCAAGGTAACCTCGTCCTCATGGTGGCCCAGAGACAGCCACCAGGTTTTCTGTCCCTTGACTCACTGAACCACCAGACCTAAGATGCAAGAGCAAATGTTCCTATTTGGGAAAAATAAATCATAATAAAAGGTATTAAACTCAAAAAATGTTCTTAACTCTGCCCAGAATCACACACTATTGGTGGAGTCAAAATCTGAATTTAGGTCGTTTAGGCTGCAAAGCCACTTTTTGCAGGTGCCAAGTCTTCTCAGGAGCACAGGAATGGGGAGGGATGAGGGCTGGAGGAGTCCCTGACTGTCTTGCTTCAGTCAGTCCACATGGTGGCCCAAGAATTGCATTATGCTCTTCTTGAAGGGAGCAGGGAAGAGGCTCCCAAGGGTCGCAGCAAGTGAGAAGCATAGCTCGTGGGTGCTGGGACTCCCACCCGGAGCCCACCTGAGATCATGTCCAGTCAGTGGCCACAAGGGTGGTGTTCTAAGAGTTGAGGCCAGTTCTGCAAAGCATGCCAGGCAAATCCCCCATGCTCTTGAGAAACTCTAAGCACCCCTGCCCTGCCTTTAACAGCTGACTATCCTCAGGCCCATGGACAAATGCACACATGCACCAATACGCAAAGCCCTGCAGACAGTATCTCAAGTGGTTTTTACAACAGTATGAGGGGCGGACATTGCCCTTACTCCTAGCTGAGGATGTATGTTATCCCCACCCATTTCTCTCTCCTCCATGGGCAAGAGTGATCTAGTACACTAGCCATGACCATGAAGCCAGCTTTTCTACTGGACCCCTCTGTGACATAAGAAAATGAGACTAGATGCACAGACTGACAAGATGTGACAAATACTACCAGCCAGACCTGACCTGATGCAGCAAAGGCAAGACCTGGGGCTTTCCAGTGCACAGTCAGAGATGGGCAGCAATTCTGCACCTGAGCACAGGCTCAGCCCTGCAGTCTTAGCCAGGTGCTCTGTTAAGAAGGATGCTAAAGTCACTGGCCACTGCCACACTTCTTTAATGACACTTCCTTAGGAGAAGAGACCTACACTGGGCCTTTCAGGCAGAGGAACTCTGAAAGAGGCACCCACAAGAATGGTAAGAGAGGTGGGGCTTGGCCCAGGTGGACGACGCGGTGTGCTGGCCTAAGAAGGACCCGCAGTGGGGAACCTGAGAAAGCAGGCAAGAAACCAACACGAGTGGCATAAATGCTGGGCACTATGACCTTCCTAGAGAGACTTCAGGAATAAAAATTGCTAGGAACTAATATAAGGGTTTGGTAATTTAGAGGAAAACAAAGAACAATCTTTTCTCTCTGATAGAAATGGAAATTGGGGGTGGAGACATTCAGGACAATGCCATAAAAGACATCATATAGCAAGTCGAGCACACCCTGGGTGAAGAAAAGTAGAACACTTTATTGAGAGACATAAAGCCAGATCTGAATAAATGAAAACTCACACCATGTCCCCAGGTATAAGGATAGAATGTTATTAAAATGTAAATTCTCCCCAAATGAATATAACTATTTAATTCAATTATAATTGTAGTCCTAATGAGATTGTTTCATGCCGAAGGACACGTTAGAATACTTAAGAAATTTCAAAAATTGTGAAGAAATTTTCAAAAACAACAGGGAAGAACGGCAAGGTATAACATGTCCTGCCCAATAATAAACCCACTACCCACACTACCCACGTCAGAATGTTAGTTATTGGCACGTAAAAACAAAGATATCAGTGGACTGAAATAAAGTATTCAGAAATAGTGTCAGGTGTGTTATATTTAATTTAATATAGGATAAGGGGATACTTAACACAGAAGGCAGATTTTGGCCTAATTTGCTATCTTATTACTGGTGTTAAAAATTAAGATATAAAAAGTAAAGTAAATGAAAATATTAGAAGACCTGTTTGATCTACACTAAGAAAACTATACAAGACAGGGAACCTATAAGCCATACAGAAACAGTGGAGAGATATACTCTAACATTTTTTAAATGTCTGACAAAACATTTTTGCCATAACATATAAAATATACTTAACATATAAAATACACAAAATTGATAAAAAATAAAGAAGAACCCAATAGAAAAGTGGGCAAGTGATGTGGTCACATAATTCATAAAAAAAGTGGGGGGGGGGGGGAACCAACCAGCAAATCCAGGTAAAAATGCACACAGAAAAGACTCAAGGCAAAGAGTAACAACTATTGCTTTGATGGGAGGAAAAACTGGCAAAAATTGACAACCCTAATGTCACTCAGTGCTGTGAAGTTGTGAACAAAAAGACTGCTTTCCTAAATTGCATGGGATGGTATGAACCTCAGAGGTCATCATAGCCGCCCTGCCTTGGGGTCATGCCTAGGAGCCAACCCCAGCACAGAAGGGTGTGGGAGTATGGGGAGTCCTCACAGCATTGCTTTGCCCCTCAAAACAAAACAAAATTGGGAATTATTGACTTTATTATTATGTAGCCGTAGTGATTTGCAGTTTATGAAAAGTAAGGATGTAGACCCCAATCTATTGATCCATTCATGTCAAGGGCAAATTGCAGAGTACTTGGTGTGGTAGGATTCCCATTTTTAACATAAAAGAGGGAGGGCTCATTTGCATGTATGTGTGTGCCTGTGTGTGAATACAAAGAAAAAGAAAGCCAGCCAGCAGCCATTAACATTAGTTACCCTTAAAAAATGTATTTTTATTGTTAATTATTATGGGTCCATAATAGCTGTACAACACTTGGTACCTTTACCTTCTCTTCTGTTTCTCTGTCTTGTTTGACTTGTTACAATACGCATCTATTGTTTTAATAATTCAAAAAGAACTATTTTTAAAAAGGAACAAAAAAATTAGTCCAGGTGGTTGCATGTATCAGTGGTTCATTCCTTTTGATCACTGAGTAGTATTTTACACACCAAAATTTGCTTATCTCTTCACTAGTTGTTGGACAGTTGGGCTATAGTTTGAGTCTATTACAATAATGCTGCTGTAAACTTAGAGATGCATGTACTGTAGATGTGTTTTTATTGCCATGCCATATGGTGCATTACTACTTAACATGATAATAAACTGCCCTTCTGTCTTGCTAAGTGCTTGTAGCATTTTGCAGTCCTAGCACAAAAAGCACACAGCAACATGGGTGACCCCATCAGCATTGTGCTGATTCAAAGAAGCCAGATACAAAAATCCTTATATAGAATGGTTCCATTTTTACAAAACTTTAGAAGAGGCAAAATTTTAGTATTAGAAACTTCTGCAGTTGCCTAAGGCAGGTTTGGGGAAGGCTGCTGACTACAAAGGAGCACAGTGAATTGTAGGGGGTGCTAGAAATGTTCTACATCTTGACCGTGTTGTTAATTAAACAACTGTATGTCATTACCAGTACTCTCATCAAAGTACACGTTTAAGATCCACGGATTTTATTTATGCAAATGAGAACTTAATAAAGCTAGGCAAAAAGTTATAATCACAAAGACTTTTTTTATGAAACAAGAAACAGCCTACTCTTTGACCCACCAATAGCATGCCAAGACACATGTCCAGGAGAAAAGAGGGCACGGGTGTACCAGCAGGCTCTTTCAAGAATGCATGGTAGCTGTATGGTATTCATGCTCACTGGGTTGCTACTGGGGAACCAAAAAGAGCTAACCACGGAGGTTAGGAGGTTAGGAGAACCTCACTAACAGACCTCTAAGTGGCCCTGTGGGAGTGGCCCAGAGGTGGTTTGGGGCGAGAAGAAGGTGTTCCCGGCTGGGTGGGCACAGGCTTTTTCTCCAGGCTGGAATGTTCTGATGTGGGGGACAGTTACTTAGGGGATGCATATGTAAAGCCCCAATGAACAATGCACTTAAGATTAAGGTTTGCACACTCTATAAGGGGCATGTTATACCTTAACAAATTAATATTGAAATCCACAAATAGAAATAAAAATAGCAAAACCACCAGGCAGCAGGCTTGCAATGTAATTTACTATGTCACTAGGAGCCATGATAGCATTTGAAACTGGAGAAAAATAAGTTGAAAATGATCTTGGAACAGGAATGTGGCATTTTTCAGAAAGCCCTGGTGAGGGAAGAAGAGTTGGTATATTCTCAGGGAGCAAGAATACCCCAGCCCCTGTGGCAAAGCGACCAGGAACCCAAGAAGTATTTCAAAGACAAGCACACACAATTTGGAGACAAATCCTGGTGACTAAGCAATGTCACAGTAAAGGAAGGAAGATTGTAAAAGCAGTAAAAACAGCAATAGTGTTATCTAAGTTCATAGTCCTATTCTGTGACTTTGAGATTAATATCTTAATACCGTAGGGATCATTATGACCACCACTGTATGGGTGAGAACCTGAGACTATCCAGAGGGTAAGCAGACTGTCTGAGTCACACAGTGGACAGGGGATCTAGTTTGCAGCAGAAGCCCAGCATGTGGGAAGGAAGACAGAGAGCTCAGATTAGGACTCCTAGTATTAAAATCATGAACAAAGACCCCCACTCAAGAGGAGATTGGCTGCTATCTCACTTGCTGAGAGACTCTGGGACAATAAAGCAAAATATCTTTCCTGCTAAAGCCACAACGAGATACCATCTCACATCAGGATGGATATTAACAAAAATCAGAAAACTACAGTGGTGGTAAGGATGAGGAGAAATTGTACCCTTGCACATTGCCTGTGGGAATGTATAATGGTACAATAGCCATTGTGGAAAGTGTTTTGGCACCTTCTTAAAATGTTAAACATAGAGGGTCTTTATCTGACACAAGCAATCAACGTGACCTGGTTCTTTGTACCCTCAATGAATCCCCAACAACAAAAATAAAATGTTAAACATAGAATTACCATATGATCCATCAATCTCACTTTCAGCTATATAGCCAAAAGAACGGAATGGGTGTATCTGAGCCCACATAGATATTTCTATACCCACTATGAACATAGCAGCACTATTCACAATAGCCAAGATACAGGAACAACTCTATCGTTAAACAGCAGATGAATGGACAAGCACAATGTCATATATACAGACAATGGAATATTATTCTGCCTTACAAAGGAAGAAAATTCTGACACTTACCTTGAGAACATCATGCTAAGAGAAAAAAGCCAGTCAAAAAAGGACAAAGACAGTAATTCCACTCATAGGAGGTTGCTACAACAGTCAAGTCCACAGAGACAGAAAGTAGAACAGGGGTCGCTGTGGGGCTGAGGAAAGGAAAAAGTAGGGCGTTGTTTGATGAAGACAGTTTCAGTTTTGCAAGATACACAAGCTGTGGAGATGGGTGATGGTGATGGTTGCACAACAACAGGAATGTAGATGATGCCACTGAATTGTACACTTAAAAATATTAAATGGGGAGGGCATGGTAGCCACACCTGTAATCTTAGCAGTCCTAGAGACCGAGGTGGGTAGATTGCTTGAGCTTAGGAGTTCAACACCAACCTGAGCAAGAGTGAGACACCATCCCTACTAAAAATAGAAAAACTAGGTGGGCATTGTGGTGGGCACCTGTAGTCCCAGCTATTTGCAAAGCTGACTCAAGAAGACTACTTGAGCCCAGGAGTTTGAGATTGCTGTAAGCTATGATGCCCCGGCACTCTACCCAGAGTAACAAAGTGAGACTCTGTCTAAAAAAGAGAAAAAGAATGATTAAATGGCAAACTTTATGTGACATATATTTTATCACAATTTTAAAAATAAATAGCAATTAAATAAAAGCTGCCTCCTCCCCCCCCCAAAAAAAATCAGTCCTGTTAAAGCCAGGCACCAAGAGCTGTGGACAGTCACGAAGGCCTTTGCTGCAGCCTGATGTAAAACTCCAGCATGCCGAAACGTTCATATTTCATATGCCCATATTTTCCTTTCTTCATTCTGAGCATAATTAGGCCTTCAGTATTTCCTGTCAAATTCATCACCATTTTCTGATGCATTTTTATGCCTGTAGTAATAGAATTCCTGCCTGAGGCTATAAGTAATTGAGCTAAGGCACTTTCAACTTAGGTGACGACATGTTTCTCATGGGACATCCGAGGCGGCGTCCCTCAGCACTCCCTGTCCTCCCATGCTATTAAAAGGCTCTGTGGGTGTCTGACTACATGTCAGATAGTGCTGCCTCCAATGCAAACAAATCACAGCTAAAAAATAATAAATAACGCAAATATAGCTATGCACATAGATTTCCAAGGATCCATTTCTACTCTAGGACATGCACAAACCCTGAACATAGATGAAAGAATCTTATTCAGATGAAAATAAGAATTCCACCAAACACACAAAAATGTTACCTGTGACTAAGTGGGCAAGAGATGATGTGAGATTCCTTAAAAACCAGGAAGTCATTACTTGCTTGGTCCATGGGGTTGCAGAAGTGCAGATAGGACGATTAGGCAAGCCCCACACGCAGGGAGGTGTGTGCTTTGACTTGGCTCCCACTAACTGTTCAAAGCTCAGGAGCTAATTTGCATTAACATGAAGTGAATAGATGGAAGGGGGATAGTCACAACATAGCACTCAACATACAATTAAATGAATATACTGCCAGGATTAGTTAATATTACACGATTCACAGGAAAATGAAGGGCACAAAATTCTGTGTAAAATGTGATTGCAAATATGTGGAAAGTCAAGTGAAAACTCCAACCCCTTTTTGTACATTTCTTTGTTCTCTGAAATTTCTCTAGTGAATATGTATGTATTACTTTATTATGAAAAAAGTATTCCTAAGGCATGTGGGTTGGGGGTAGAGCTGCAGTTTTCACTCCCAGGGGACATCTGGCAGAGTCTGAAAACAGTTTTGGTTGTCACAATGTTGGGTGTGCCAAGCTACTGCCGGTGGAGGTCAGGGGCACTGCTAAATATCCTAAAATGCACAGGACAGCTGATCCCAGAGCGGGAGCCTGCCAAGGTCCAGAAGGCCCAGTGGAGGGCCTTTTCTCTTTCCCACAGAGCCCACAGCCCGCAGTGCCCAGGGTGCCCTATCCCCCGGCAAACGCCCAGAACTCCCTGCAGGGCTCAGGAGGACAAGCTGTCCCGGGAAGGTAGGTTCCCGCCTCCACCCTCCCCAGCACGCACCAGGGTGCCAGGCAGGCAGGCTCAGTGGTGGCCTAGGGCCACCTCCTCTGTCTCCTGGCTGTCCTGTAGAGCCCACGGGAGCGTGGGGAAAGAATATCTGTAGTTAGAAAGGTCCCGGGCCTCTGGCCAAACCCAATGCCTGATGTCATACGAAGTTTTTGTAACTTCCTATAATTTTCTTTTCCCTCAAGCCCTTTTCACCCTCCCTGCTCACCTGACAAGCAGGGCAGGTCTTTAAGGAAAATGGCTCCTAGAGCTGGAATGGGCAACCGCCTCTGTGGGTGCTCGGGGCACCCAGGCAAAGTCGGAAAACCAGACGCCCAGGTGGCCCTGCGTACATCTGGGAAGTGGCTCTGCAGGACTCGCCTGGGGAGATAAAGATCGCTTTGTTGAAATAAGAATCTAGCGATGACCGGGCACGTGAGAGCCACAGGAAGCGCAGCTCTGCACAGGGTCTTCTCCACCAGTTGTTCAGCCCCGGAGGCCAGCAAGGCACATCGCTGGGGCCTTGTGGGGAGCCATGCGGTTGGGAAAGGGCGCCCCATAGCAGGGCTTGGAGAATGGGGACGGTCCCTTAGCAAGCACAGCAGTCACAAGCCACGTCCCAGGGAGGAGGCAGCGAGGAGGCAGTCAGAATTATCCACAATATGTCTCTCTCAGTTCATATTTTAAGTATTAAAATGCATTTAACTAAATTACAGGAAATTACAGATTAGCTAATTGAATTTAATTTTCAGTGCTCAAAGGCCTTACTTCAAAAGGAGTTATAAATTCCAAATCTTTAAGTTTTCCAAAAACTCCTCATTTTTCAAGGTTTTAAGCAGTAGATGAAAATGTGAAGAGAAGGGACATTAATACTAAACAAAGGAAGCTGTGTTTCCCAAAATAAGTGACTTCTATACTGTTAAGCAGATGCAGATGTACTAATTTTCATAAAAAAGGCCCTGGGGGCAGAGAGAACGGAAGAATTATTTAATATAACTTTTCCACATGGCATTTGTCTCATGATTCACATCTTCTGAGTTGGCGCCCTTAGCAGCTTGCTTTTTCTCCTGGCTCATTTTTAGTAATTTCCTGGACTTCTGAAACTTAGACAGTTTCCACTAACATGGCTTTGGCATCTTCTATGACTGGGCCAAGGGTTTCTACACACCTTCTCAGGGGATTGCCTATCCTTCCTGGGCCATCAGTGAGCTTGTCAAGGACACGCTAACCCCACAGTCACAAGGTAACTGGGCTCCATCCCACTGCCTATTTAAATAGACTTAGACTTTGTTCTTCTTCACAAATGATCAATAAATATTAAGAGCTTTTAATGATGAGAAAATTCTTATGCTTTTAAAGGTGCAAAGGTGAATTCAATCTTTTATAAACAGAATACTATTATATCAAAAATGCATGTGAAAATATATACCATCTTAACTAAATCATCAAAGTCAACATCATCTACAGTAGGCCAAAGTAACAGCATGTATGTCCAGTATGATGCACTAGGATGGACACAACAGTTTTTATTGTTTACTACCAGAAGTGCATGAAACTGATCATAGAAAGCAACACACAAATTAAAATGGAGAGAAATTCTGCAAAATAACTGCCATGCACTCTTAATAAATGTCAGTGTCAAGAAAGACAAAGAGAGGCTGAGGAACTACTCTGGATTAAAAGTAACCCAAGAGATGTGACAACTAATTGCAATGTGTGGTCCTGGCTTAAATTCTAAGGCATGGGGGGAATAGCTATGGAGAACATTATTGAGACAACTGATGAAATTTGGATTAAACTATTAAGTTAGGTACTTGCATTCTGTCACTGTCAAAGTTCCTATGGATATATAAGAAAATACTATAATTCTTAGGAAATAAACACTTAGTTGTAGGCTAGAGAATAGGGATAAAAGTGCTAGGCACTAGGGACAAAGTGATGTGGGGAAAAGCCAAGAATCACTACAGACTCTGAATACTAAAAACAGTACTTGCTAGACACAGCATACTGTTCTAGCCCTAAGTCTTATATTAGCAGTGTTAAGGTTAAGGCAAGACAGAAGTTAGGAGTTCAATCATGTAGTTTAAAAAAACAACTACTTGTTTTTTAACTTTTACTTTTTCTTTGAAGCTTTCCACTGTACTGTATTTTCTCATGCCTGTGATTTCAATAAAAGCCAGTGAGGAACGTCGGAGGGAGCCACACCCTTGTTTCTCCTTACAAAGTGCTTGCTGGTGTTGACCTCCCTGCTCCCTCAGTTCAATGCAAATGGACTGAGTAGGTGTTATTCATGTACATCATGTTGCACTGATAGGGTTACACAGGCATACTACCTTTATAACTTATCTCAAATGGTTCAGAAAAAAATTTAAAGATGTGTCATATGCTTACGTATTTTCTATTAAGATATATGTATAAAAAGTTTAAAATGCATAGAAAAAAATGAAAGAATTAAATGCTATATTTGATCCAATTGAAGATGCAAGTGGTTGTAAGATGCATCGTATCTTATGTTCCACAATGAAAAAATATATAGCCAATAAAACTATGACATAGTAATTATCTAGTCTCTTAGGATTTTTCTTTAACCCTTTTAGAGAATTCTTTTAGACTTATTAATATAGGTTTTTATCATATATCATGCTTCCACATAAATAAAAATAAATAGGTTAGGGAAAGAAATTAAAGTATTCCTCCAATTTCTTCACATTCTGATTTCAACACTTCTGATCCTTTTTTGATTCATAGTTGTTCCCTGTCTGTATTTTTCATATGAAATTATCCTCCAAGCCACAAAGAATATGATACAACTTTTCGAAATGATTCTCCGTGAAGATTTCTAATATTTTCTTCCAAGCCACTGAAGCCCATTCTGCAAGATTTAATGCTTGATCATTCCAAAAGGGATTGGAGGAAGGAAGGACATTGACCAACAGTGAGGACTCTAGTTCCCTGAAATCACTGGTGGACTGATCCTTGAGGGTCAGAGTCACCAAATTACCCTGATGTAAACAACTCCACATGCACACACACTCAGGAGTGACAGCAACTACACAACTGCCATCAACCTGGCAGAAAGAGATAAGAAAACAGAATATTAGTTGCATCTAGATTTCAGAGAAAGTAAAACATGAAAAGAGTACATTTTAGAATTGGAATATAGTGTTTTAAAATATTAACAGTGTTGGGTTTGTGGATGTGAGTTTATACTGCTTCTCTATGCTCCAATTTTGTGCCAATAAGCACATATTAGTTTGTTTGTGCTATTTTTATAATAAGAAATGAATACATCTTAATCCACAAGATATATTTTATCTAAATCACATGCCTGATTTTTACCAATGCATCCTCTATGTTTCCCAGGGCACAAAATTATCCACGTTATCAATTCAGATCTAAAAAGCTGCTCTGCTAAAAAATGAATTAACAGATCCAATAACTATAGGGTTTCCAATTTAAAATATGCACATGAACTTTATGGACTTTTATTCATCAAAAGCCTATGAGATATAAGCCAGACTCAGATGATACCATCAAGGGTATTAGAGTCTGGTAGGGAAGAGTCTTGAATTGATCAAAGATGTACATTTTTTCTAATTTTATCATTTCTGAAATTGCTGTGGTCCATGCATCAGTGATGATGTAGTTACCATTTCCTGCATATATGCATTAAAACTCGCACAATGGGTATCATTAATTTGAAAGAAAATTTCAGAGACAGTGGTGAAGAATATTTTTAAAGGTTTATTAAGGTATAATTCACTCTGAGATGTTTAGCAGCTATAGCCATGAACCATCACCAAATCAAGGAAGAGAATATTTCCATTATCTCCAAAAATTTCCCCATCTCTCTTTTGTCACCAGTCCCAATCCCCCATCTTAAGACTCTGGCAAGCAGTGGTACCTTTTCTAGAATATCATATAAATGGAATCATACAGCATGAAGCTTCTCATATCTGGCTTGTTTTACTTAGGGTCATGTTTTTGAGATCCATCTACATTATTACATGTATCAAGATTTTGTTCCTTTTTATTTATATATTTTTATTACTATATTCTTAATATAGGAAATACTATATTATTAATATAATAAATACTATATTATTTATATAGCCAATAAAACGATGACACAGTATTTATCTAGTCTCTTAGGATTTTTCTTTAACTCTTTCAGAGAATTCTTTTAGACTTATTAATATAGGTTTTTATCATATATCATTCTTCTGCTTAAATAAAAATAAATAGTTTAGGGAAAGAAATTAAAGTATTCCTCCAACTTTTTCACATTCTGATTTCAACCTTCCCTTCCATTCCCTTTTTTATTACTGAGTATTGTTCCTTTTTTATTACTGAGTATGTTCCATTTTATGTCTGTCTTATGCTCATTCTACACTATACTGACTACTATATATTTATAGTTTGTATTCTCTTTGCATTGCTTTTCCAAATTGTTTTGGTTAATCTAGATCCTTAATTATTCTATATACATTTAAGAATCACCTTGCCAATTTTTACAAAAAAAAAAAAATACTAGGACTTTGATTGGAATTGTGTTAAATCTATAAATAAATTGGGAATGATCTGACACTTTAACAGTACTGAGTCTAGTCTATGATCCCCATGTATCTCTTCACTTATTTAGATTTTTCTTTAACTTTTCCCTTCAGTTTTTAATAGTATTTAATATATAAATCTTACATTCATTTCAGGCAATTTAGTGAGACTATGTCTGTAAAAAAAAAAAAAAGAAAAAAAATTCACCCAGGGTAGGGAAGAGATGAGGATGGTTGTGCACACCTGTAGTGCCAGCTACTCACTCCAGAGGCTAAAGCAGATGGATCAATGGATCTCTGGAGTGTGAGGCTGCAGTGAGCTATGATCATGCCACTACACTCCAGCCTGGGAACAGAGCAAGACCCCATCTCATTCATGGATATGTAAATGAATAATAAAAAAAAAACATACTTTGTTAAATTTAACACTGAAGTATTTCATGTTTTTTATGCTATAATCTTTTAAAATTTTTCCAGTTGATCTTTGTTGGTACAGAGAAATACAATTTTGATATTACTATTTTCACATCGTATCCTGCAGCCTTACCAAACTCACTTATTAGTTATAGTAGTTTTTATATAGATTCTTTGGGTTTATTTCTGTAGATGATCATGTCATCTGCAACAAGAGATACTTTTGTTTCTTCTTGTCCAATCTGCATGGCTTTTTTCTCTTGCTTAAATGCACTGAGTTGCCTCATTCTGTTTTCACCATTAACTATGATGCGGACTGTTGGTCTTCTGTGAATGCCCTGCTATCAGCTTGAGGAAGTTTCCTTCTATTCATAGTGTGCTAACAGTTTTTATCATAAATGTATGATGCATTTTGTTAAAGCTTTTTCTGTATGTGTTGAGATTTTCATGTAGTTTTACTTTTTCAGTTGGCTGATACAGGGAATTAGACTCATTTTTTAATGTCTGCTATGTTTTGAATGTTTGTCCCCCAAAACCTCATGTTGAAATTTGATCCAATGTAGGAGGTGGGGCCTAATGGGAGGTGTTTGGGTTCTGGGGGTGGACGTTTCATGAATAGATTATTGCTCTCCCCGTTGAGTTCTCACTCTATTAGTTCCCTGGGAGCTGGTTATTACAAAAATCCTGGCACCTCCCCCTCGACCTTGCTTCTTGTGGGGGTGTGATCTCTGCCTACACTGGCTTCCTTTCCCCTTCCTCCAGGAGTGGAAGCAGCCTGAGGCTGACACCAGATGCCAATCTGCCATCTGGCAGAATGGTAAGCCCAATAAACTCCTTTTCTTTAAAAAATTATCCAGCCTCAGGTATTTATTTAGAGCAAAACTAAATGGAATATGGCTCGGCACCTGTGGCTCAAGTGGCTAAGGCGCCAGCCACATACACCCAAGGTGGCAGGTTCAAATCCAGCCCGGGCCCACCAAACAACAATGACGGCTGCAACCAAAACATAGCTGGGTGTTGTGGTGGGCGCCTATGGTCCCAGCTACTTGGGAGGCTGAGGCAGGAGACTCGCTTGAGCCCAGGAGTTGGAGGTTGCTGTGAGCTTTGATGCCACAGCACTCTACCCAGGGGGATAGCTTGAGGCTCTGTCTCAAAAAAAAAAAAAAAAACTAAATGGAATAATAAGTGTTGAATTTACCTTACAATCCTTGGCAAACCCCTCCAGGGATGACTTATTACTATCTTTTTGATACACATCTGGATCCCATTTGCTTAAATATTGATTGTTAAGGTTTTTTTTCTATTTGAAAGCATTCATTGTTTATTAACTGACCAGATTACAAAAATAATTGGGGCAGATAGCTTAGTTCATTCTTCTAATAAGCCTATTGATTTGGTCTTCCCTGTTACCAGCATCTCCACCTTCTACAAAGTGGGTTGTCTTTTTCTTCATTCTACCCAGTGGAGACAATAACTTGAAGGGCCACAAAAAGTTATTTGCTTCTTTGAAGTGTTTTTCAACAGCATAGATCTCATGAATCAGATCCTCCATGCAGATGATGCTGTATTTACCAAGAGATGGAGCAATCAAACTGTTATCAGTCAATGCAATTCGCTTCTTATTGATTTTGCCATAACCACGCTTGTAGATTAGCTCATTCACTGACTTCAGATTTGGGTACCCCCATGCAATATTTCCAGTTCTAGAGTCCTCAGCATGTTAATTTCAAAGCGTTGTTGAGCTTCACAAAAGTTCCACTGAAGATTTGGCGAAGGTGAAGAAGCTGTAACACCTTTTGGACCTTTGGACTCACACCATTGATACCTCTGATCCTGATGACAAATGCCAATTTGGGTTCTGCAGGTACTCAGAAGTCGCCAGCTTTTCTTGCCATCCTAGCTATCAGAATCTCAGTTCTATACATCTGCCTGTACTCCTTATGAGAATGCTTAGCTTTCTCACAGATACGCTTCCTCCTTGCCTTTCAAAGCATCTTTTGAGCACACTTCTTTCTCAGATGCTTGATCTTCAGCTCTGTGGAAGTCTTTCTCTTTTTCGGCACAGCAGGAACCTTCATTTTCTTCTCTTTAACACCCTCCATGGTTCCAGCCAGAAAAGAGTGATTGTAAGGTTTTGTGTCTATGCTCACAAGTTTTCTTTTCTTGTAATGCCTTTGTCTGGTTTTGGTATCAGGCTTATACTGGCCTCATAAAATGATCTAGAATGTGCTCCTTTCTAGCTTCTGGAAAACACTGTGGAAAACTGATATTATTTCTTTCATAAATGGCCGATAGTATTCATCAGTGGAAATATCTGGCCCTGGAGTTTTCTCTATGAAAATGTGGGGGATTTTTTACTATGAGTTTAATTTCATTAATAGAAATAAGACTATTCAGATTATCTATTTTTTCTTTAGTTAACTCTGGTAACTGAATGAATCTCAAAAGATTCATTCATTTTATCTAAGTTGTTAGATTGGCTGGCATCAAGTTGTTCATAACTCCCCTTATTATTCCATCAAGGTTGATAGAGTACCTGCAGGGATGGTGGTGCCTCTTTTCTTCCTGATGTCAGTTATTTGAATTCTCTCTTTTTGGCCAGTCTAACTAGCAGATCATCAACATTATTGATCTTCTTAAAAAACACTTTGGTTTCAAACATTTTCTCTATTCTTTTTCTAATTCTAATTTCATTGATTTCTAATACTCCTGAAACAGCCTAAATGACAATAAAACTCAGAAAAAACTAGGCAAAAATAATTTTGTGTGAAGACATGATTCAGTATGCTCAGACTCTGAATTTGAAGAAGTTCTTAAGAATGCCTTTTTTACATTGCTTGTATGTTCCCTTTAACAGATGCACAGATGTTACAATGTTGTAAATCTGTGTCTGGAATAATCCAAGATAGCTTTTGCAATACACATAAATTGATTCTATGTGACATGAAAGCACTGTGTCATCTTAATAGGCAGTGGGGTTTTTTAATTTAGTGATTATAAAATAACAAAATGTTTTACAAGAGATGATACAGTAAGTTCCCACTTAACAGTGTCAATAGGTTCTTGGAAACTGTGACTTTAAGTGAATGGACATATAAGGAAAACTTTTCTTCTTGTGAGCAGTATAACAAAATGACGTTGAAGGAAACTATGTCTTTTGAGGACCTGTTGTACAACATGTTACTGAAAGTCAAAGTTTCCAAGAAACTACAAGGACAGTAAGTATTTTAAAGTACATGAAAAATAGTCTGTGTCATTAAAAGTCTAATATGATATGCAATGAGGTCAAAGACAAAGTGGTCTTGTAGCTCAGAGCAAAAGTAAGTAGTCTTTTTTGGTCAATATTCAGTCACTGAATATTGAGCCTAAAGGGTAGAGATGGTGGGGCTGGGGTGGTATGGTAGGAGAATGCACCAGGAGAGCAGGCAGCAGGCAGTCAGGGTGGGAGGGTACCAGGAATCATAGAGAGGAACTATGAGAATTAGTTTTGGAGAGGTATGATGGGGCCAGTCCAGCAGAACATCAACTACTGGGAACTTTTTATTGTATTCTTCAGGTAATGGATAAGCAATGAAGTTTAAGAAGGAATAATCTATTTGGGGCATGTTAACCTATTTGCAGAAACAAAGGACACTGGAGAAGACAAACTGGAAAAGGAGAGAAATCACTAAGAAACTTCCAAAGGAGACTCAGGTAGTGTTAGTAATCAAATAAAGAAGAAAGGTGAGATGAAACCCACTCCAAGATTTTGGGTTCTGGAGAGCAAGTGGATTGTAGCTGCAACACAAATGCAGAGATGTGAGCTGAACCCAACCATGGTGTCAGAGATGAGACTAGTGGGAAGGAAACAACACAGGGAGGCATTGCAGAGGCAGGACATGGGACTCAGCAGTTGGTGGAGTGCTGCAAGAGGACAATGTCCAGCAGGCCACTATGAATCCAGGCCTGGACCCCAAGAGAAAATTCAGAGGCGGAGCTATGACTGACATGCTTGGAAATGTTGTTTGACACAACTATATTACCAATATGGAGAGCATATAATGAAAAGAGAATGTCAATATCATCCAACATGTTTGAGCCCTTCCTGCCATGCACTACACAGCACATTACATGCTTTTCAGATAGTAACTCAGTTAATTCTCTACCATATGAAGGATGTGGCATTATGACTCCTGAACTTAAGTTACATGCACAAGGTCACGCAGCTGGAAACCTGTAGAGCCTAGACAAAAGCCCAGATAACAAACTCCAGTCCTGCTGTTCTAGGTTGCCACTGTCAAGAGCAAAGGGACCTTTATGGAACAATATATTTAGGGTATAAGGGAACTCAAAGAAGAGACCGAAAAGGAGCAGTCAGAGAGGTACATTGTGACACAAATGTGCTTCTGGCACGAGGATTATAAATATGCACCCTGCCAGATGGTCCCTAAGAAGAGTATGGGAATGAACACCACTGATTCGTTTTATGGATTCTATTTAAACCATTCTCAGCCACCAATTCATCTCTGTTCTCCATTTTTACGATTTCTGGATGAGTGGGATCATTTGAAAAAAAAAATAAACAGCATCGTTTTCAAGGCTGTGGTTTCACTGACAGTAGCTGCAAATGATTCCACAGTTAAAAATAGAACTCTAGGACACTGGTTCTCAAAGTGGGGTACCTGGACTGCAGCATCAGCATGCCTGAATGTTTGTGGAAATTCACATTGTCACACCTCACCTCAGACCTACAGCATTGTAAACCCTGGGGGTGGGGCTCAGCGATCTCTGTTGTCACAGACTCTCCAAGTGATTTTGATATGCTCAAGTTGAGAACCACTACTGTAGAAAATGAGATGTTCTAAGTATGTGTGGCAAATCTTTGGGTGACCCTGCTCAGAACACCCCTGTTGATGGTGCTCCCTTCCCACTCATATGCCTACCCACACTGAAGCTTCCTTAGTACCTTCCCCCAAAGTCTTAGGGTCTACGGGGGTAATGTAGATTAAGACACATGTGCCTCAAGTTAACCAAGTGGGTCCATTCCTTATACCACAACTGTACTGGGCTTTTCCACAGTGGCATCTGTTTAACCTCACAAATTCAAGTAAATCTGGTAGCATGCACACTGGGTTGAGGTTCTGAGGAGCACTGGTCTTACCTGCCCTTCTTCCTCCGTGTCCTTGATCCACTTCACACACCTGCTGCCAGCCTGGCATGTCCTAAGGATAGGAAATCCTCTATAAACAACACAAATTCCTTGTTAGTAAATGCAGCTTATCTTAAAACCACACAATACCAGGTATATGCATTGTTTCAATCCCCAAATGAATTTGTGATTAAATGTCTATGCAATGCAGAAATGTCCAGAGAGAGTTACTGGGGTCATGGTTAGGGTGACCAGATTTTAACATCGGTAAGGCGGGACAACATGGCCGAGGGGCAGGGCAGGGGTGGGCCAGGGACAGGGCAGGGCAGGGCCTGACAACAATGCAAACTTTGATAAGCAGTTCTCGATAATCACTTCTCAGCAATTATTTGTTATTATTACAGTTTAACATTATAAAATTAACAAAAATAATATAACTCATATTCTGGAGAAATAGCCACATGGCAGCCGAAAACCATATATTCCCTCTTGTTCTCCCTCCTGTTTGTGCATTCTTTCCAAAAATCGGGACTTTTTTAAAATGCTGCGGGACGCTGGACAAATTGTTCAAAAGTGGAACTGTCCCGCCAAAAGTGGGACATCTGGTCACCCTAGTCATGGTGGATGTTCGTGGGTAAATGAGGTCTCCCATGGGTCGTGGTGCCAAGCACACAGCCCCTGTCTTGCAGGAAGGTTGATGAGGGCGCACATTCGCATCACACATGAGGTCAACGCATGGGGTTGGGATGGAATGTACACAGATGAGGAGGGTGCTTGGGGCTTGATGGAGCTGAAGGATTGTGTGGTGAAAATTTTTACCTTGAACTTTTTTCCCCTGAGAGCTGAGCTTTGCCAAACCTTCCAAGTGAACTCTTGGAGGAGAAGACAGGGTGGACAGAGTGGCAAAGCCGTGCTGAGGTTTCTCCTGGCCTGTCCTCCTTCAAGCTGAAGATGAAACCCGCGACGCCCAGGGCCAGCGCAGCGACCACACAGAGCATGCGCGCTGCAGTTCCCAGCAGCACCCGCGATTCACACAGTTCCCGCCCTGCTCCCTCCTGCGCACACCAGGGCTTGCCTGCTCTTCCGTGTGAACCGGAGGCCCTGTGACTACCGAATGCTTAGCGCTTTGACACTACGATTGATTACTCAGTCACTCATCTACCTTCTAACCAAAGTCCCTCCCAGGAAATGTCCAACAGAAAAGACGCCCGTTTCACAGCGTTCTGTCCACTCGCGGGCAGCTCCATTTCACCTGCGCCTCTTTGCTCTGGTGCGCGAGCAGGCCATGGCCGGCTGTCCACGCTCACAACCTGGGCACACGCTGACATCAGTAAGAAATGTCTTCGTGCCTTTCCTAAAAGAAAGACATTTTCCTTCCACAGGTTTTGATTTTGATTTTCAAACTGAGAAGATTTTGTACTCATTCCTGGAGAATTTTCAAGACTCCCCAGTGCTGAAGCATGGTCCTCACGTTTGTGTGTACAAAGTGACATGTGAAGAGCGGAACCGGTTATAGGGCTGTGCTACTGGCCCAATGTGTGTTTCTGGGTTGAACTAGGGTCTCCAGGCCCAATGAAACGACGACAATGGCTTTTTAAATGAAGAAAACAACAAACTTAAAACGGATTCCATTGTGCACGCTCCACAATTTGAAAAAGCAGATGTGAGCCCTGAACAATGTATTCTAAATCTACTTGCAGGTCCCTGGAGGTGCAGCAGAGCTGCACACAGTCGGGTGCATATGTCCATGCGACCCTGGGTAGAAAGTAAACTCAACAGTTACCTGACACATCCAAGCAGTGCAGGAAGTCATCTGGGTTAGAGGTTTACATTTACTGCTGGAGAAAGACCACCCAGCTGAGTGGTCTGAGCTCAACTATGCACATGTTTATGGCCTTCCCTCTTCTAAGTGGCTTAGGGTGACTTTCTATGATAGGCAAATGCAGCATGCATTCACCAGCATAAGACTAAACCAACCCAAACAAATAAAATAAGTAGGTGAGGAAGTCAAAGTAATGGGGAAAGAAGGCAAAGCCATGCTAGGCCTAGGGACCTACATGACACAGGCTTCCTATCCTTCTCCAGTTGGCCGAAAGGGCTCTGTGAGCAAAGACCCACAGCCCTCAGGGAGCTCAGTAGGCCTGGGGCCCAGTACTCCATGATCACTGCAGATACTCTGACCCAGAGTCCCCACCAGGTAACAGACTGCCCCACTCACATGGGGAACACAGCAACACAGTTCTACTATCCCTCGATTATAAATGAGAAGCTTGCATGAGAGGAATTCTCAGGGAGGTGCACAGACCCCACATAAGCAGCTCTCTGGCAGTCAGGCTGAAGCCCAGGACAGTGGAGGTTCCAGCATCTGTAGCCACAGCAACCAGCCTGGAAACCCTATGGCCCAACTCAGATCAATGTAGAAAGCTCTGACTGACCTCCAGCTTGGGAGCCTTGATTGCCCCTGAGTCAAGCCCCCACTTACCCCAGGGTGACACCAACCCAAGATCCCTCCCTCAAGACCTTGGAGGTTGCACAGCAGGGTCAAATCATGCATGTGGTGGTTGTCACAGGTGTGGGGGGAGGGAGGTAGTTGCTCCAGTGTGAGAAACACTAAGACAGCCAAGTTTCACTGTTCTCTACAGGGGGGTTCTGTGTAGCCTTTAATACTGCAACGCTCATCATCAAATCATATTTGACAGGGAATACTCTCAGCAGACGTGCGCTCAGGGGGTCATCCTCTGTAAAGCTTTGCTGGGCCTGGTGGCCAAGGGCACATGTAAATAGTAAATGACTATTCTCTGTAGAAACCATTCTTCTGAAGGGCATCCCTGTTGTCTGGACAGGCTTTCACCGAGATTGGGCCTCTGGGCTCCTCTGTGCTACCCATCAGCAAACTGGCCCAGGAAAGTGGCAGTGCTGTGGGGGCCACCATCCATGTTACCTCAATTGCTGTCATGCTCCTAGATGCCCACTGAGGCATTATATCCGCCATGCTGAACACAGGTCAGCAGTGGGGCTGAGCAAACAACCCACAGCACTCCCTCTTTTCCAGGCCCCGTCCTGTGGGTGTAGGACTCTTAGAGACTATTCTATTTCTAATCCCAGTCTTGTTGAGGTAGATGTTATCCCTCAACCTTTCTTCCCAGTGTGCAAGTCAGGGAGCTGAGCTGCTGCTGGAAATCAACAGAGCTGGGCTCTCCAGCCGGGCCGACTCTGTGGAATAGCGGATGCCAGTGTGAGTGAATGAGTCACCAGCACCTCAGCCCAAGGTTTAAGGATGTAAGGCTTTTAACAGCTACCAGAGCACAAATTACGTAACCGGTGGTGACTTCACTGAGGACTTTCAAAATTATCTTTTAGTAAGACATCAGTAATCCCTGCCTCATGTTTTTAAAAATGTTGCAATAAATTTAGACTCAGATGTCAGGAAGAGCATGAAATCAAACCAACCCTGATACAAAGGCACACGGTACGGCTGTCAGAATCTCCAAATTATGTCCAAATATAATTTTAAAATCATATCCAAAATTTTAAATTGCAAAAATATGTAGGGATTAATTACCTGCACATAAAAATATATTTTTATAAAAGGCCTTTGGAAAACAGTGATCCCAGTACCTAAATAATATTACTTAATTTGAACAGATTTCTCTACACTCTCCCAAGAATGCCTGTAGTATACAAAGAAAGTATGGTGGTAGAATTGAGTCCCAGATATGTTTAATGCTCCAATTACCACAGTGTGCCACATCCACAAGACAACACTGTGTCGTCTCGTGGATGCAAAGGGCTTCCCTTCTAATTTATCAACCGGTCTTTAGCTATTAACTAAAGTAAGAAACATGCCATGTGACAAAGATGACACAACACAGAAAGCATCCTGGAGATAAGTAAATATAGGTCTCAAAGAGGGTAGTAAAATCTAAGGCAATTCTGGTACAACTAGAATTCAGCACCAAGTTTCCTAAATCCAAGAATGGTATTGTAGCCACAGCAGGCAGTGCAGAAACCCAGTGACCCAACTCAGATCAACATAGAAGCCTCTGACTCACCTGGGTCCCCACTGTGAAGGGCTCCATTTGCCACATTATGCTACTTCACCTTTAGACAAATCTATACTGATGGACCAGCATGGTGGCTCACAGCTATAATCTCAGTACTCTGAGAGGTTGAGGCAGGAGGATCCCTTGAGGTCAGGAGTTCAAGAACAGCCTGAGCAAGGGTCAGACCCCCATCTCTACTAAAAATAGAACAATTAGCAGGCATTATGGCAGGTGCCTAGGGAGGCTGAGGCAGGAGGATTGCTTGAGCCCAGGAGTTTGAGGTTGCTTTGAGCTAGGCTAATGCCAGAGCACTCTACTCAGGGCAACAGAGTAAGACACTGTTTCTAGAAGAGAGAGAGCTATATGGAATGGGATTGGAGAAAGACACTGAAACCTCCAAACAGACCAATGTCTGCTCTAACTACTTTCTTCTTTAATGTTATTATTACTTCTGTCCAGTTGAGGTCTATCCCAGTGTCCCAACTTGTATCCTCATCAAGGATATAAGTGAAATTATCCACTTGTTCCCTCACCTTACTCCACCACCACCCCTGAGGAGCAGGACCTGTTCTGGGACCCTCAAATATTTCGCAGGTATATTTGCAGGTATATCTTTCTTCCCAGCACTGGGAGCCTGGCACAGCAAAACAGCCCACATTGGCCGGGCACGCTAGGTGCACAGGCAGCCATAGATATTGAGTTAATCTATAGGAGAATTAAAATGGCATGAGATCACCTCAGAATTCCTAGCTATAAAACGGATTCAGACAAAATGGTTGATAGTTCTTTCCAATTTGCCTGTTTATTCCTATACAAACAACCACCATACAGGACAAGAAGGAAAGTCACACAGTCCTCATAATTTTCACTGGCAAAGTGCTCTGTGGAGAGGATTCCCTGCTTTTTCACAGGTAAGGTGACCGTTCTCAATTCAAAATACCACTCCTTCGACATTGAGATTTTCATGAACCATTTTCTACAAATCTGTGGCAGTGGATTCCTTCGTTAGTGTAGATTACTGATATCGGTATGTTCCCATCCTCAAGTCATTTTGGAAAAAAAAAAAAACTCTTTTGAGCATAAATGTCTTCAATGAGGAAGGGGAGGTATTATGACAGTACTTACAACAGACTTGAGTATGCACGCTCCAATTTAGCAGCTAATTGCTACAAACATTTGCTTTCTAAAGCTCAGCCTGTTGACTTTGGTTTGCTAAATCAAATATACCATAGAGTGATGTGAACAAAGTAAGTACGATGCATTTCTGAGGTCACTATTTAGATAAAGCAATTTCATGAGTGGTGGGACAACCCAAGCTCCTTCTCCACAGAAATGTAGTGATTTCATGGACTGTTCGAGCAATCCAGTTCTCCTCTTCAAGATCTGGCATTTTTCTAAAGGTATACTCTCTACTAGGAACTACATTACTACTATAATATTTTATTAAAAAACAATGCTTAAATACTAGCCCTCAGGAAGTTTAGACCTAAGTTGGTAATGGAAAATACATACAACGCATTCAAAGTCACGTACACCTTAAAGAATTTGTCTGTTTACTAAATGACTACCCCTTGTGGATATTTCTATTTCCAATTCTACACATTTTATTCTCTGTATATAGTTTTAAAAATTCTCTCTTGACATCTTGATTTTCTTTTTTTAGAAAAGAACATGGTTCAGTAAATTTTAAAATACCAATATTGCATCAGAGTTTTACACATTAAAAAAACAAATATAAAAACGCAGAGTGCTCCATATGTCTGCAGCTAAATTATAAAGAGTGTGGAAGGACAGGGTGCCCTTCAAGGTGCTCTTGTTGAGAGAAGCCTGGCCCAAACATGGACAAAGAAGCAAATGTCACCAGGCACCAATCAACACTCCAAGGGGCATCTTTCCTTCTGGAAATTTCTAAACCGTTAACCTCAGAGATCTTTCATTTTTGAAGTAAAATCACAGGGGTTCATTTTCAAGAGGACTTACCTGGTGATTTGTGTTCTTGTACTGAAGTCAAGAGACCGCATGGAGCGTAGAACTTCAATGCACCCCAAGTACTGCAAGGGGAAAAAATGAGGATCATTAGCCCTGAGAACTGAGATGAAGAGACAATTCTTCATTAAAGAATCAACTGTGGATGGAAAATATTCTGGGGAGAACAGTATTACAATAAAAAAATACACATTTTTAAAATACAGCATAGAAGCTATTTATATAACATCTACATTATATTAGGTATTATAAGTAATCTAGAAATGATTTAAAGTATACAGGAGGATATGGGTAGGTTACATGCAAATGCTATGCCATTTGCTATCAAGGACTTGATCATTATGAATTTTAGTATTCTTGAGGGTTTTGGTACTCGGCCTCCAAGGATATCAAGGGATGACTGTATTTATATGAATAACATGATTAACAATAAATCGTTATGCAAATAACCACATCAACTACTGCAGAGTTAGGTGAAAACCGTGACCATATTGCTGGGTTACATGAATATCACCACCACTGTCAACAATTTTTACAAATACAACTATATTCAACATTGCACAGTTATAAAAAAAACACTACCACCAGCAACATTGCAGAGTTATATGAATATATCACCACCACTATTAGAAAGTTATGTCACTGCTATCAACAGCTTATAACCTCAGAGATGTGTGGGCACACTGCCACCACCATTGCAGGTTAGGTGAGTACTACTACCAATAGCATAGAATTTTGTGGATACCACAACCACCACCATACAAATACCACTACTATTGTCACTGAGATATGTGAAGGGTACAACCAACTTTAAAGAATTCTTGCCACATTTAATAGCATCATAGAGTTATATGACTGCCACAACTATTATTATGGAGTTACTCGAATATCTCAACTACTGTGCCAGTGTTAAGAGAATACCACCCCCAGTGAAGTTATTTGAATTTCACCAACAACAACATAGTAGTCATAAGTCGTATACCAATACCATGACTGGCACCACAATTATGCCAGTGCTTCTGCCATCATTGGTGCAAGGTTTTGTGAATATCACAACCACCAGCATTACAAAGTTATGTGAATATCCTGACCAAAGACACAGATTTACATGAATACCACCAGTGATATGCTATGTCACTATCATCACAGAGTCATGTAAATACCATGACCAGTAACCACGAATGTCACTATCATCACAGAGTCATGTAAATACCATGACCAAGTTCTAAAGTTCTATGAATAATACCATCATCATTATCACAAGATATATTGAATAATGCCACAAATGTGGCTCAAGCATGCAAATCCATGAAAAGCTACAGGTGCTGGCAAGGGTGCGGAGAGAAGGGAATACTTATACACTGGTGGTGGGAATGCAAACTAACACAGCCTTTCTGGAATGAAGTATGGAGAATCTTCAAAGAGCTAAAAGTGGACCTTCTATTTGATCCCACAATACCATTAAGTGGCATCTGCCCAAAAGGAAAAAAAAAAAACATTTTACCACAAGGACATTTGCACTAGAATGTTTATTGTAGTTTAATTGACAATCACTGAAATGTGGAAGGCATCTAAGTGCCAATTAACTCATGAGTAGATGAATAAACGATGGTATGTGTGTACCATGAAACACTATTCAGCCATAAAGAAAGATGGAGACTTTACATTTTTGTATTTACCTGGATGGATCTGAAGACCATCCTCCTAAGTATCATAGAATGGAAAAGCAAGTATTTAAGGGTCTCAATTCTAATATGAAACTAGTAGATGAACAAATACATGCCCACATGAAAGAAAAATACAATTAAATTCAAGAAAGCGGGGGGGGGAGGAGAAAAGGGAAAAGGTAGGGGGCAAAGGGACTTAGTGTGCTCCCACCTAACAGGCACAACATAGGGGTACATGGCACACCTTCTGGGTAAAGGGCTCAACTATAACTTGGACTTTACCTAACAAATGCAAACAGTGTAACCTAATCATATGTACTCTTACACTAATCTGAAATTTTAAAAAAATAATAATAATTGGAAAAAAATTACACCATTCTGGAGTAACAAATTATGAGGTCAACCATATAGGAACAGTTCAATCTTATAATCAAATAAAACTTACTCTAGTTAACCTATCATAAGCAAAGAAAAAAGAACTATGTAAATGTCCACTATCATAGGAATAACAACCAACATTGCAGAGTTACGTAAATATGATTATAACCAACATCACAAAGTTTGGGGATTGTGTCCTGCTCCTCTGTCATGGGGTTGTGTTAAGATGGCAATCCATGCCACAGGCCAATGTGAACACCACTGTGTATAACACAGTTACGTGGTTAACACCACTGCAGTCACAGAATTATGTAAATAATACTGCCACTTCCCTCACAGAGTGATGTGTAGGCCAGGCCTACCTTCCCAGATTGATCCTTACCATCAACCCTACATTTGCCAAGTATGTGAACACCACCACCAAATTCCCAGTGTTGAATCACCCTCCAAGAGGGTGTAGCAATCTGTCCTTCTACCACTAGTATATAAGCAAGCATGTTGGTCTCTGTCCTTCACGACACTGAACAGCCATTAGTCTTTTGGATCTTTGTCAATGATGGACAAAAGTAACTCATTTTGTTTTAATTTGGATTTCTTTCATCTCGAATAAGATTATTTTTGTCACTTGTTTATTGATCATTTGCATTTCTTTTCCTGCTAATTATTGCCCAGTTTTATATCACATTCTTTCTCTTTTTCTTACAGATTAGTGGTATATTAACCTCTTATTCAATCATTTTTCTTTTCATAGTTTCTACATTTTACCTATCAAAAATTATTACTGTAATAATTATTTAGGTTGGTGCAAAAATCATTGTGGTTTGGGGCTATGAATTTTAAATTATTATAACTGGGCTCAAACACATCTTTATTAAACAAAATAGGAACCATTACAATAAACACATCATTGCCAATGAGAAATAGGTCCCTTTGTAGCATAAAAATCTGTGCTTTAGGATTTGACAAACTTGTTGAAAGCATTTTCTGCATCTTCCTGGTTTCAGAAGCGTTTTCTCTGAGAAAAATTGTAGAGATGCTCGAAGAAGTGGTAGTTGGTTGGTGAGAGATCAAGTGAATATGGTGGATGAGGCAAAAGTTCATAGCTCAATTTATTCAACATCTGAAGTGTTGGTTGTGCAAACATGCAGTCAGGCATTGTCATAGAGAACTGGGCCCTTTCTGTTGCCAATCCTGGCTGCAGGCATTGCAGTCCTCCTTGCATGTCATCGATTTGCTGAGCAGACTTCTCAGATGTAATAGTTTCCCCAGGATTCAGAAAGCTATACTGGATCAGACTGGCAGCAGACCACCAAACAGTGACTGTGATCTTTTGGGGGTGCAAGTTTGTCTTGGGAAGTGCTTGGAGGTTTCTCTTGGTCCAGCTGCTTAGCTGGTCATCACTGGTTGATGAATGAAATACACATTTCATTGCATGTCACAATCTGATAGAGAAATGGTTTGTTGTTGTTGCACAGAATAAGAGAATATGACACTTGAGAATTACAATTGTTCTGATTTTCAGTCAGCCCATGAGGCACACACTTATTGAGCTTTTCACCTTTCCAAATGGCTTCAAATACCAAATGACCATAGAATGGTCAACACTGAGTTCTTCAGCAATTTCTCATGTAGTTGCTAGAGGATCAGCTTAAATGATTGCTTTCAATTGGTCATTGTCAATTTCCAATGACTGGCAACCATAATCCCCATCTTTAAGGCTCTTGTTTCCTTTGCAAAACTTCTTCAACCACCGCTGCACCAGTGGTTCATTAGCCATTCCTGGGCCAAGTGCATTGTTAATGTTGTGAGTTATTTCCATTGCTTTCCAACCCATTTTGAAATTGCATTAGAAAATCGCTTGAATTTGTTTTTTGTCTAACATTTCCATAGTCCAAACTAAATATAAAATAAATAGTAAGTAATAAGTCATTAGCTAAAAACTATAAAGCAAGAAATGTGTATTAAAAATATGTGTAACATAACCACATTCATTTAAGAATGTATTCCAGTATCAAACAGCAAATTTCAACAATGCAAAAACCACAATTACTTTTGCACCAGCCTATACTATAATCACAGGTGTCAATCATTTTCTGTATAGCTTCTAAGCATCCTGTATTGCTTAAGGTCTTCTTGACCCCAACTTCATACAAATATTTTCCTAAATTTTATTTTAACAATATTTATTTATTCATTTATGCATTCATTTTTTATTTAATATTTTTCATTCAGCTTTTCAATCTATTTGGAATTTATTTGTCTACATAGGATATGGGAGAAGTTGTAACATTTGGCCTCCAGATGGACTGTTAGTCGTATCAGTGCCATTTATTTACCAATTCACCCATTTCTTCTTGAATTGATATGCTGATTTTGTGTTGTATTAAATTCCTATTTCTGTGTGGACCTTTATCTGAACTCTATTCTGTTATACTTCGTTCATCAATACCTGTCTCTTGTATGTATTTTTCCTTAAGAACTTTAAAGTCATTTTGTGAAGTTCCCCTACCCATGAAGAACTGTTTGGATTCTGATTGACATTACAGATTATATTTTTCCTTTTCTTCTTCAGGTACTCTGTGCCATTTTTTTAAACTTTTGGTCATCACTGGGAGTGAGGGTTTGATTTTTCCATTCCATGTCTACATGGCTTTTGTTAGCAAAGAGAAACATCAATCGATTTAGGGTAAAAATAGAAAACTCAATCAGCGGGCTCCAGAGATGTACAACCAGAAGAATTATGAAAGCAGGGCAATGGAGCCCAGAAAAACTCCTACTGCCAAAGAGGCTGAAACACAAACAAAAGTGTAAAATCTTAGAGTTTAGATACATCTGCCTCATAGGAATTCCAGAAAAAGAAAATTAAAAAATAGAGGGGAAGAAGTCAAGAACAAATAAAATTAACTGTTTCGTATTAGAAAAAGAAGAGTGTTCATATTTCAAGGCTCTCAGAAGAAATGCAAAAAAAAAAAAAAAAAGACCCCCTCATGAACATGTGGTGGCCTAATTTCAGTACAAAAGGATTAAGAGAGAAACCTTCTAAAAACTTTCCAAGATGGGAGAAGAAAAATAAACCAAGAAGTTACTTATAAAGGAAAGAGACTTGGAGTATCCTTAACATTCTCTTTCAGCACCAGATACAAGAAGACAAAATAACATCATCAAAATTCTGAAGAAGAGAAGTACTGAGCCAAGAACCTTTATCCACCCAAACTAGCATCCAAGTGGGAGGGCAAAGTGAGGACTTAGAGAGAAATCCACCCACAGATACTCTCTGAAAGAACCTGTACAGGAAAACAATGAGTGCAGAAGAGAGGAGGATGTGGGCTTCAAGAAACCATGAGAAGGAAGGAATGAACAAAAATTACAGGTACACCACATGCCTTAATCATTATTGATGCATAGCTTAAATAGATATGCTTTATGATGATGGGGAACTAATCTCTCAGAAGATCTCAACATGGAAGGTAAACAGACATAAAGGAAAGGTGGTAGAGGAAAGGGAAAAGCACACCAAGGGCTGCTATGTTTTGTAGGGGTAAGTCCAGAACTCATTAATTTTAAGTAGCACTGCAAAAATACAAGTTTACATGCATGTGTAAAAGAATTATAAACCACCATCAAAAGAAGGAGAGAATGAATGACCTCCAAATCACTACAGAGCAGCTGGTAAAAATAGGGGGTAAAAATAGAAAATGCACAAATGAAAGGCAAAGAAAAAAATGCAAGCGTCAGTAACTGGCCCAAACACCTCAGTAATCACAGTAATCATGAATGGATTAAGCCTGCCAGTTAAAGGTCAAAGCCTTTAACCCTGGCTAAAAATATGTGTGTATGAAATAAAGTGGAGAATTAAAAACAAACAAAATACTATGGAGATAAAACACATTCTATAACAGGTAAATTTGAACAAAAGATAATAGGGATATAATGGGGGAAGTATGTCATTTACAAGAGCAAAAAAGAAAAAGCATGAAATAAATTTAACATGAAATATGGAAAAGCAAAGTGAAGAAAGTTTTAATGAAGGATTTATAAATAAAAGGTAACCCACCTGTATGGAAAGACATACCATGCTTTCTGGGTTGGAAGATTTAACATAAAAGGCATGCTAATTCCTTCCCACATTAATCTAGAATTTTACTCTGATGAACATTAAAGTCCCAACAGGACTTTTCCCCCAGAACTTGGTAAGTTAATTCATCATTTTTTCATAATAAAAAATGCTACTTAAGAACACAAAGAAATTTCAAGAGAAGATAAAAATGAAAAAGAACAGTGAAAATTACATGATATTGACATATGTAGAGATAAGCACCCCATGCTCAGACATGGCAGTTCGCTTCAATGTGCTCCCCCCAGGAGACTGATTCTGAGAAAGAGTTCTTCAAAGATTGAGCTTCTGCACCTGCCTATAGATATGCAGAAATATGCAGAAAAACTCTCTTTAGAAGAGATCCTGGAGAATCAGGCCGGGGTCGCAGCTGGAAGCGCAAACACATGTCCTCCAGCATTGGGTTCTGTTCTCTGTCTTCTTCCTTCGTTAACATTATAATCTCTAGTTTCGGTTTGGGCCAGCAAGAACAGACAGTCAGTCTCCTTTATGTTTTTACTCTAAACAAAATCAATTGTATATGTGTTCCTCAGCCTTCACACTGAATTGTAATCTTAATGGTAACTTCCTAATGTTACTTCACTTCTTTGTATCTATGTTAAATTCTTACTGAATGTTTGAAAGTATATAAGAGAATCAGTAAAGTTAGGCTTGGTCGCTGACTTGAGCGAGTCTCGACTTCCCTTCAAATCAATCATCTTGTCTGCAGTTCCTTTTCCCTGCATCTCCAATCAGAGGCTCCGAGAACACTTTCAGACATAGGAATAGGCAAATCATGACAGGAAGTAAAGCAGAGGCCAGGAGAAAGAACACACATAACTGTGGAGATCACTGAGGAAAAGATGAGCCAGCCAATAAACCTGATGATGTGATTAGCCATACAGTGACAAAAAAGTATCTAGACAACCCAGCCCAGGGCTATTGAGTGTGGCTGCACAAGGCGTGTGTCACACACTGTAGTATAGGAATAGCATGCCGTCCCTCATATGCCCAGCTTACCCCATTCACTAAAATAAAACCTA
Organism: Otolemur garnettii; assembly: GCF_000181295.1. Lineage (NCBI taxonomy): Eukaryota > Metazoa > Chordata > Mammalia > Primates > Galagidae > Otolemur > Otolemur garnettii. The sequence continues at coordinate 3,067,844 of NW_003852483.1, read as the reverse complement.
ACAGGCTTAAAGAGCTAAAGCTAAGAAACAAAACCATAAAGACAGTCAAGCAACTGGAGAATAACATTTTTAAAACAAGATCTAAAACTCAAAGGCCATAAGTGAACTCATGAAATAATTTCTGTAGAACAAAACAAACGACATAAATACCATGAAAAGGCCATTGAAAGACAGAAAAATGCAATAATTTAATTAAAGAAATTTAAAATTCAGGGTACTCAAAGTTTTTCTATGGGTCATGAAGCCCATCAACTCAATAGAAAAATTGGGCAAAAGATACAAACAGGAAATTCACAAAAGAAGAAAGACAATCTGTAAAGACTATGATCAAAGAAATTAACACTGAGGGAGAAATAATTTTTCACCCAGCAGAATGGCCAAAGTTAGTGAGGACACAAGGAAAATGGGACTTCTCACATATTCTTGGAGCAAAAGTAATTTGGTGAAACCTTCTTGGAGAACAATTTGGAAGTATCTCTGGATACGAAAAACATGCTTGCCCCTGAGCCACTAATTTTATGTGTAGGCCCCTATTCATGTATTAGTGCATGAAATTATATGTGCAAAGGTATTCATCACTTCATTTTCTGTACAGAATGCAATTCTGGGTTTGAGGCTATAATCCTAAGAGATACAATTGTAAATGCTGTAATTTCAAATGCTAAAACCCCAAAAGATCAAAATCCCCAAAATATAATTCTGTGAAAAATAATTTAAAAATTATTTTAAAGTCATTTATTTATATTTTAGAAGTGCATTTCTGAAGAAACATAAAAACAAGACAGAATACTTCATAGCCCACTTTGTACAATAAAATAGGCAATTTATAGACTTAATGCAATCCTCATTAAAATACCAGTGTCATACTTTGAAGAACTTGAAAAAAATTGTTCTTAGTTTCATATGGAACTAGAGAAAAATCCAGGTAGCCAATGCAATTCTATGAAATAAGAACAAATCTGGAGGCAACACATTACCAGACTTCGGGTTATACTACAAGTCTATAGTGAGCAAAACAGCATGGTAGTGGCACACAAGTAGGGACATAGATCTATGAGACAGAACAGAGAATCTAGAGATCAAACTAGTCTCATATCACTATCTGATCTTCAATAAATCAAACAAAAGCATACACTGGAAAAAAGAATTCCTATTCAATAAATGGTGCTGGGAGACCTGATTAGCCATGTGTAAAAGAGTGAAGCAAGACCACCACCTCTCGCCATTTACAAAAATTAACTCACAATGGATAAAAGATTTAAATATACAACATGAAACTACAAATACCCTAGAAGAAAGTGTGGACAAAACTCTGGATCTTATCAGCCAAGGAAAAGAATATTTGAAGAAAAACCCATTGGTAATCACAGCAACAATAAAAATAAGTAAATGAAACTTGATCAAGTTTCTGCACAGCTAAAGACACAATCAACAAAGCACTGAGTCAACCTCCAGAAGGGGAGAAGATAGTCACATGTCAGGAATCTGACAAAAGGATAATAAACAGAATCTACAAAGAACACAAGCAAATCAACAAGAGTAAACAACCCCATTCATAACTGGCAAGAGGCATGAACAGAATCTTTTCTCATGAGACAAATAGCCAACAAACATGAAAAAGTGCTCATCATCCCTAATCGTCAGAGAAATACAAATCAAAACCACTTTGAGGTATCACCTAACCTCAGTGAGAACGGCCCACATCATAAAGCCTGAAGCCGCAGTTGCTGGTGTAGGTGCAGAGAAAGTGAAACACTCATGCACTATTGGTAGGACTGCAAACTAGTATAGCCTTTATGGAAAGAAGTATAGAGACTCCTCAAAGAACTAAAAGTGGACCTTCCATTTGATCCCACAATTCCATCACTAGGTATCTACTCAAGAGAAAAAAGTCATTTTACCATAAGGACATTTGCACTGAGTGTTTATCACACTCAGTTCAAAATTACAAAGATGTGAAAACAACCCAAGTGCCCATCAACCCATGAATAGATTAATAAACTGTGGTATATGTACACTATGGAATCTTATTCAGCCACATAAAACATGGAGACTTTGTATCTTTTGTATTTACCTGGAAGGATTTAGAGAACCTTCTCCTAAGTATCACAAGAATGGAAAATAAAGCATCATACATAATCAATCCTAAATTGAAACTAGTAGATTAATAACTACAGACCCACATGAGAGAAAAACTCAATTAAATTAAAAAAAGGGAAGGGTGCTGGGTAAGTTCCCATCTAGTGGGTACAATGTACAGATATAGGCCACACTTCCTTCTTGAGTGAAGGACAGAATTATATCTCAGACTTTACAAGCAAGCAATGTAACCTAATCATATGTACCCTGATAGCAATCTGAAATTAAAAATATATACATATAAACATGACAGAACACTTCACAGCCCACCTTACACAATAAAATAGGCAATCATAATATACATATTTTTGCAAGCTAAATGCTCAGGTGTACTAACAATATTCTCACCAGTATAACAGTTATGATCAAACAAGTTTTAAAAAAAAAAAAAAAAAGAGCCTCTTCACCTGCAGCTCAGCAGCTAGGGCAACAGCCACATACACTGGAGTTGGTGGGTTCAAATCCAGCCCAGGCCTGCCCAACAACAATGACAACTACAACCAAAAAAGAACCAAGCGTTGTGATGGGTGCCTGTAGTCCCAGCTACTTGGGAGGCTGAGGCAAGAGAATTGCTTAAGACCAAGAGTTTGAGGTTGCTGTGAGCTGTGATGCCACAGCACTCTACCCAGGGTGACATAGTGAGACTCTGTCTCAAAAAAAAAAAAGGACCTTTAACTGTGCCCACCTAAAATACCTTGATAGACAACCTAAGTCTTTTGATAACTGTGATCAAATGTGATGGGTCGCCGCCACATATGTAGCCGCCTAAAGAGCTGGGATCTCAAGAAATGTTACCTTTCTGGAGAATGCAATGAGCACTTGCACCTGCATACGATGCTCGACACAATGTGTAGGCATTTCCCTGCCCACTTCATGACCTCCGTCACAAGGCAAAGCTCTGCTCCTGGGTTATTGTCTACAATTGTCACCCAGACATGGCAAGTCATGCTTCTGTGGCTCCAGAAGCACCCTTTGAACCATCACAGCCCCCAGTCATGGAGGGCCTTAGTCCCAGTGTCTAAAGCAATTCAGAAATCTTCAAGGAAAAATTCCTTTGCAAGACCCGCGAGAATCCAGTGGTACCCATAGGTTGCATAGGTTGCCTGGGCATAGAGTCCCCCTTTCTACGGTCTCCACTGCTTCCACCCAGGCCACTGGCAGCACTCCCAGCTAATGATGCGTTCATGGACTGCTGTCCAGGGCTTCAGGGTCATGGCCATCTTGATGGGTCTGGCTGCATTCACTGTGAAGTCTTGACCCTGAGCCCAAAAGTCTGTCCTTGAAAGCTTTCTGAGAGATTATTCCAAGACCCAGGAGCAACCACTAGCCCTACCATGGAACACACTCCCTCTTTTCCTCCGACAGGCCCCTGTGTCACTAGAAGAGGAGGTAGCTGATTATGTGAGATTTGTTTCTGAAATCCCAGAGTCTGTTCAGTTTGGATTCTGCATATTTGAGCCACACTTCCTTCACTCCCTATTTAATAAACTCTAATTTACTTAAAATTCTTTCTCAAATGCAGACGTACAAAAGGGATACATCCTCATTTACTGAGGGTATTTTAGCATTTTACATACACTGAGACTGCTTACACACAAAGTCAACATTGTGATAACACAACTTTCAGGGAGTCAAATTTGCACCCAAAACATGCATAAAATAAATAGAACTCACTAAAATCTTTACAAAATGTATACTTGCAGTATTGGAAGTGATGCCAAAATAAAATACATAGCATAGTAAATTGTAAAAATTAATGTTGACAATTTAAAATAGTATGAGAAAAAAATAGAAAAAAAAAGGTTAATAAAAAAGAACTTTAAAACCTAAAAGGAACATTAGATATACAAAAAAAGGTATTACAGAGATAAATTACAGCACAGAGGTAGTCCATAAGAGCTGGCTAAGTTTCATGATCATATACATATAAAATATTTTAGAGACAGGGTGTGGCTGTTTGTTACATCGGCTGAAGCAAAGTGGCTTTTCATAGGCACGATTATGGTGCACAACAGCCTCAAACTACCGGGCTCAAGTGATTCTCCCACCTCAGACTCCTAAGCAGTTGGAGCTGCAGGTGTGTACCACCATGCCTAGCTCATAATTTGAAGTCTTTCATCATGGTAAGTGGCTGCCTTTTTTCTTTCAGGGCATGGCTTTCCCTATGAATGAATATGTTCCTATTCATTTTCTATGTGGCACTGCTCTTTTTAACATGCTTCCATAATTTGATATGCACCAACATGAGCATTCCCTATTGAATTTTCCCATTGTCGGTACCATTCCACCGGGTTATTGTGGGTACATAGAACTCCAATCTGCATGCACTCATATACAGACCACAAATTTGGAGGAAACAATACTAGTGACTGAACAGCAATATTGTTGTATAAGTCTCTTCTTATCCTACCATGCACATAATTATTCTTGAACCACTCAGTAACTTCACTGGCTTCTCCAGGAAAATGCAACTTTAATTCATTAAAAGTTCCCAGAATTTCATCAGCAAGAAGGATGCCAATGCAGACAAATGACTCATGTTTTAAAATGAAGTTTTCGTCATTGCCATATCTCATAGCCAATCTACTCATCTGAATTTTCTGCCAAATGCATTGGGCTGAATAGGAAAAAATAAACTTTATTGGTGATAACACCTTGAAATTCACTTTTGGGGAAAGCAAGTCACACATCAGTCTAAAATCACAGGGAGAGGACCAACCAAGGGTGTGAACTCAAGGAGGCTTGACTCAGTAGGCCCCTCTGGAGATACACAGGCATAGAAAGGAGGCAAGGATGGGCCACATGCTGCCAGGGTAGTGGGTGGGGTGAAAGTAGGAATGGCAGGAAGAAGGCCTTTTACCTCTGAATACTTCTGTTTAAACATTTTCAACAGAAATGCCCTCCCATACTACTTACACAATACCTTAATAATGAAAAACTAAAAATACTTTCCATCACACACACAAAAAGCCATGCTTGACAAAATTAGACCTTCAAGGTATACTCAGAATTAGTTATAAAGTGACCAACAATGTCCAGTGACTTTAATTGCAAGGTATCTGGAACCTGCCTCCTCAACAATCCTCTTGACAGTCTCTTATTCTCATGTTGCCCTGCTGGAGGGAGAGGGAGTGTGTGAGAGCAGCCTGCCCCCTGCCCCTGCCAGTCCTCAGGGAGGACTCATCCATACCTCTCACTGGACCCCACTTCCCAGGCCCCAGAGACTGGTCAGGGATGGGTGGTCCCAGCTGGGCCTGCGAATCATAGTCCTGGCGTGTTTTCTAGAACTGTCCAAGCACTCGTCTAGGAGGGACAAAATCAACCCAGCCAGAACACCTGACATTGCCCCATCCTCCTGCTCCTCAGTCACCAAACCTTTCTAGCCAGAGAGGCTAGGAGAATTTATGATTAATTAACCCTGGTAATTTCTACTCTCAGACATTCCTAGAGACATCTTCTGAAGTCCATTTGGAATTACAGCATACCTAGGCCTGTTGATTTCATCCATACTAGACCTGAAAAAAAATCTAATATAATGTAAATATTTTATTAGTAGTATACTGAGTAATTTAACTTTTGGGATTCTGGTACTGGGCAAAAAGGTGTCTCTTAAATGACTTTAAAATATTTAGCAATCATTAAATTGTAGCTATTAATAGCATAAGCATTTGCTTGTTAATTACATATAAAAATCTCCTGCATCATTCATGTCATCAATTAATAAATATGTATCTGCACCTGATAGGATATTCTGATAGAGAGAAACTGGTTATCTCAAATTGGCTTCAAAACTGTAGAATTTACTACTCATGCCTATGAAAGCTATCACATGGGACAGCAAAAGAAAGTGTTGAAGCCAGGATTCAAGATGAATTGCTGGGAAATCAAAGAAGGGAACCACAGAGCACCATGCATGGGAGCTGCTGTGCAAGGTCGGCTGTGCTAGGGAAAAAGGACAAAGGCAGGGGCCCCCATCTCGCCTTAATCTTGCCTGTGATTGCTCACATTGAGGAAGGGGACCATCCTATCAACCTACCAGTGAGAACTTAGTGTGCCCACTACAAAAGGATGAAGAGGACGCTCTATCCCACAGGCCTAACAACAGGTACAACAGACTCTTGAAGGTGACCTAGAACAGCCTTAAAACTATCAAGTCATTAGCTTAAATCTACATAGCAGTCCACACACCCTCCATGGGCTCTCAGAGAGGCTCATGGGAGGTCCACACGCACAATAAGCCTCTGGTTCCAAGGTAACCTCTAAACAACAAGGTAGGCCTGATCAGAGAGTTTAAAAGAGTGTGCCATAACCCAGGCCTCTTTGGTCTTTTGAGGTGACAATGGAGGCAGGTTTGCTGTCTATGGCAAACATATCTTGATCTATAAAGCTTCTTACTCTGTAAACCTGTCTTTCTCTTCCTCAATAAACTTTGTTTCATCCTTGCCTTACTTTGGGGTATGTGGTCATTCTTCAGCCAAGAGTACCCCAAGAACTGAGAACACAGGCAGCTTCCTGCAACTCTGATATTTTAGAGATAGCTGACTCAAAACCCGATATGATCAATGCTATATCTTGGTTCTTCCAAGATTCCAATAATGTTAACTTAGTTTAGCCTAAAGCTCTAAGTTCAGCCTAAAGTTTACTCCCTACATAGTAAACTGTAGACTAACTGGGTGTATAAAGAGACTGCAAACTACTCTCGCAAGTCTCCACCAATCACAGGTGGCCAATTGTTCAAATTGTATTCAAATAAAACAAAGGACAAACTACCACCCACCCAGCTGTTGGTATACATCACTTCGGTTGTTTGTGTGTCACTTTCCTTTTTCTGTCCATGGTGTTATAAACCACGTGGCATCCCTGGAGGCTCTCTAAACCTATTCTGGTTCTGTGGGCTGCCCAATTCAGGAATTACTCTTTCCTTACTTAAACTCTGTTAAATTTAATTTGTCTGAAGTTTTTCTTTCAACAATAGTTTTAAGCTCTGTTTTTTTAGTGTTGTTTAAAAGATTACGTCTCCTTGAACAGCAGTTTTCATAGATGAGGACAGGAATGATGGTGCCTTCCCCCTGGCATATCATATGGCTCAAGAGAAATCAACGTTATTATTTGCCTACTTTAGGTCAGGTTTTCAATATCACCTTGATTGTACACGTGGCCAAGAGTTCAGCTACAGTTTACACTGACTAAAAAGGGCTTAAGCTTCAAGGTGTTCTATTTCTTCAAATTCAAGATTACTTTGAGGATCCCAGAACATTATGACTTTTTGACTCTTTCTGTTTCTTACAAGAAACCTTGGGCACACAGCTCCTGAATAGAGAATCAAAAACATCCCAAATGTTTAAAAAAAAAAAAAATCGATGGCACAATGGTGGTGGGTAAACTTAGTGAAAACTCAAGTTCTCAACATTAAAAAAAAATGTCCAATCACATTTCTAAAAGCTTTCATTGGGAAACAGAAGAATATGGGGAAACAGCACTGTTATTAAAAATAATTACAGAATAAAATTAGCTCTCTGAATGAGAAATGTTAAAAGCAGAAACATCTAAGGGGTGGATACAGAGTTCCTGTAACAAAAATGAGAATGTCACTGATAGAATAAACTAAGCCAGCTTGTTAAAGGATTCAAAGGAATAACGGAGGTGTGTGTAGGCAAGAAATCAGAACCATCAGAGAAGAGCTGCAACTTACAAAGGCCCTAAAAGAAAACTCAATTCAATGGGAGCAAAAGGAAAATAACTGAAACATGTTGCTCCCTCAATACCTAAGAAGAAAAGGATAGCAGACAGTAGCAAGAAGACAAAAGTCATTATTTTGTAAAGAGACTCTTGACAAAGACCTTCTGCAACTGTGAGTCTGAGCAAGCTGCATATGCACAGAAAAGGCAGGAAGCCAAACAAGAGTTGGGAAAAGATTAGTCATAGATAAGTCACCTTCTGCCATCTCAGAGGTATACAGAGACCTAGAAGTGAGGGTGACAGCAGATCCCTCCTTCCACCTGGGAGTCTGGAAGAGTTAAGGAGGTTGGGGCACACATTTCTGGAGCCAGAACTAAAAACACATGCAGTGAGAGTAAGATGGAGTCAGGAAGGGTCAGGCAGACAGGACACATCTGATCTGGTCGGTTTAGGTCCTGCCTGACCTTCACTTCCTGTCTCCCATTCTTAACAGTTTTGTAAATTTAGCTCCCACTCTAAAGACGGCTGTCTTGAGTAGTTTAGATGGATTGATTTAGGAGACTAAATTTGAATTGGAATGTTGTAAGAGATCACTGAGTTATGTTGATTATTATCTAAAATGAGGGTTAATGTGATTTTTGCTTTGAACTGTTATGTATAAAACTGTAGTTTTGGAAATGGAAGAACAGAACAATCTTAGAGAGGCTACTCTCACTGTTCTCCAGAGTCCTGGCCTTCTGACTAAGTTTGGTGGATCCATCCCTGTCTCTGCATATTGGCTGACAGTGACAGGCAGCCATACCTGCTCTGTCTGGTAACAGAATTGTTGAAGGTTTCACAGGATCTGGGAAGTTAGAGACAGAAGGACCAGGGTACAAGCACAAGAGACAATTCTCATGTTCTTGAGTCATCGAAGACATGGGCAGAAGGAAACAGCTTTCAGTGCTCAATCAACACAGCCACTGAATATGATCCCACTCTTGCCTGTTACTTGTAACCTTGACCCAAGAAGCAAAGGCAGGGTTAAAGTGTCAAGGTGCTTTGTCAACTGCAAAGTAATACTCACTTAAAATATATATATCTCACTCTTCAGGTTAGAAGGAGGTACTGTTAAGCTCTTAGGCCATGGGTCATGTCTGGACCTCATCAAAGTATGCTGCACCCTTCCTGGGGATCTTGGGGTGGCAGTGTGATTTGTCTTTCAAGCCCTAGTGTTTGCTCTTCAAGATCATGGACTGATCATGAGTTTTCATGAGAATCCATCCATAAAAGGTTTTATTTAAAGAAAGATGAAGTATAGCTTGAAATTCCAAAAACCTGAGGGAGAAATAACAGGGGAAGTCATCGTAAAGTGTGTGTGTGTGTGTGTGTGTGTGTGTGATACATGCAGACTAAAGATCTGCAAAGAGAAGCACCAAACTGGGAACTGCACTGACCACTTAGAAAGACTATGGTGCCTCATGTGGTTAAGAGCGACTTTGCTTTTCACTCTATGTATGTCTTACTGTGTTACATCTTTATGTCAGGAATGCATTGGTATATTACCTATGCAGTTACACATAAATACTTTGCTAAAGAGCCAATAAAAGAAACTTAACCCTTGCTTCACACAAGTGTTCTCAACTTGAACATGCATTAGAATCCCCTGGAAAGGCTTGGTAAACACAGATTACTAGGCCCCACTCCAGAATTTCTGAGTCACAGATTGTCGGTCAGAGGTCTGATACTAATGCTCTGGTCAGAGGCCACACCTTGAGAAACAGTGCCTCAAAGAGGCAGAATCTTGAATATGCAGGAGCAAGGATTAGCTCCCAGACTACCTCACATTAGACCCTGACTCTTGACCTTAAACTTGTGTTGACCAGGGGTATCTTGCATAGTGTAAAGGGGACTTATTTTTTGACCATTTTAAAAAATACATATTTGCTAGATGTTTAAATATAATATCAACGTACCCCCAAATTCTAAAGCTATACTTACTGCATTTTCCATAGTCAGCAAGTATTTATTGCCCTGTTGCTTACAAAAAATTACGTAACGAGACTCCTTGGTCTCGATGCAGTATCTGCCTGAGATGCAGACTTCTGATGTGGACTCCACTCTCCAGGTGGCTGAATGCCCTCTCACTCCATGACATATGGGGCTGGCAAGAACATATCCTTTCCCTAACAACAGCATCATTCTAAAGCACAAGTAGGTCTAACTAGCCCAAGTAAATCAGAAAGAAAATTATATATATTATGATGGAGAATTTTTTTTTTCTGTTTAGAAAACTACTGAAGCTTCTGGATGATGTTGACAACATGCGTGCCCACAGCAGCACCCCCTTCTCCCTCCATCCCTGGTAGTACAGAAGGGTTGTAAAGAGTAAGTGCATCCTTAATAATGATGGAAAACAGAAGAAGGGGCATGTTGGTGGACCAATTGTGTAGAGACATCTGGCAAAGAGAGGAAGTCAATCAGAGTAGGACTGAAGAGGGAGATGGCAAACACTGGGCACGCATCCAAGAACTGAGGCACAGAAAGCACCAAGAAGAACTAAATTGACAGCCACCAAAAGAATGCCCTGTCCTGAGAGACTTCATTCTGCTTCCTGACAGTCATTTACAAAGGGGGAGTATGACCACAATGTGATCCACATTGTGGTATTACAGTTATCAATACAGTATTACAGTTATCAATACCACCCTTAGAGATGATGCACAGCTCCCAAAACAACATCACTGCTACACAACACAGGAGTAAATGGACCTTGGGGAATCAACCACAATGAACACTAAACAGCACAAGTGGACAAAGAAATGAGTAAGAGAAAATGTAAGAGACATGGAAGACAGACAGTCCAACAACACCCATCAGATATAAGATGCAGAAGTAAGAATACATGGAGGGGTAATAGAACTTTTCCAGAACTGAAACCCAAGGGCTCATTCCAAAAGTTGCATCAGGTGCTAAAGAAAATTTTAAAAATAAATGAACAAAAAAACCTCTCACTTCTGGATGCAAAATCAGAACAACAATGATAATGAAGAGAAAAGTCTAAAAGGTTCAGGGCAACCTGGGCAACATGGCAAGACCCTGTCTCTAAAAATTTTTTAAATTTTTAAAAATTAGCCAGTGTAATGGTATACAGTTGTAGTCCCAACTACATGGGAGGCTCAGGTGAGAGGATCACTTGAACCCAAAAGGCTGAGGCTGCAGTAAGCTATGATTGCATCACTGTACTCCAGCCTAGCCTGGGCAACAGAGGAGGAAAGAATGATATCCAACAGTGTGAATGTACTTACTACCAATGAACTTACACTAAAGATGGTTGTAATAGTAAAATTTTATGTTATGTATATTTTAAAACTTAACATATATACTAATTTTTTTAAAGAAATAGTAGATGGGCATCAGACTTCTCATTGCATCTTTAGACACAAAAGACCATGAAGCAACATCTTCAAAATTCTGAGGGAAAATAATTTTTGAACCTAGACTTTGACACCCAGCTAAACTATACTTCAGGGGTGAGGAGCAAGTAGACAACATTTTCACACATGTGTAGATTCAGAAATCTTACCACCCAGAAACTCTCTCTGAAATAATTAACAGAGGCTATATAAGCAAGAAGAATCTCAAGAATGGAAGAAAAAGTATCCAATGTACTCAGCCCTACTATGAAACTAATTTATAGCTTTCATATGAAAGCTATAACCCAATTATAGCCCAAAATATGGGGAAAAGGGAAAAGGAGGGAAGGGGAGCGGGGAGGATGGGTGGAGGGAGGGTAATTGGTGGGACTACACCTATGGTGCATCTTACAAGGGTGCATGTGAAACTTTCTAAATGTAGAATATAAATGTCTTAACACAATAACTAAGAAAATGCCACGAAGGCTATGTTAACCAGTTTGATGAAAATATTTCAACTTGTATATAAAACCAGCACACTGTATCCCATGACTGCATTAATGTACACAGCTATGATTTAATTAAAAAAATAAACAAATAAAATGTCATTTTTTAAAAAAGAATTAATATAAATCCAAGAAAAAGAACTGGAAAGCAAGAAGCAGTCTTGAATAATTAATAAAATTAATTGAGTCTAAACAAGCATTGGGCTTATGTTTTAACATGGTAGTGATCTGAAAGTAAAATCTCATGTCCACAGGGGAGGAGGAATCAGCATGGGAGAGGGAGACCCGCTGTGAGGAAAATGACAGGAGGCTGAGGCTCTATTTTCCTTTAGCTGGAATCCTGATTAACTTCAAACAACAGAACTAATACTGAAAAGATACTAGTTTAAATTTGTGCATTAAAATTTAAGGTCATTTGAAGTGGCAAAAGTGCGAATGAAATGTGATCAACTTCATCACTCATCAGGCTGATGCATATCTAAACCACATCACAGGCTGGGCATGGTGGCTCACACCTGTAATCCCAGGAGTCTAGGAGGTCAAGGCAGGTAGATTGCTTTAGCTCAGGAGTTCAAGACCAGTCTGAGGAAGAGTGAGACTCCATCTCTAAAAATACCAGACGTTGTGGTAGGCACCTGTAGTCCCAGCTACTCAGGAGGCTGAAGCAAGAGGATCACTCGAGCCCAAGAGTTTGAGGTTGCTGTGAGCTATGACGCCTTGAGGGTGACAAAGTGAGACTCTGTCTCAAAAACAAATAAATGAACAAACAAGAACAACAACAGAAACCCAACCATATCCCACACTCTATGCACCCCTCAGAATATCAGGTGCGGCTGAGGATGGGGAGAAACAGGGAGTCTATCCACTGCTGGCCAGAGTGTAAATTGGGGTAAACACTTTGGAAAACTGCTTGGTGTTTTCCTACAAAGCTAAATACGTGCCTGCCCTATGACCCAGCAATTCCACTCTGGGAGAAATGAACCCAATAGCCACCAAGAGAAATGTACAAAATACTCATAGTAGCAGTATTCACAATCGCCTTGAACTGAAAAAAGAAGGAAATACTCATCAACAATGTAACAGATACACGGTGCTATTACACGGTGCTATATTCAGGAGACAGAATATCACACAGAAATGAGAAAGGAAGAACCTCAGCTGCACACGACAGCTTATCTCTGTAATTGGCAAAGAAGAAACTTCAACCGTTATTTGTTATTCATTCAGCAAATGTTGCCCAAGCCCCAATCTGTGTCAGACACTCATCTGGGCACTGAGTAGGGCGCAGTGAACAAGAGAAGTGGCATCCTGTACTCACCGAGGCTTCCTTCTGGTCAGGAAGGTAGGTAATAAATAAAGGCCTTACTAATCAGCCTGGCCACCCCTACCTTGTGCGTTTTGAGCCAACTCCCCACCCACACTCCTGCCAAACCAAATTTTTCACAGCCATCCTGTCCCTTCACACATCCTGTGTCTGCATATGCAGCTCCTCCTGCCTGGATCGCTTCTGCCCTTCTTTCCCTGCCCCCTTCCCCTTCTCCATTTCTCAGACCCAAATCCTTACTGTTGCACACCAAATATCACGTTACCAAGAAACCCCTCCTTACCCTGCAAGAAAACCCTTCCTTCTCTCCCAAGAGAATTCTCCATGTTCTAGTAACGTTGACAGCTTCACCAGCTCGCCTTTTCCACCTTTTATCGTAACATAGAGCTTGGCACAGGGAATACAGGAAAGCCGTGCTGCCAAAACTCAAAATAGAGAAAGTGCAAACCTTTACCAGGGCTGTCTGGTGCTGCCCTTGCTCCCTCCTTGTCGATACCCCGACACCCAGCTTGCCTCCAAAATGTCACGCCCATGCCCAGACACCCAGCACAGGCTCCAGGACCCACGCACACATTCTGCCACTCAGAATCAGCAGGCTGTGCCTTTGTTCCTCTGGGCGCTCCCAAGGCCTCACGTGCAATGGGCGCAAAACTAGTGTTTGTTGAATGTATTCACCAAAGGCTCGCGAAGTTAAACACAACTTTTGACAGCTCTCCAGCAATTAGGACTAGAAAGCTGATAAAACTTCATTTGAAAATGCAGGAATCTCACGAATCATAATTTTTCATTAACATTTTATTTTACTTATTAGCACCAATTTGTATTGGTTTGCTATTTGTAACGTACTTGAACATTCTCCAGGTTTCTCTGAAAATATTCGGGAATTTAGGTATGTCGCTGTTAAATAAATAGGCCTTTCCCTCAGCTGCATGAATCCAAGCAAATGTCTGAGAGCTCGTACACTGCAGCTCAAGAGCAATGAGGGAGAAGTAGGGGCCGATCTCAGTAGAGGAGGAAAGGGGTGCAAAGTGCATTGTATTGATAATTTCCTGTAAGTCTGTAATTATTTAAAAATTATAAAAGGCGAAAGAAATTGTAGATAAAACAAGTACAATAGCACCATTGCTATAAATTGCAACCTTTTCTCTCTTTACCTAGGGTCCCATTTTTCCCTTCCCTGAGAAGGACACAGATAACATTCATTTGGAGCTACAGGTGTATTCCCTAAAAGATCAGTAAGTTGACATTTTCCAAATTGAATCACATGCTTAGAGCTTCCCACTGATTAATTATAAAGTTAAATGAAAGTATATTTTATGAGCTAATTACCTAACATCTACACCTAAGTATTAACTGGTATGTGCACTTTCAGCCAAGTTTACCCATAGTCGTGCTGCTCCACATTCATTTCATGCTTCTCTGTGCCAACCACCGAGATAGAAAGGAGAACAAGAAGAAGTCACTGACTTTAAATTTCATTCTGTCTTCTGTTCTTTTAAAAGCATGAGACTACAGTTCCATGAAAGACATGTGTCACTTTACCTGGGATAGCAAATGGCAAAGTTTATCTTTTTACATTCTGCTTTTTAATGTGACAAGGATGAACCTTGAGGTCAAACAATCCCAAGTTAAAGACCTGCTTCATGGCTGACTGCCTGTGTGAACTTTCCACAAGTCTCTCAACTCTGTGGAATCTGTTTCTCGTGTAGAACGGGTTATGGGTGAAGATCACATGACAGGGCATGGATTTTTAGACAAGTAGCACTGCTCTCTGTTCATAATCAAAGCAAGTTATACATACTGTGTTCTGGACATGGACTATTCAACACAGCACATGGCGGTGATAAGGATTTCCAATTCGCTTTTCACAAAACTTGTACCAATTTATACATCTGCTCACTTATAGTATATGAGAGCTTCTTTCTTCTCCTTTGCCAACTCTGCAAGGTGTGATTACAGATGGTTTCTTTTCATTTTGTTACTTATCTGAATATCACAATTTTTACAATGGACATTTTTGCTTCAGAAATGACACTTCATTTAAATTTGAATATGGAAATAATGAGAGGTGCCAGAGGAAAATGCATGTTCTCCTCAGCACACCTCTCTTCCCAAGACTTTTTCACACTATAATCTTGTTATCTAGAATATTTTTTCCTCAACTCTTCATCTAAATAATTGTTACTTACCTTCAGATCTCAGACCCTTGATAAAGAAAAGTCCCTACTTACCCTGATTTGTTTTATTTAATGTGACTTGATTTTTGCAATTATTTTCTATCAAGGTATAATGCACACACCATAAAAGTCACCTTTTTAAAGTGTAAAATTCACTTTAACTGACGTAGGGGAGAAGGGAGAGGAGGGGGACGGGGAGGAGGGGGAGGAGATGAAGAAGAAGAAGGAATCCTATACCTATTATCAGTCACTCTCTGTCTTCTCCACACCCCAGGCTCTGGTCTGTAGATTTGCCAGTTATACAGTATGTGCCCTTTTGAGTCTGGCTTCATTCGTGAGCATAATGGTTTTGTTGTTTTGTTGTTGTTGCAGTTTTTGGCTGGGGCCAGGTTTGAACCTGCCACTTCTGGTATATGGGGGTAGTGCCCTACTCCTTTGAGCCACAGGCGCCGCCCTTGTGAGCATAATGTTTTCAGGGTTCATCCAGGTTGTCATGTGGTCAGTCCTTCCTTTGCATAGCTGAGGATCATACAGACACACCACATTCTGTCTGTTCATTCAGCAGTTGATGCACATTTGTGTTGTTTTCACTTTGGGGCTGGTATAAATAATGCTGCCATGAATATTTGCATACCAATTTTTTGTGTAAATATATATTTCAGTTCTCTTAGATATATACCTAGGAGTGAAATTCCTGGGTCCTATGCTAAGTCTGGGTTTAATATCTTGAAGAATCACCAAACTATTTCCAAAGAAGCTGCACAATTTTACATTCCCACCCACCATGTATGAATGTTTCAACTTCTCCACTTCCTTGCCAATACTTGCCATCATCTATCTTTGTTATTATAGCTAAAGGGTAGGAAGTAGTATTTCATTGTGGTTTTGACTAGTATTTCCTTACTGAGTAAAGATCTATTCATGCCATTACTGGCTATCTACGTGGCTTCAAATATTTTGAAATATCTGTTCAGATATTCAAATCTTGCTATGGTCTGAGTGTTGGTGTCTCCCCAAAATTCGTATACCTAATACTTAATGTGATAATATTAAGAGATGGGGCCTTTGGGTAGTAATTAAGTCATGAGAGCTCTGTCCCCACAAATGGGATTAGTGACCTTATAAAAGAGATGGAAGTAGGTGCCCTTCTCCCTTCTGCCATGAGAAAGAGCCATCTAGGAAGCAGAAATTCCTCATTACACATTGAATTGGCCAATGTCTGGATCTTAGAATTCCCAGGCCCAGACCTGTAAGCAACAAATCTCTATTGTTTATAAATTACCCAGTTTAAGAAATTTTGGTTAAGGCAGCACAAACAGACTAAGGCAAAATTTTTGCCTGTTGTTAAGTTCTTTTTTATTTTTATTACTGAGTTGTAAGAACTCTTTATGTATTCTGGGATCGACTATTATGCAGCCATTTAAAACTATGTCTTAGAAAATAATATTTAATGATTTGGGAACTCATTGAGCCTGATCTCCCATTTGTATAGCTAAAGAGCTAAATTAAATCATGAGGATTTTAACAGAAGTCATCTTGGAGATTTGTGATTACAGGTGATTTTAACTTTCTTCTCTATGCTTTTCTCTACTTTCTACTCAGTCTTCACTTAGCATATATAGCCTTCATAAAGAAAAGCTAAAGTGCTCGCTTCGGCAGCACATATACTAAAATTGGAACGATACAGAGAAGATTAGCATGGCCCCCGCGCAAGGATGACACGCAAATTCGTGAAGCGTTCCATATTTTAAAAAAAAAAAGAAAAGCTAAAGATTATTAACTAAAAGTTTTTATTTTCCTTAAGGTTGTGCACAGACTTCTGGGTTTGCAATGTTTGATGATTCTTTCTAGGATTATATTGCTAGTGGAGCCAACACTTAGTGACTTAAGTGGCTTCAGATTCTATCAGGGAAGGTGGCCATGTGTAATGAATTACTCTCTGGGAAATTAGGGTTGAAGATATGAAGTGTAAGAGAGCACTATATTCAAGCTCCTGCCTACGTATTAACTCTGACTCAGTGAATCATTATCAACAAACACAGAAGAACCCACAGCCCTGAACTTCATCTCTTTCACCTGACTACAATGGACTGATCTTCTCCCCATTGGTGGCCAGTTGGCCTGAGAATATGTCAGCACTACCACCCACTTTATAAAACAGAGGTCAAATAAAATCAATTTAAAGAATGTGTAACAATTTTAAATTCAAACAGAATTCTGTTCCAAAATACTCTTAGCATGGCTAAAGTTAGGTGATCCTTGACTTTTTTAGTGGGCTCACCACAGACACCCTCAAGTCCACCGCAAATGCAAATGTTCTAGATACCGTCTCACAATTCTTTATAGCCAACCATCCTCCTTATTATAGTGGTGAGTAAAAAATTAAAAGAAAATCAGTTAAAGTTAACCACACTACCCACTGTCCAGCCTATACGGCATGACACATCCATTTGATATTGCTACTGAAATAATTTGAGGTTCCAAAATGATTTGATTTGTGATGCTAAAGTTAAAATTATTTCTTGTGAGTTTTATATCCATTTGAGAAGAGGAAAATTCTATTTTTCATCAATTAATTTGTCTAATCTATTTTATACAAGATTCTGTATCATCAAAGTTGTGCATTTCTAAAATTTTCTCTAAATAATAGCCTTGGATTTATTCAAAAGTTACAATCCATACCAGAGGAATGGGCCATACTTAACAGTACTGATTTGACCAATATTATCAATATTTTTTCATTTAAAAGAGCATTGCCATAAACTAATCAGCGATGGCAGACGTCAGCATAGTGGATATCCCTGGAAGTGCCCTAACTGGCTGACACACAAAAGAACTAGGGGGCAAGGCTGGGAATTTGCTTTAGATCTTAGTCAGCTGGTGTTTGCATGGTGTTATGTGTGTGGATATACTTACATATGTGCTCATTGGGCTGAATATTTAAGGTTTCATAGTCTACCATGCATGTTGTATGAAATAAAAAAGAATGAAAGATCATTTAAGAGAGCCCTTGTATGTGGTTTATTTTTCATGTTCATCTTTTTCTGATAAATCATGTATGCACATTGAAGAAAATTTTGGAAAATACAAGCAAGTATCAAAAATTATTTACAATTGATTTCCCCAGAATAATTTGTTATTATGAGAAATGTTGCCTGAAGCCCTGTTTATACACAGCGGCCCCTGGCAGCTCGTTGTCAGCACTGCCAACTACAACAGGAAGATGGGAGGCTGCATCCCCACAAACACACCCACCCCAGGATCCACACTGCTTCCACCCGGAGGATTTTAAATCTCCTCCCTGGTTATTGCCTTGTCATTTGCCCGAAGCTGAGAACTCACATTTGGGGGCAGGGAGAGCCCTGAGCTACTTTCTGCTTTCATCCCAGAGAGCTTTGACCTCTTGTTCACCTCAGTGGCATCTAGAATGGAGCTATGACATCACCTCCAGTGGAATGAATTTCATGTGAGTGAGGAGGCTGAGCTGATATGTGGTTAAAGTCATGATCCTGTGGTATAATAGTACTCTCTCTTGCATAAAGTATATATGAAGAATCAACCCCTTTGACTAAAGGCAGAGGTTGGCACTGACCCATGTGCCTTTGGTGAGGCAAGCCCTGGATTTAACACTAAGGCCTGAGATGACTCAGACAGGTGCCTCTGCCACCCTGAGGGTGCTCTGCTAAGCCTTCCACAGATGTTCCCTTCAGTCCTCATGATGGCCCCATAAAGACAGTGCCATTGTTATTCCCTTTTCACAGATGGAGGATCTGAGCCTCAGGTGCACCTCCACATGACGGACATTATCCCAGGGAAGCAGAAGATTTAAAATTAGGGAAGGCTGCAGAGTTCCAGGACCTGCTGGTAAGGGGAAAGCCTACCTCCTTCTGAGGCAGATGGTGTCAGTGTGACCGGGTACAAAGGGCACGAGAGGAGTGGGTGCCCCGGGTCAGTCAGGGGCATGGAAAGAGATGCCAACCCACTTTCAGTCTTCCTACCTCCTTTGCCAGACTTTTATCAACCTCCATACACTTAGCTGAGGGAAGAAATTAGCCATTTGGCTACCACCTAATCCTATATCTGAATTTCCTCAGCTAGTGTGACAACTTGCTTTTAAATCCTTCATCTCACAGAGAAAATTATGCTAATGTAAATGCCATATAGACGTTCGTCAGAAGATGTAGGGTGCCTTTGTAAATGTTAGCGGTGGCATGTGTCATCTGTCTCATTTACGATGAGGAAGCTGAGTCAGAGAGAGGAAGTGTGACTGGAGTTTGGTTAAAAGTAAACCACTGTGCTTGATTTCATCTGAAAATCACAGCAGTGCAATAGACCACATCTGCTATTCAAAGTCAAAGGAAAAGAGCAAAGAAATATTCCAAAAATACATATTGGTATTACGACTAAAGCCACACTCTAGCTAATGGGGGAGGGGAGCAAAGCTAAGCAGACATCTTTTACAGTGCACTTCCATTTACCATTCTCTTCCCCACTCTGACACTAAACTGGCTCCTTAGTCTTAGAAAAGTTAGATACTTTTGTGGTTCATAAGTGTGATCATTAAGTTTTCATGCTAATGTGTGAGATGTGCTTCCCTCAAAGCTTGTTAGACATCAGCACCTTGGCTGTCTGACATGACTGTAAAAAGAAAGAAAGAAAATTTATTCTCTCCCCATGAGCATAGGTTTCCTTCACCTCTCCCTAGAAAATATTTTGGGCAAGATGGTCCCTCTCTCTGGTGCACCAGAAGCTGGTGCACCATCCAGGTTCTCAGAGCTGTATCTGGTCCAATGGAGCCAGTGTTCTTCATCTTTCTGTGGACCCCAGAAAGATGGACCTCAATACCAGCTTCTGTTTCACTAGACTACACTGTATCTGAATGCCTGGCTTGTGTTCTGCCCTGTGCCAAGAAGGCCAGCTGGCTCTGAAGCCTGGACCAGAATGCTGGTCATGGGGGTCTCTACACCCTTATTCTTTTCCCACCCATAGCTAAAAAGTTCTACGGTATGGGGTGTACATTTGTCACCCACATCTCACAGCATTGCTTACAGCTCCATGCCCTACAGGAATGTTGGTGCAATCTTGCCTGCCACCAGCCAATAACGCTGGACTTGTTCTCAGGTGCCACTGAACCCAACAGGGCCACCTAAGTAACCCTCCTGGAGAACTAGCTGCTGACTCTGACCTTAGCTAGCCCTTATACCACATCTGGTTTCCACATCATCATCTAGCTACCTGTCCACATGGCCACCTTTGCAAGTACTGCCCATCCCCTAGGTTCTTCCCCCTGAAGTCTACACTGATTGCCAATCCAGCTCTGGGTAACTTGACTTGGCATCTGAGGGTTCATCTATAATAAGTGCCTCTACCACAAGAAATTCACATCTGCCTCTTTGTGAAGGAAAACTGTTTCAATTAAACTTTTAAATTTCCTTTTTCTCAACAATAGGGCTGATTCTTTTGCTCAGCCAGGGTTTGTGTATGGTTCTTTCCAGTCTAAAACCCATGCATCTACACTCAATGCACAACATTTACGTTTCCAAGTTCCCCTGGTATTCATCCTCCTGTGCAGACCTCTCCTCCACTGAATGGGGCAGACCAGTATCAAGAGAATACTGGTGAAGTGATAGCACATGACTCCCAAGGCTAAGCCATAAAAGATATGACTGCCTTGATCGCGGCTCATGTTGAGGAAGCCATCCACCATGCCATAATGGCACTCAAGCAGCCCTGGGGAAAGGCCCATGTAGACAGGAACTGAGCCCTCCTGCATACAGCAAGTCCTTGCCAGCCTCACCACCTGCCAGCCCTGGGAAGGCACCAGCCTATGGTGCAAGCCCCAGCCAAGCCTTCAGAGGACGGCAGTCCCAGCTGACATCTAACAACTTCAGGGGAGACCCTAAACTGAAACTGCCCCACCAAGCCACACCTTAGTTTCTGAGCTGCAGAAACTGGCAGAGACACTAAATAGTTTAAGCCACTAAATGTTAGCAATAAATATCTAATACAGAATGCTTCTCCATCCAGCTCTGTGGCCCTACATAGACATACATGTACACATACACACAGACTTTCCTAGCTAAACTTTAAATGTTGAGATAATTGTAGATTCACATGAAGTTGTAAGAAATAATACAGAGAGATCCCATGTGCCCTTTACCCAGTTTATCCCAGTGGTGATAATGCACAGAGCTACTTTACGGTACCACAGCTAGGATGTGACATGAATGCAGTCAAGATGCGGAGATGTCCCATCACCACAAGGAGGTGTCCCATCACCACAAGGCCTTTTAGAGTCACACTCCCTCCCTCCCAGCTTCCCCATACTTATTCTCTGGCAACCACTAATCTGTTCTCCATTGCCATAATTTTATCATTTCAAGAAAGCTGTATACAAGGAATAACACAGTACACATAATATAAACTTTTAAGTTTCCCTTTTTACATTCAGTATGTTTTTCTGCTGAGTCATCTAAATTGTTTAGGAATAGTTTATTCCTTTTCATTGCTGAGTAGTATTCCAGGGTATGGATGTACCAAAAGCTCATTTAAACATTCCCTCATTGAAGGACATCAAGGATGTTTCCAGTTTCGAGCTACTATAAATAAAGCTGCTGTAAGCATTCATGTACAGATGTTTGTGTGAACCTGCTTCCATCTATCTGAGATAAATGCCCAGGAGTCTAATTGCTGGTTTGTACGATCTTTGCAAACATGTTTAGTTCCATAAGAAACTGCCTGTGCTAGGATGAATAATCCTCCCGGTCCCCCGAAGATATCTAGTCCCGGAACCTGGAATGTTAACTTAAATGGCAAAGGGGGCTTTATAGATGACATTAAGTTAAGGATCTTGAGATGCAGAGATTATTCTGGATTAGTGGGATGGCCCATAAATATAACAAGTGTCCTTATAAAAAGGAAGCAGAGGGAAATCTGACTACAGATAGGAAAAAAAGCAATGAGCAATGAGATTAATGTAGCCACAAGCCATGGAGTGCTGGTAGCCTTTAGAAGCTGGAAGAGACAAAAGGCAGATTCCCCTCTGGAGCCACCAAGATAAACCTGCAGATACCTTCACGTTAGCCCTGTAAGACTCATTTCAGACTTCTGACCTCCAAAATTATAAGACAATAAATTTCTATTGTTGTAAACCACTAAATTTGTGCTGATTTGTTAGGCAATAGGAAACTAACATGCTGCCATACTGATTTTTTCTTCCTGAGGTGCTATTGAGCCCACTGTGAATGTAGAATATGAGTAACCAGAGTGTTTCCAGAGGGTCTGTGCTATTTTATATTCCCATCATTAATGTGTTTATTTATTTAATTTATTAATACTTCCTCCACAATATCGTTGGCACTGGGTATCGCTGTTATTTTTTCATTTTAACCATCCTGGTGGGCATGTAATGACATTTCACTGTGGTATTAATTTGCGTTTTCCTTATGGCCAATGATGTCAAACATATTTTCATGTGTTCATGTGCCCTACGGTGAAATATCTTTCGTGTTCATCTATTTTCTAATCAGATCTTTTTGGCTTTATTACCGTTTCATTGTTTATTACTTATTTATAATTTATTTTACAGTTTATTACTGTTTAATTATTGCTTACTAATGTTTTTGTTACCGAGGTTCAGAGATTTTGATAGAGTCTAGAAACTAGTCCATTTTTGGACATGTGGTTTGCAAGTATTTTCTCTCACCTTTGAACTTGTTATTTCAACCTCTTAACATAGTCTTTGCAGGACCAATTTTTTTTTTTTTAATTTTGATGAGGTCCAATTCATTACTCTTACCAGATATACACTATACGTCTGATGTTAAGCTAAAAGACTCTTTGCCTATCCCTAGAACTCAGGGGTTTTCTCTTATTTTTTCCTAGAAGCTTTATAATTTACATTTTACCTGTAAGTCTGTGGTTCATTTTGAGTTAAATTTTGTATAAACTATGAGGTTTAGACCAATGATTATTCTTTAGCCAATGGATGCCCAATTTCTCCTGCACAGTTTGTTGAAGAAGCTATCCTTCCTCCATTGAATTTCTTTTGCATCTTTGTCAAGACTCAGTTGGCTGTATTTGCGTGAGTTTTTACCATGTTCCATTGACCTGTATCTATCCCTGTGCCAATCTCACACAGTCTTAGTTATCATAGCTGTAGAATAGGTCTTAATATTGAATTGAGTGATCCATCCTATTTATTCTTCATTGTTAAAGATATTTTTAGGAAGGCCAGGTGTAGTGGCTCAGTGCTCAGGATCCTAGCATTTTGGGAGGCCGAGACGGGATTGCCTGAACTCACAGGCTTGAGATCAACCTGAGCCAGAGCAAGACCTCGTCTCTAAAAAATAGCTGGGCATTGTGGCAGGTGCCCTTAGCTGAGGCAAGACAATCTCCTGAGCTCAAGAATTTGAGGTTGCTGTGAGCTATGATGCCACAGCACTCTACCAAGGGCAACAAACTGAGACTCTGTCTCCAAAATAAATAAATAAAGATATTTTTAGGTATTTAGGTCTAGGCCTTCCATACAAATTTTAGAATTAGCTTGTCTGTGCCTATCCAACACCTTAGGGCAGCAGTTCTCAAACTGTGGGTCACAATCCACAGGAACTGTATTAAAGGGTCATGGCATTAGAAAGGTTGAGAACCACTGCCTTAGCGAGTATTGCATTAAAACTATAGATGTGAAAAAAATTGACATCTTTACTATGTTGAGTTTTATAACATGGTATTTCCATTTATTTAAGCATTTTTAATTCCTTCATCAGTATTTGGTAATTTTCAGGAAACATGTTATACACTTTTTGTTAGGTTTATCGCTAAGTGTTTCCTTTTCATTGATGTGATTGTAAATGTTGTGCACTAATTTCTGCTTCCACATGCTTATTTTTCATATTCAGAAATGAGATTGCTTTTTGAGTAAGCATCTTGAATCCTATAATCATGCTAATTTCACTTATTAGCCCTAGGATTTTTTTTATAAAATTCCTTAGAATTTTCTACTTGACAATCATGTCATTTATTTCTTCTTATCCAATTTATCTGTCTTTTACTTATTTTTTGCTTTATTGCAGTGGCTAAAACTTTCAGTACTGTGGCATATAAGAGTGGTGAGAGGATCCCAATCCTAGACGAAAAGTAGTCAGCCTTTCTCTGTTAAGTGTGATGTTAACTGAAGACTTTTGTAAATACTCTTTATCAATCTGAGGAAGTTCCCCCTCCATTATTAGTTTGCTAAGAGTTTCTATAATGAATTTTGTTGAGATGGTTGATTATGTTGGTTAATTTTTCAAATGTTGAACAATCTTAAATACCTGTTAAATACCACTTGGTTATGATGTATAATTTCTTTGTAGACATTGCAGATTTTATTTGCTAATCTTTTGTTGACATTTTCATATCTAAGTTCTTGAGACATATTGCTCTATGGTTTTCTTTTCTTTTTTTTTTCTTTTTTTTTTTTTTTTCTTGTACTATCTTGTCGGGGTTTTGGTATCAGGGTAATACTATTTTCAAAAAATAAGTTAGGAAGAGTTTCTTCTTCTGTCTCCTAGAAAAGATTAAGTAAAAAGAGTGTTGATTGCTTAAATGTTTAGTAAAATTCTCCAGTGAAACCATATGGGCCTAGAGTTTTGTTGTTTTGTTTGTTTGTTTATTTGTTTGTTTGAGAGCTTTCTAATTACAAATTTCCGTTCATTAATGCCTATAAAACTGTTGTCTCTTTCATCTCAGTTGATTTTGGATACTCATAGTTTGTGGATTTAAAGGAATTGGTCCATTTATTCTAAGTTGTTATATTTATGAGTATAAAGCTGTTCATAGTATTCCTTTATTGCTTTTTTATTTTTTTTGAGTCAAAGTCTTACTTGGTCACCCTCAGTAGAGTGCTGCGGCATCTTAGCTCACAGCAACCTCAAATTCTTTGCTTCAAGTGATCCTCTTGCCTCAGCCTCCCAAGTAGCTGGGACTATAGGCGCCAGCCACAATGCCCAGCTACTTTTTGGAGACAGGGGTCTCGTTCTGGCTCAGGCAGGCCTTGAACCTGTGACCTCGGGCAATCTACCCACCTTGGCCTCCCAAGTGCTAGGATTACAGGTTTGAGCCACCATGCCCAGCCCCTTTAAAAAGGCCCCATTGCTTTCTAATGGCTCATTTCATTCTTGCTATTAGTAATTTGTGTCTTCCATCTTTTTGTCTTTTATCAATCTTGCTAGGTTAATCAATTTTGCTGATTTTTTCAAAAAACTCGATTTTGGCTTTATTGATTTTTTAATTAATTTCCTGTTTTTAATTTCATTGATTACTGTTTTAATTTTTGTTACTTTCTTCCTTCTCTGTGGGGTAAAATCCCTGCAAACTGTGTGCTCACTTTAAACTCCAGAAGCAGGCGGACAGACTTCTGTGGAAAGCAACTCTGTCAAAGACCCGGTAGCCTCAGTCAACATAGAACAGGGCCTGAAGGTTTGGGCCTCAAAACCCATCTTCAGTGACTCTGGCTATGTGGCTGTTAAGCCTGTGAGGAAAGGGTTAAAAGCCTTCCTGCAGAGACACAGCCTAGAGGTTGATAAAGGTAAGGAAAACTACCTAGACCTCCAGGTTGCCTAGAAACAGAGGCCATAAACCTGCTTTCTGTAACACAATGAGTGCATAGTATAACTCCAAGGTTTTACTCCCCTCTTGGTAGTCTCTAGTCTCTAGACATACTCCCTTTTGCAGCTGTCTCAAGGTTTCAAACTTTGTGTCTATTAGAAGGTTGAACTAACTTTAGAAAAGTAGTATGAATGCTTTGCTTGTTAATTAATAAAGTGTACATGACCAGCCTGCTATAAAAGGTGGTCGTGAACAATAAAGCTTTGCTACTTGCCATCAGCGGGTAGTCTGTCTCTTTCATCATAATAATTCCAGATGTGAGACGACACCTGTGGCAACACTGTCTCTCGTGAAACCCCAATGCAACACTTCTCCTTACTTTGGTCCTTTTTTTTTGTTTCTTAAGACAGAAAATTGGTTGCAGAACTTTCTCTTTTCTAATGTAAGCACTTGGTTCTATAAATTTGCCTCTCAGCTTTGTTCTACCTGTGTTTCACATATTTTGGTATGTTGTAGATTCATTTTCATTCAGTTTTATTTGTTTTTTAATTTCCTTTGTTACTTCTCCTTTCTCTCACGAATTGTTTGCAGACATGTTTAATTTCCAAGTTTGGATACCTTCAGGTTGTCTTTCTATTATTGATTTCTAATGTAATTCCATTTTAAGTTGAACTCCGTCGTGATCAGAAAACATACTCTGAATGATTTTAATTCCTTTGAATTTAGTTATGTTACGTAGGTAGTTAGAAACAGTCCTAGGAAGGATAAGGAGGGGGCTTCCAGACTCCCATCTCAGTGCCACCCACCTTGATCCTGTCCTAAGCGACTGCTCATACCTGGGGAGGAGGGAACCACCCTACCCTTCTGCCAATCAGAACTTATGGTGCCAACTGCAAAAGGATGTAGAAGACTCTCTAGCCTAGCAATAGGAACATTAGAGTCTTAAAGGTGACCTAAATAGCTTGAAGACTAATTTATGTCACTAGCTTAAATCTACATTTTGGCTCACACCCTGCAATGAGCTCTCAGAGAGGCTCATGAGATGTCCACACCCACTGTAAGATTATGGTTCCAAGGTGACCTGTGAACTATGAGGTAGGCCTGATCCAGGTGGTATAAAAGAGAACCACTGGCCATAACCTTTGCCTCTTCACCTACTTTGCCTACTTCCCTTGGCAATGGGGTCCATTCACTGCCTATGGCTAAAGTACCTTGCTCTGTAAACCGATACGTTACTCTGTAAACCTACCTTTCTCTTCCACTATAAACTTTGTTTCACACTCACCTTACTTTGGGTATCTGGTCATTTTTCAACAAAGCACATTCCAAGAACCAAGGACCCAGGCAGCTGCCTGAAATCCAGACATTTTTAGTACTCCAGTAGCTGCTTTGAAACCCAAGAGTTAGATTTACTTTATAGATCAAGATACAGTACGTCTTGGTGAATGCTTCATGGACACTTGAAAAGAATGCTTACTCTGCTGTGGTTTTATGAATGTACGTATATTAAACCTTGTTGGTTGATTGGGTCATTCACTTTCTGTGTATCCTGCTGACTTTCTGCCTAGCAGCTCTACCATTACTGAGAGTGGGGTGCTGATGCCTCCAACTATATTATGGATATACACATTATATACATGCATTTTTGATATTTCTCCTGTTATAAGAATGGGTTCCTATCGCACATTCTTTTTTTGCATCGTGCTCTTCTCACCCAACAATGCCTTGTGAAAATCTTTTCAAATCAACTGTAACAGGACTCTAATTCACTTCTTTAAATGGCTGCATATTATTCTATAGTGTGAATGTACCAGAATTTATTCTACTGTTCTATAGGGGTACATTTGCTTTGCTTGATGGGTGACATAATTCCCAGTGAAGATCCCACTGGCCTTCTCAATTGCAAGTCTGAGTTTTGATCAAAGAGGATGATAGTGGAAAACTCACAGTGGTTAAGTGCCCATTATAGGCAGTGAGGGTAGGAAGGAGGGGAGTGAAAGTAAGTCTATACTGAGTCTTTTGAGAAAAGAAAATGTGACTTTGGAAATCATCAATAATTTTACTCGTAAGTCACAATCAACAAGCCATAAAGAAAGTTCTATCATCCTTTCTTTATAAAAGAGTAGTGGCACCCCAGACAGAGATGTTCTCTCTCAATCTTGTAGGACTATGAACTAAAAACCAGAATTATTCTTAAGATGGGACAAATTTCTAAAGATAAAATATATACCCCTGGAAAAAAGTGTGATTCTGCAACATTCTTTACTCTGGTCAGAATCTCTTAAACTTAATTTACAAGCCAGAATACAAACAGATAAGAGAATCTGGGAAATAGCAGGGTCAGGAAAGTTGAAGGAGCAAGAAATGCTTAGCTTGGGGAAGAAAAGACTAAAAGGAAATGTCTCTTCAGCTACCTTGAAGACAGTTATCTGGGAAGGAAAGGACTCAGTTCTGCAGGGCTTGAGAGGGCAATGCCTACCAGACGGAGGGGTCATAGGCTGCAAAGCACAATGGCCAGCAATGGACAGCCATCCCATTCCAGAGGGAGCTCCTGCCCACCAAAAGGACTCCAACAGGACCATGAGTCCTGAGGAGTCCAGCCCTTATTCAGTGTCTTCCAACTCTAAGACATTACAGTCCATGGTACCAACAAATAACCACTGAGCTCCCATGTCAGCTTTCCTCTGAGGGCAGCTGGCCTGCAGTGGTGTGTCTTTTCCATACCTTCAGCAAACACCGTGCACGCTCCTACCTCCAAATAGCTTCTCACTCTGATTCTCCTGCCTACAACACTCTCTGCCTGACTTTAGGACCCAGAAGACATCCTGCCTCCTCTGAGAGGCCTTTCCTGTTAACACCAGCCCACCACATAATCTCTTACCACATAATTAGCATCTTTGGGGAACATGTTTTTTTTTTTTTTTTTTTTTTTTTTTTAATAGAATGGTTTTCCTGTTTAACTGGATTGTTAGTTCTTTCTCGGATCTCACCCTGCACCTCTTTCCTAACTTACAATACCTCCACAGGACTAGGCATATAACTGAGTCTTCAAAAGTACTTGTGGATCCATTCATCCCCCCCCCTTTTTTATCATAAATATTTTAATTAGAGGTGAGAAAATGTAAGTGTTGCAGAGTTTAGCTTTCTGTTTGGAAATGCCCTGGTGAAATCTGGCTCTATAGTATTTTAACTTAATAATGATCTCTCACAGCTCTCATTAAAACTGAGTCCCCGCCTTACTGAAAGCTTCCTGTGATTAGCTTCCAAGAGAAAAGACAGAAGAAAATAGAATTCCTGGGTCTGCTAATAATGCTTCCCAAGGACGGGGCGGCCCATGAAGATCAAGGGTGGGCTGTGGCACACATACAGATTCTCAGAGGAAAGAATTACCAACCAACTTACAAACAGAACAGAGTTCAAAATGTGCCTCTATGGAGTTAAAGTTCTTAATCCCCAACAGCAGGAGTGACAACAGGCCCCTAGTCAACTGACTGACAGTCACTTTTGATCAGTGACATTGCCCAGTGCCCCATGACCACTTCAATTCCACTGTCTTCTTTAGTTGCTAAGTATTTAGTTCAGGTTCTCCCCCAGGGAAGTCTTGGGATAAGAATCTGACCACCCGTCCCACAGTCCACAGCTGAACAGCGTGTCTTAGTAAGCTCAGGGTGCCATAACAAATACATCACAGATGCGGTGGCATAAACAACATGCATTTCTCATAGTTCTGGGGCTGCTTTGGCAGAGTCAGTGTCTGGTGAGGGTCTGCTTTCTGGTTCCCAGACAGCTGTCTCCCCAGTGTGTCCTCAGCTCTCTGAGGCCTCTTTTACAAGGGGACTAAACTCATTCATGAAGCCTCCACCCCCACGACCTAATGGCCTCCCAGTGGCCTCTCCTAATACCATCACCTGGGGCTGGGGTTTCAGCATGTGAGTTAGGGGCGTGCACAAACATTCAGTCCATAACATATCATGCATCCCAATTCACGGCCTGATAGCACACACAGCTAAGCCCCTCTAGATTATGGTTTTCCTGAGAGCATTTAATTCATCCTAGCCATCTGGCAGATTCTCACTTCATATGGGTTGAATGGATGACTACAAGGATAAAGAGCTGGGGAGACCACTGGCAGCAAGGAACTAACTGCTCACATAAGAGATATGGGGGAGAAAAGTTGCTGATTTGGGTTAAGTCCTGAAGGCTAAAGAGCATTATTCTAGGCCAAGGTGAGACAGAGAGAAGGGACCCAGAGGTGCAACTGGTTTGGGGAGAAATAAGAAATAACTCCTATATCATGGGACCCAGAGATGAGGATCAAGAACTAAGATGGGGCCAAAGTCAAAGTTTTTCCACTCATAGTAAGGAACTTGGATTGAATTCTGTTTAAAAAGGCAAGGTACCAAGAGCTTTTAATCAGCAGAATGAGATTACAGACATGTAGTTTAGAAAGGTAAATGATTTACTACATTTATGTAAAAGGGGGAAATATTGATATATATACTTATCTTACTAAATATTGGGGAAAAATCTCTGATAAAATTCAGCAACCATTTTGGATTTTTAAAAAAAATTTGAAAACTAAGGTCCTAGGTAAATTTTCTTAACTTATACATATAACATATAAAATGTATAACTTATACATATACATATAAAAATGTATATATTAGCAATGTCCTTTTTGATAGATGATACACAAGGAATCAGTTTGTAGCCAGAAATAGGAAGGTAACTTTTGCCAGTAGAATTTATCATTATATTCATGGCCTCAGTCAAAGCAATAAGAAAAGAAAATTATTAATATTAACTAAAACTTGTCGTACACCCAGGTAAAAATATTTCCCCAAGAAGAAGGATGAATATGGCTCGGCTCCTATAGCTCAGCCGGCTAAGGTGCCAGCCATGTACACCTAAGGTGGCGGGTTCGAATCCCCAGCCCGGGCCCGCCAAACAACAATGATGGCTGCAACCAAAAAATGGCCGGGCGTTGTGGCAGGCGCCTGTGGTCCCAGCTGCTTGGGAGGCGGAGGCAGGAGACTCGCTTGAGCCCAGGAGTTGGAGGTTGCTGTGAGCTGTAATGCCACAGCACTCTACCCAGGGGGACAGCTTGAGGCTCTGTCTCAAAAAAAAAAAAAAAGAAGGATGAATATAAAGGAATGTTCACTATCTTATTGTTTGTAAGATGTTAGAAACTATCTAAGGCCTAACAATAGAGACCTGTTTAAACAAATTTTAGTCCATTCATAATTTGAATACAAAGTGAATGTCTAGTGCAGTGCCTGTGGCTCAAAAGAGTAGGGTGCCTGCCACATATGCCGGAGATGGCAGGTTCAAACCCAGCCCTGGCCAAAAACTGCAAAAAAAAAAAAAAAAAAAAAACCAAAGTGAACGTTGAAAAGAATGAAGCAGAATTATAGATACTAATATTGAAACATCTCCAATGCATATTAAGTGAAAAGAGCAAATCAAAGACCAATATATGTAGCATGCTTTGCTTTGTGTAACACAAAGGAAGGGGGAAAGATGAAAGGAGGAAAAAGGTGTTTGTCCAATAAGATTAGCCCATATCACAAAATCACAGATGCTGGCATGGTTGTGGAGAAAAGGGAACACTTCTACACTGCTGGTGGGATTACAAACTAATACATTCCTTTTGGAAAGACATCTGGAGAACACTTGAAGAACTAAAAATAGACCTGCCATTTAATCCTATAATTCCTCTATTAGGTATATATCCAGAGGACCAAAAATCACACTACAATAATGATATCTGTATCAGAATGTTCATTGCCACCCAATTCATAATTGCTAGGTCATGGAAGAAGTCCAAGAGCCCATCGATCCACAAATGGATCAATAAACTGTAGTGTATGTACACCATGGAATACTATGCAGCCATTAAGAAAGACGGAGACTTTATCTCCTTCATGTTTACATGGATGGAGCTGGAAAATATTCTTCTTAGCAAAGTATCCCAAGAATGGAAGGAAAAGTATCCAATGTACTCAGCCTACTATGAAACTAATTTGTAGCTTTCATAGGAAAGCTATAACCCAATTTTAGCCCAGGAATATGAGGAGAGGGGAGAGGGAGGGGAGGAGAGGGGGGAGGGTGGGTGGAGGGAGGGTGATTGGTGGGATCACGCCTATAGTTCATCTTATAAGGGTACATGTGAATCTCTCTAATTGTAGAATATAAATGTCTTAACACAATAACTAAGAAAAAGACATGAAGGCTATGTTAACCAGTTGGATGAAAGTATTTCAAATTGTATACAGAAACAGTACACTGTACCCCATGATAGTATTAATGTACACTGCTATGATTTCATTTTTTAAAAAAAAACTCTGCTTTTAAAAAAAAAAAGAAAAAGGTGTTTGTATGTGCGTGTGTGCACACCCTGAAAAGTAAACAGCAGATTATTTCTGAGAGGAATAAAATTAGAAGTTTGGGGAAGGAAGCTGAGGGTAAACTTTCACTTCTCTCCCCCACATATTTGTGTATTGTTTGAAACATTTTGGTGAAACTCTATCATATTTTTTTCCTAACACCATTGGAAGAATCTTTCCCACAGCAATTGTCTGGCAAGACCAGTAGTTTATTGCAATAATCAAGGCAAGAAATGGTGAGGGCATGAATCAGGGCAAAAGGAAAGAAAAAGATGAAACCCTTGAGACAGAAGTGCAGGGTTTGGGAAAAGGAAGTATTCAAGGTTGACTTGGGTTGACTGAGGGTCTCAGATTTGGGAAGCCCATGAACAGTGACACATTAACATAGAACAGCTGCAGGAGAGAAAGGCTGTGAACTCATTTGAGGACATGCTATACTTAAGGGGCCCCCAGAATGGTAGACAGGCACCAGTTTATGACACAGATCTGGGTAGACATGCCAGTGAGCTTTAGACCATGATATCAGTCCCAGCCACTGTCATCAGTCCTACTTGTCCCCCAGTTGCCTCTACATTTATTCCTACTTTTATAATTGATTCTCCATGCAGAAGATAGAATCATCTTTTGAGGCTCAGCGCCTGTGGCTCAAGCGGCTAAGGTGCCAGCCACATACACCTAAGGTGGTAGGTTCGAATCCCAAACAACAATGATGGCTGCAACCAAAAAATGGCCAGGTGTTGTGGCAGGCACCTGTAGTCCCAGCTACTTGGGAGGCTGAGGCAGGAGACTCGCTTAAGCCCAGGAGTTGGAGGTTGCTGTGAGCGTGATGCCATGGCACTCTACCCAGGGGGATAGCTTGAGGCTCCATCTCAAAAAAAAAGAATCATCTTTTGAAAAACCGCCAATGACTTCCTATTGCACTTGTCAAGTTCCAGTGCGCTGCAAGCCTGCCCCACCCACCCCTGGCTCTATACACTCAGCCCTCCATCTCCTCCCCTAGAATGGGCCTATGCACTCATGCACTATCCCTACACACACATCTCACCCACCTTCCAGACAATTACACTCATCATTTAGGGCTCCACTTCAGTTACAACTGAGAGAAGCCCTCCTTGATTTCCACATCACCATGACCAAGTATTTTCTCTTTTGTTATCCCCATCACCACCTGAAGAGAAGGAAGCATGTCTAATTTACTCTCTCCCTAGTCCTAGCCCAAGCCTACCCCAGAATGGGGCCTCAGTCAGTACCCCCTGAATTAAATAGTTGATTAATAAATTGACAGTGGAATGCATTCATGAATAGATGAAAGAAGAAGTTTAGACTGTTCAGTAAAATTCCAGAAACAAAAATGGGAAGACAGGAAGGCTACATAAGAACCAAAGAAGAAAAAACTTCAGGGCAGCATCTTGTGCTGCAGGCAGGGAAGCTAGACAAGCACTGGAAAGGGGTTCAGATCAGAGGGCTCTGACCAAACTTCTCCTATCCAGAATCAGGTGAAGCCAACCACTGCATGTGGCATGAAGAAAATAAGAAATGATATGGGAAGAAGGGATTTAAAAGGGAAGAAATGGGGCTGAAAGAGGAGGTGGGAGGGAGGGAAGGCTGTTTTAGGGTGGAAGACACCTAAGGAGGATGTCTCTTTCTATATAAAAACAATTATATGAAAACAAAGGTAATAACTATTCAGGACTTCTTAATTATTAAATTTAATAAATTATATTAATTTAATATATTGTTATATTAATTTATATAATTTAGTAAATAATTGAATAAATTATGTAATTTATTAAATTATTGAATTAGACTTCTACTGTGCATGCCTTTGAGGGTGTGTTGTGTTTGTGAGGTACACGACTCCACCAGCTGGGCCACTGCCCACCCCTTCCCACAACCCCCAGTGGCAGTGGGAGTAGCGCTTCTCATCACAAGAAATGGCAAACACTGTAATCATGACTTTTGTCCAGAGAGCCAGATGCTAACCAGCACACCCATGCCCTGGGGGTCCAACCAAGTGGGTAAGCGGGCACAGCTGGGCTGAAGGAGCAGGGGCAGCAAGGGGTAAGAATTTATGGTTAATACCTACAGACTTTAGAGTCTCCCCTACTGGCCATTATGTGATGAGTCTTATTTTCTTCTCCCATCTAACTTGGTAAGTGACTCTGTAGTGAGGTTCTTCTCTATTATAGGAGTTGCTACTTCCAGAGGGGAAAGTCACAGCTCAGTGCTTCAAATAGTGCACTCATTACCTTCTCACAAAGAACAGTCCTTGAAAAAGCAGTTTCTCCAACCCTATGATGACAGGGAAACCCTGGAGGACTGGGCCCCTGGAAGAAATGAGCAGCCCTAGCCAGAGCTACCAAGATCCTGTGAATATGAGAGTCAGAGAATGGACAGAGGTTTCTCAGGACATGGGAAGAAGGAGGGGGGAGTCTGGGACAGAAGGGCACCTCCCCCGCCCCACCCCGACAGCTCACCCACCCACTCACACAATTTTCTGATAGTATTTGTTTGCTATTTGTTCCTTAATTTGGTAAAGGCCAATCAGAGATAGGCATCGAAATACTTTTTTAAAAATCTATGATAGCAAATCTTAAATTGAGAAAACTACATCTGTAAATTGTTATTGTTATTATTTGTAAATTAGGAGGAAGCAACAACCATGGATTTTCACTTTTAGTATAAAACACCTTCATGTATAAACAAGCATCCCCTCCTGGGTGTCTCTGTTACTGGCCGTGATTCTAAACCATCAACATAGAAGATGCTGCATGTCCCACCACAGGATCCTCAGAAGTTCCTCCAGGCATGGGCAGCCACCTGAGCCCCCACACTCCCAGCCAGCATGCAAACCACACCCACAGACTCTTACCACCCAGTCCTATAAGACCTACTCACAGCTTTCCTGTGAGCAGGGTCATAGTCTACTGTCTTCTAGCACAGACTCCTAGTTTAGTAGCCACCTGTAGGAAACCTTCAACAAATGTTTGAGGAATTCTTTAAATGTTTCTCTGTTTGATGCCTACAAGAACAGTAACAAATCTGCGAGCCTTCCAGATTTAATCATTTCTTATCCTGAAAACCCCATAAGAAGCTAGTAGCTTTGTATGTACTTGGAACAGTGAATTGTATGTGTCAACTTAACTGGGCCATGGGGTGCCCAGATATTTGGTTAAACATTGTTCTGGTCATGTCTCTGAGGGGCTTTTTGAATGAAATTAACATATAGATCAGTAGACTGGGTAAAGAGATTGCCCTCCACAATGTGAGTGGGCCTGCTCCAACAGGATGAGAGCCCAGATAGAACAAAAAGGCTGACTATCTCCTGAATAAAAAGGAATTTCTCTTGCTTAACTGCCTTCAAACAAGAACGTTGGTTTTCTCCCCCATTTTTATATTCAAACTGAAAAACTGGTTCTTCCTGGATCTCAAGCGGAAACTTAACACCACCAGCTATCCTGGGAGTCCAGCTTGCTGACCCATTCCACAGATCTTGAGATTTGCCTGTGTCCAAAATTGTGTGAGCCAATTTAGCCAATAAATCTCTTTTGTTTTAAGAAATTGTTGGTTTTGTTTCTCTGAAGAAGCCTGACCAATACAGTGCTATTAAAAACAACTTAGCAGAACACTCATTTCCAGAAGGACTGGCTAATGCTGGCAGAGGCCCCGCCAGATATCTAGCAGGGGAAGAAAGGAGGTACAGCTCCCACCACCACCACTTCAGGGCTCAGAGACCTGCCCCCTTCTCACAGCTCTCCTTTGGGGACTGCAGAGTTGAATGCAGGGACATCTGAATACACTTGGGACACTGAACTTAGTTGACCACATTTGGGATCCCTATTAAGCCCAAGCCTGCAACTCATTAGTCAAGAATTTGCTAAGCTCCCTGAGCACCAAGGTGGAGGCTTCCACCAGACCTGCACAAGCCTAGAGCACCACAAACACCACTTGTAAGTTTGTTTCTGAAAGAGGGTCAGATACCAACAGAAGACCCTCATTCCCATCACACCAGAAGATCTTTGAGCATTCAGGCCACAGCTTAACTGATACCAGGACAAAGACATGTCCACACAAGTCAGTAGAGGAGCAACAGGCAAAAACTGGACATCTGGAAGCAGCTTCTCAGCAATTTGAGTGTGGGATAGGGGGCACGGAGTGGTGGGTGATGTGTACCTGGGGCTCATAGTACCATTCTCCCCATTCTTTCATCTTTAGACGTTTTGTATGTTGCAAGCATGTTTTAAAATTCCTATAATAGGCTGGGCGTGGTGGCCTCACCCTGGGAGGCCGAGGCGGGTGGATAGCCCTGAGCTCAGAGGTCCAAAACCAGCTTGAGCCACAGTGAGACCCTGTCTCTACCAAAAAATAGCCGGGCGTTCTGGCAGGCACCTGGAGTCCCAGCTAATTGGGAGTCTGAGGCTAGAGAATCACTTAAACCTAAGGGTTGGAGGTTGCTGTGAGCTATGATTCCATGGTCCGCTACTGAGGGCCACTAAGTGAGACTCTGTCTCCATAAAAAAGAAAGAAAGAAAGCAAAATAAAATTCAAACTAAGAAGATTGAAAGCCAATTGCAAGCAAAATTTTAAAAAAATACTATAATAAATGCTTAAATTTCATAAAAGAATGGTTCACAAGGCACAATACAGGATGTATGAGTGACCTAGTAACGCACCCAGAGCTGCAAGCAGAGATGTTAGGGATCGGGGTCAGGCAGTCTAGGCTGCATCACCCCTAGGTCATGGACAGAAAGGACAGATGGGGCCAAGGCTCTCTTCCTCCTGCTGCCAATTCTTACGTGCCTCTCCTGCTGAGCAGGCTAGGGGAAGGGAGGGTCTTCCACCTGGGAAGAAAGAGGGGTCCAAACTGGGGTTCAAGGAAGGAGAGGCAATAAGAAGAGACATGCTAAATTATGGGCAGGGAAGGGGCCCAGGCAGGAACTAAACTGGGTATTTGCCACAGGCCAATACGTATTTTCACCAGCATGGAGCATAGCTCATGTAGCCAAGAGGAGAGAGGAATGGTGCACCACAGCCAGGAGAGACACCTGTGCTGCTCACTTCAGTCATAGAGAAAGCGTGTGCAGGGCAATGGTGGCATACAGCTGGACTTCCAAATCCCAGAAGATATTTTTTAAAAGCAATAAAAAGAACACAAATAAACAAAACAACACAGGATCACAACTATTTACATAGAAGTTACATTATATTAGGTATTATAAGTACCAGAGATGATTTCAAATATACAAAGATATGTGTATAGGTTACATTCAAATACTGTGCCATTTTATGTAAGGGACTTGCACGCCTGTGAATTTTGGTATCTTTGAAGGTCCTGGACCCGATCCCAGAGACAACTGTACACAAATGTCCTCATAATTAGCTTGTACTTTGTCTCCAGGAGAAGCAACAAGTCACAAGTAACACTGAAACAATGAAAACATATCTGTTTTGTCTTGTGGGGCAAAGCCTTCTTTTGTGAAAATATTAAAAAGCTCAGATTATACAGTGCCTCTGTGAAAAACCATGCGAGGAACTAATTCTTTGCCAACAGAGCTAGAACCAGGTTTTGATTTTCAATTAAAAAAAAAAAGAAGAAGAAGGTGTCTTTTGAAGCAGATAGCATGAGAAATTTTTAATGTGTGCAAAGCCAAAAGCACTAGTATTAAACATATTGTTAGTAGGTCCCTCTAGACTGCCAAGCAATTCTATTTAATGGAATTTGATAAAATGCAGTTTGTCAGAATGACCTCAGAATGGACAGCACTTCTGATGTGAGGCTGGCTGAAGGCCAAATTCCAGAGTTTGGAGAGGTCTTACAAGTTTAAATTCTGAAAATTTGGATGGAATCTTTGCTTCTCGTTCTGCCTATTCAATAGACAGAAGTGAAGAAAGCCTCTTTTGAGGGGTTTTCCACTTCAGAAAACAATACATTCCAGATAACACCCTAGAATGGCTTCAAGTCTAAAATGTAAACAGCATGATAATGATGAACACTGTAAACATTTTTCTCAAAAAGCCTTGGCTTTAAGGATTTCAGATACTCATATGGCTGCCAGGGTGTCAGGAACCCAGGAGCT
This sequence comes from Otolemur garnettii, assembly GCF_000181295.1. Classification (NCBI taxonomy): domain Eukaryota; kingdom Metazoa; phylum Chordata; class Mammalia; order Primates; family Galagidae; genus Otolemur; species Otolemur garnettii. The sequence continues at coordinate 3,029,571 of NW_003852483.1, read as the reverse complement.
CTGATGGACAGAGTGAGTCACCTGCTAAAGTAACCTGCTTGAAATTCCTTTTCTGCGACTTCTCCCTCCAGCATTTCGGTTGCCTTGTAGTTCTTCATGGGACCCTAGATTCATGACTGGAAATCCAGATCTCCACTGGTGAAGGCAGGACTTGACTGACCAGCCATGGAGCAGGGCAAGGCAAGTCTGAGCCCAGAACCCATGGATCAAAGAATCCATGGATCTAACTAAGCTGCCACCATCTGCCCCGGCAAGAGCAGGTTGATCCCAGCCAGTGGTGCCATTCCAAGCTGAGAAGATGCTAGCTCACTCATCAAGAAGAGCAGTGGTAGTCCACTTCTTCTGGGCAGGCCAAGTGGAGTAAGAGGGTGAAGGTGCATCCAGGCATTTTCTCACTAACTTTCACAAAGATAAAAAAAATTAGCATGGCCTGTTATCATGGAAACAGGATGTCTCACTAAGGATCAAGTGGTCCAAACAAAAATAGCGACCATCCCCCTTCCTCAGCTCCAGTTTGATGAGTGCCATTCTGTTTATTTATGATCATGACTTTTTTGAAATTCTGAAATGATCATTCAGGGAAAACAGCAATCCTAGTACTGGGAGACACAGACTGATGACACATCAGTGGACCCTTGTCCCTTTGTTGTCTGTGCTTGAGGAGGGGAAAAGCAAAATCACAATGGAGACAAGATGATTTGTTTTTCTATTTCCTGAAAATTAGTGATTATGAACTTGTGGGAGCACAAGCAACTTGTAGGGCATTCCGTGCAGCTGTACCCATGCACACACCCCCAGGTCTACATCCAGGCTCAGAGCAGGCCGTTCCTATGCTCAATGACTCCCACCATAAAGATATTCACTGTAGGTCTTTTATGGTAAGATGCAAAATGTTTTCTTCTTGTCCTTTACCCAGGCAATTATTTTTGCACAACTGGCTATTTTTATTTCCATTACATCTATAACCATTTTATGTATGAACTAAATAATTCCACTAACTTCATTATCATTGGGGTATTTTCATTGAACATGCTGGCTTCTCCTCATGGCCTTCCTCTGAGGCTCACTGTACACTTGGGTCCTGTGGGGGCTGACCCTGTCGGCAGTGGTCCAGCAGTTCCCCCCCCCACCCCGCCGCCAACCCAGACAACCCATCACCCCATCTCTTCCAATTACGTCGCAGTGAGCACAACACCACCATTTCCACCTCACCAAGCTACCAAATCATAGAGACCAAGACCAAACCCCGAACAACCTTGGTCTCAACTTCGCAGCCAGGATGGCAAGGTCCAGAGAGGTGAGCTGACTGCAAGCCCCACACCTAGGGGGCAAGTGGAGCTGCGGCCCAGGTGCCCCTCACCACCCCAGGTCTTTCCTTTGATCCATCATACCCTGATCCAGGGGCTGCAAGCACAGCACATCCTGCATGTCTGGTCTTTTGGCTAGAAAGCGGGTCTTGCAGGTGGGTTTTTGCATGCTGGCTGCCTAGGCTTTCTGCTCCTAGGACTCTGCTGAAGTAATATTTACCATATATTCTCCAAACGTAACACATCACAAGGAGGCAGCAGCCTAGAAGTCTGTTCTTTAGAGGATTAAAGTTTCACTAATAGCTTATCTTTCAGAATGATTTTTTCTTAAACAGAAACATAAAAGAAATGAATGAGATAACTGAATATTTCTGAAAATATGACATTTACTACTGTCTAATAAAAAAGAAAACAGCTCCCATCCAGAGTCACTATAAGTTGTCTACTTATGGTTGTGTAAGTGAGTGTGTGTGTGGTCATTGTGATGTGTGTGTGTGTGTTTGTGTGTGCATTTAACGTATCTATGCTTGTACCACATTAAAAAAGATGACACTTTCTAGATCAAATCAATAACTTTATCTATTGATGTCAAAAGAATTTCTTAAATTATTTTTCAAACTATTTGAGCAATATTTATGTGTAACCCACCCATATTATGAGGTATTTAAACAATTTTAAGAAAAAAATTGATTTTCAAAGTTGAACTCCACTTCAAGGCACAAATTGTCAGTCTAGAACCAAAATAATATTTAATCAATTTCACCATAATAATATCTTATGGATCTACTTAAAATAACTTATGTATATGATCTTTGCTCTTTGTTACCGCATACCAAAAGAGTACAGCTCTAAGAAAAAAGAAAATTTAAGACATTTTTATATACTTAGTCAAGCAAAAAGAAAGATGATTAAGAATATATTTTACATTAAATACAATTTATAAAGACTACCTATAAAGAACAATAGGACATTTATAAAAAAAATAATAATAATTTTCAATCTCATCAGATTCCCAAATGGGAGAAATAAAATAATGTTTAAAGAGGTCTTGTGAAAACAAGGCTTCATTCCAAAAGGGAAATTCTCCAGCAATACTGGGAATGTAGTACTTTCCTGATCACTCAAATCTAAAAAGAGTTAGTCATTGTCGTCATTGTCAGAACACTCCACAACTGAAACCTACCTAAGTTTGGCGAGGCCGTCACAAGTATTTATGAATGTCATAACCTGCTTGCTCACTGATTGCTGACGACTGTAAGAATAGCTCTGAGAAGTGGACACCTAAGCATTGCTTTTAAATTGGGTCTCCGGATCTTGCCCTTGGCACCTGAGTGAGTCCTACATGTAAGCACTTCTGGTTACCTTTTTCAGTATGTGGTGTGATATGATCTAAAAAGGAGCCTTTCTTCTGGGGACCCCCTTGAGCCCAAAGGCTAACTCAGAGCAACCTCTGCAGGCTTGACTCTCCCCTTGCAGCCTCGCCTCCCCTGCAGGCAGTTTTAAAGCTGAACCTCAAGGCCCTGCCTGTCTCCAGACAGTTCTGTCTCAGCCCAGTGGCTCTTTAAGAACTGAACTGCCCCCTATTCCTGTCCCCTGAACTGTTCATGTCTCTCTTTCCTCTCTAAAGTCTTTTTTTCATGAATCTGAAAAGGAGGTGACACATCTGTATTTTGTCTTTTGAACATCTCCATGAGTGACGAGATCTTAGCCAGCTTTGACTTCAGAGCAGTAGGATTTAAAAGCTGGTAGCACCATAAGCAATACTCATTTGTATTTCCATACATCTTTAGTCCAAATATAAAATATGAATCTTTAAATGGAAATTTAATTAAAACATTCAGTGTTCATGTTGTTGGATTTTTCTTTTCTATCAAGGGCAGAGCTTCTAGGTCATTCTCTTTTACATCATCAAAAGAAAAAAAAAAGAGGGGCCATCCTAGAAGGGGGATAAAGAAGGTTTTGCCAAGAAGGCCTACCCGACATGAATATAAACCTTGACGCTCTGTAAGCTGAAGCCTTCTCAGCTTCCAGATGTGCAAACTCAACAATGGACCGATTCAACATGCTATGAGCTTCAAATTCTAGCACTGCTCAGGAACTTTTTCCATTTTAAAATTTTACATCCCTCACTAATTAACATTACAAGCTGATGCTCGAATATTTTGATATTTCCTAAATGATCAAAACCCAACATATTTCTATATTTTAGAGTCCCTTCTCTCAGATTAAATTGAAACATTCATGAACTACAATTCTTGTGTGCAATATCACCTATAATTAGAGTTTTCTATGAGAAGGGAAAATCTATAATAATGCAGTATATAAATTTTTCAGGATACTGGAAAATATCTGGGGGCTTGATTTAATTTAGAAAAAAATTCTAACAAAGACAACACCAAGTCCTTTCCCAAACACTAAGCCTTTAGATTTTACGACTGATTTCCAATCATATTATAAAGATTGTCCATTTCCATCTACCAGAAATCTTTTAAAGTAAGGATACCAATAAAACTGTTCACAAACCAGTGAGGGTTTTTCTTAGTTTCATAATTTTTTTTTTTTTTTTTTTTTGCCCTTTTTTGCCAGGGCTGGGATTGAACCTACCACCTCCAGCATATGGGGCCAGCGCCCTACTCCTTTGAGCCACAGGTGCCGCCCTTAGTTTCACAATTTTTTAATAAAACAAATTTGTGGTTTTAAACTTCAGCTTGGGCAATGTAGGAATTTTCACAAGTGCACCAACAGAGGGCCATGTGATAATTTGAATCAAACACGCACACAAGAATTTGTCCTTTGGTGTCTGGTTTTCTTTCTGTGTGATTTCAAACTTCTCCAGGAAAGCAGGGGACAATGCCCGCATCTATGGTCACATGACATCACCATTCACAGCTGCTGATGAACAAGAGAGTAGACCACACACAATGGTACATAGCACTAATCAGTGACGCCATCCACTCCTGGTCACTGAAACCCTTAACTTCGAGGCACCCAGGTTTTCCCAAGAAAGACACAGACAGGCTCTGCACAGATCCAGACCTCTAACTATACTCCTGCTGACACAGAGGCTAAGCCATAAACCTTACATCAACAGATTGTGGAAGCAGGACTAACTTAATTTAGTACATGGTTCATTCCTTTGGCACATTTGACCTTTAGAACTAAATGGCTGCCTTCATTTTTCAAAAAGTAAAGGCATACATTGAGAATTCTCACTCAGTTAAAAACTCCCATGTTCAACAGGACAGGTATAAAAAGCTTTGCCACAGTTTATTTATTTATCTATTTATTAATCTCAGAGTTGTCAGGGGTGTTTTGTTTGGTTTTATTTTTTCTTTTTGTTTGGGCCATGTGTTACATAATTTAAATAAGCAATACGAGAAGAAGACTATTCATTTTCTCCTAAAATAAACTCAACCAAAGATGCATTGTTGACACTGATCAACATCCTGTTTGGTAAAACATAATAATCCATATTCAGAAACTAAGATGAATGTTAAATTAAAAAGATTAGAAAGTAGACTCAAAAGGCAAAGAAGGCCTCTTTTTAATGCTAACAGTCACATTCGTTGGTAAGTACTTTTTGTATAGTTAAAGGTAACCTGCAACATTAACTGTTTCTTTTACTGTTTTGGTTCCAAAATTACCAAGATGCTGCATTTACCTAAGGATGTTTACTGGAGAATTTTTAAACTGGCTCTACATACAGCCAGATGGGACATCCTGCGGTTTTCTCCATGTTATTGACGACACCATGGGGATAGAGTTTGCTTCTCATTTCTTTTTCAATAAAAAATCATGTCTTGGAGTGGCAGGACTGAAATAACCCAACCCTCCCCTTTATACAGAGAGTATCTGCCCAGCTACAGAGACTCTCGTAGCTCACTGCTGCCCGACAGGCAGGAGGAAGCAAGCGTGTGGCAGATTAATTGAACTGTGCTGAGCATTCGTTCTTTAAATATAAAATGCGTGTATAAGAGAGGAATTTTATTGACCACATCATGATTTTATAATTCTTTGTACTGGAGGAAAAAACTCCTTTCCAGCCTGTGGCTCCAAGCGCAGCACCCTCATCTCCCTTTAGCTTATTTAAAAGGAGACTATGGTCACAGAAAAATAGTCCCAGATTTTTGTTCCACTGTCCTATTCCAAAGCCTTTCTGTGTATAGTGAAAAACAAACACCAGAGGAAACCTGGCCTGAGTAAGAAAGTAGAGCCCCGTCTTAGAGGAAAAAAGCAAGACAGCATTTGGCCTCCTCTGCAAGGAGCTGGGAATTCTTGCTGTGGGGGAAAGAAAACGCCCACCCTCCCGCGGAGGGAGGACCCAGCAGAAGTAGTGACACTCGGTGCATTTCTCATCCCCAGAGCTGTCCAGGTCTTGCAAGTGTGTTTGGTCTACACTAGGTAGGCCGGACCCCGCTTCCCAGGGATAGGTGCCCATGGCAGAAGGGGCCCTGGCTGGACGTCTGGTAAAGCCAGGTGACAAAGACATGCCCAAAGACGGCAGCCCTGAGAAAATCAGGACAGACTGGGTCGCCTGGTTGTTAACCTTTCCCAGTGGATGCGGGGGTAGAAGTGGGGGGTGGGGAGCGCGTTTGTAGTTTCCTCCTCATCGCTGTCAAGGGAGCTAATTGCTAAGGAGTGCGCCTTTCCTCGCCTCTAACGTGACAGTCGCTAGTACTCCCCATACCCAGGGCTTCAGGGGAGGAAGAGGTCTGCCCCGAATTGGCCCCTACCTAGGCCTGGGACCCCTGCTGGAGTGGCCCGCGCCCACACCCACCTTGACGACGTAGGTGACTCCGGGCCCCAGCACCTGGTCGTTGGCGTGTGGCGCGCTCCGTGGGGGCCTGGGCAGCGGCTCGTCGCCGGGCCGGCCCTTCCTGGCTGCGCTCATGGCCGGGGCGCGGGGAGCGGGGGGCGCGCTGCCGTCCGGGGCTGCCAGGCTGGGCGCACTGCAGCTGCCCGAGAGCCGCGCGCCAGCCCGCTCTCGGGCGGCGGACGACAGGCCGCGGAGGCCGGAGCTGGAGAGTTTCAGGTGGGACACCTTGTGGAGCAGGTGGCCCAGGCTTCCGGGCCCATCGTCGGGCGCCTTGCGCAGCGCTTCGCCGGACACCAGGTAGGGGGCCACCGCCGGGGTCTCCCGCGCCGCGGACACCTTGCCGCCGCCGCCGCTTACCGACAGGCTGTGGAGAAGGTCATCGACCGATGTCACCGAGTCATTCCTGAAGCGGTTGTACTTGGTGCGTGGAAGCATGCCCCTCCGTGGGCTCGCTGCATCCGCCCGGGCGCTGCTGGTGCCGGCCCCGGCGCGGGCTGCCGCGCATAGCAGGCGAGCCACGGTCCCCGGAGCGGGACGGAGAGTGGGGGCCCCGGGACAGCCCTCTGGAGAGGGAGAGCAGAGCCAAAGGACGGTGCCCTCCCACCATTAAAAGCCAGCACAACAGCGGCCGCGCAGCCCTGGCCCGGGAGCCTGCTGCTTAGGGGTGCACGTTTGCTTTGCAAAAGTCATAGTTGCCTCTGATGGAGCGCCCAGCTGCTTGGGGCTGCTCGCAGCGAAAGCATGACTCACTCTGAGAGGAGACCCTTCTCAACAAAGGCTCGGTGAGCACTGCAAATCACTTCCTGTAGCAAAAAAAAAAAAAAAAAAAAGGAAAAAAAGAAGAAAAAAAAAAACGACATCCACCCGCTGACAGCACACTAGAGCCAATCAATTCTCAAATTTCCTTTTTCTACCTTCCCTGATATTTCCTTCCAACCTTTGGGGGTTTTCACCTCCCTATCAGCCGCCCACTCCGCATTTGTGCCAAAGGTAAATCCAGTTCCTTCAAATGGTCAGATGAACTTTCTGAAACCCATTATTCTATGTTAGGTTTGCTCTTCTCTGCTCAGCCCATCTATGTGAGCCTGGGAAAGTGTCTACCAGTGATGCGTTAAAATGTGACGAAGGCTTTTTAAGAATAAGATCTTTAGTGAATCCTGGTGAATTCTTATTTGGAAGGAAGCAAAAAAATTTTTGAATAGAAGAAAAAAGAACATTCCCCCCACCCCCAGGTGAACATAAAATACCAGTTTCCTGGGTTTTTCCTTTCCTTTTCAAATCAGCAGGGCAGCCATAACAAGTGTCTTTGTGGCAATGCAGTTCCTCAAGGAAAAAAAAAATCTGCATATGAACTTCTACATAGTGCCAGTCAAGGGGTCTTCCCTAATTTACATCAGTCTTTTTCAGCCAGGGTTGAATTGAATATCCACTTCCAAAAAAGAAGAGTGCTTCTTTGACGAGTGGCAACAGGCTCTAGAAATCCATTCCAAAAAAGGGCTGCATTTGAAGCTTTATCTCTACTGAATGTGTTTAAGCTCTGGAAAAATGCCTAAGAACCCCTACAAATACATTTCAATGCTCCTTCGGTTGCTGCTTGCAACCCTGCATTCAGGAAGGGAAAAATGAAGCTGCTTTCATCGCACATCCAATCCACAGGGGAAAAAAACACCTTCTTTTCAGGAGTCAGTCTCAGGCTTGGAAGTGAAATGCACAGGCCTTCTTTCTCTCAGAACAGTGCAGTCCTCAGAGGTCTGCCGGAGACTCTAAAACCCACTGACACCTGTCCTCAGTGAGCTCTGCCAATCTTCCTCGTGCGTTATGACCTGCCCACGGTGAAACACTATCAAAGTTTCCCAGCAACTTCTGTAGAAGCCAATGAATTCACCTCTAGCACATTATCAGGTCACCCTGAGTCCTCCCGTGCTCATGACTGAACGTGTGTGGCACATGAGGTCCGGAGTCTTGAACCCTGCTCTGCAGAGCAAGGTTTAAGGAGCGCCACTCATGGCGGGTGCGCTGGCCAGGCCAGCTCCTAGAACGCAGGAGCGCCCAGGAGCCGCGGCGTCCCCGGCACAGGAAACGCGTCCCCACGGCTCTCCGCCTGTGCCGCAGCCCTAGCAGAACCCGGCTCTCATTTGTTCCCTTCCCCTTGCTTGCATAGCAACAGCAAATGCACACCCCATAGATGACTTTGATGGTTATCAGAGTCCTCCCCAAATCTGAAGCGAAAGAGCCCTATCATTCCCAAACCGAGATCTTCATTAGAAGCCGACAAAAACAGCAAAATGTGAATGAAATGCTGTTTGTGTGAATGAAAGGCTAGCAAGCGAGCCAGCGTTTCTGTGAATGAAGCTGGGCCTTGCAGCCGGTGCCAGGCAACCCCCTGGGCTCCGGCGGCTTCAGCCAATGAGCGGCCGCCCCGGTGACTCATTCAACAAAGGCTCGCTCAATAGTGGAAGATTCCATTTCAATCAAAGGCGGGATCTTTTATGCAACTGCAGCGTGGGGGTGGGGGGAAGGGCACCCAGCCTGATTACAAAGATTCCGGAAGGAAGGGGACAGTTGTTATGATAAGACGAAAAAAACTAGTTTTACAAGGAAATTCGAGGTCCCTAGGCCAGGTCTCGGTATGAACAGGGTCTCTTTCTTGGAGGTGAGCTGTGCCCCCAGCTTTCATTCAGGCCGGCATTCACATCAAGAAGCAACCGTGACTGTGCCCTCGTTCAGCTTTTATTATGAATGTACATTGAATGCACATTCAACACCCAGGCTCCTGGCCCTTGATTCTTGTATGTGAAAGGAATACAGAACACCTGTGAATGTTCTGAGTCTCCAAGGCGGAAAAAAATATCCAAAACTATATCATTAACCCTTTAGCCACCAAGTAATTTTTATTTCTTTTATTACAAGACCAGAGGAAGGAAATCGGTCATTTTTAAATATGAATAGCAATATAAATTTACTACATATGAAAAGACATATAATCTAACAGAGAAATTAATATTCCAAGAACATGATAGTACAGTCACACCCCCCTTATCCAGAAGACAATGTCAGCGTTTTGGAACACAGCAGAAAGGCAGACCAGCAAAGCCTCTCAGGCCGCTGTGCATCAGAAGGCAGCTGTGAGCCCACACGCAGAAGCTCCCACCTCACTCACAGAAGAGCACTTGGCCCTTACTGGGGAGCTGTTCCTGCTTATTTTAGACCTTATTCCAAAAAGCCTAAGCATCTGCTTCATTGGTCAGCCTATGTTCATGTACAGACAGATAACAGAGGAGACACAACTAGGTTAGCTAACGCTAAATGTAAATGAAATTTTCATGGTCTGACAATAGAAGAAAATCGAAAAAGAGTTCCATTTTAAAGTCACCCTTGAGACTCACAAAAGCCAGGCTGTCTGGGGTCACTTACAGTGATAGCCTTTTCAGCATGTTGTGGTTTTTCTTTTAAAAATCAATAATTAAAAAGTGTGTTTGTTTTCTAAGCCACTTTTTTCTATGGAACCAGTGGCTTAATAACAACACAATCTTATTGTTTTCCAGTTCTGTAGGTCAGAAGTCCAAAATGGGTGATAGTGGTATACGGCAAGGGGGTAGGCAGGGCTGGTTCTCCAGAGGTTCCAGGGAGGAGTCCTTCTCCTCCCCATTACCAAGGCTAGAGGTGCCCACAGGTTCCTGATCAAGGGCCTCAAGATGGGCTATGGGAAAGATGGTTTTCCTCCCTATTAGCAGAACATCTAAATTTAATGTTAAAACCCAGTAGAAGCCTATGTGAGTTTTTGGATGTGTGTAGGATACAAAACTATCCAGAAGGGAGCAAGCTTGGCCTGAGGATGTGGGAGCTGACCACGCCCCGGCAGAGTTGTGGCAGTTTGTAATTCTCAGGAGACTCTGTGTGGGGAAAGGATCCAGGCCTGGGCAGCTCAGAATTTCCTAGAATCCTGGGTAGGCAGAGTGGGTCAGTGAGGACTTGTCAGGAGGCTGGGTACTCAGGGAAGCGTGGAGGGGCTGAAGAGGGGGTGACAGTCAAGTTTGCTTCTTATGAAGCCCACTTTGGTAGTGACTTGGGGTGGCTCTAGGGAGTTGAAGAGGGTGGGAGATAGCAGGAAGGGTTAAAAATAACAAGGCCTGGAATAAAGGCAAGAGCAACAGGGTTAGAAAGAAGGATGGATGCAAGATGCCGTGAGAAGGTAAATGATCTGTGTCCATGACAAGACTGAGGCAGGGTGGCTCATCTGGAAGCAGAAGCTGAGAAGAGTTTAGGGTGTAAAATGCCATGGAAAGCAGAGGGTGGTCACAGAGTGGAACAGAGGGTGAAGTGGGCAGTGACTCAGCCCCACACTCCCCAGTCCTGCCAAGAGTTCCATAGAAAGTGTCCTGGGCCTGCAGAGCTCCTGGCTCACTCTCCCTCTCCTCCTCTCTCTCTCTCTCACTTCCTGACTATGGGCTGTCCAGGGAGGGAAGGCCTCCAGTAGGTGGCACCCTGAGCTGAGTCCTCCAGAAAGCAGTGACAATGGAGGGTGCTTGCCCTGGCAGCCCCGAAGCCCAGCATCTCCCACAGAAAGGAACATGGAGGAAAGCCCATGTTTCTGACTTGGATAATTAGGCTGAGTTGAGCCTTGTCCATCAGGATGAAAAGCACAGGCGGGTTGGAAGGAAGAGTGAAGGCTGGGTTCTAGATGCATGTGAGGAGTGAGGTCTTCCACATAAGGATGGCCAGAGATGAAGAGTACTCAAGACTGGAAGTGGAAACTTGAAAATTCCAGGCTTGCCAGATGGGAGCTGAGACAAAATGGGCAGAATGTGGAGGGTAAATATGGAAACCTGCTTTGATGGATGTCATGGAAGAGAGCGTCAAGAGAAAATCAGTGATGGTTAACAAGTGCATTGGTGACTGTCATAACTACTTTTGGTGTCCCCATGTACCAGCAGTGTGTGTCCATTGTGGATGGAATTGATAGGGAGCTTACATCCTTTTTTGCACAAAAAGAAACCAAGAGTCAGAGGAGTTACAAAATGTGCCTGAGCCACACTGGGTCAGGAAGTAACAGAGAGTGGCCTGATTCCAGAGCCATGTTCGTGACCCAGCATTGGTTCAGAAGGCTTGTGTGAGGTCCCTGCTGAGACCCACCTTCTGGATCACTGAACATCTTAGCAAGGTCACAGGATGGGGCCGACTGGTAAAAAGGGTTCAAAGGCCAAGAGGGCAGACGAGCTCTCTGCACAGACCCTCACTGACCATGTGCCCATTCCCCATTTGTTGGGCAGAAGGAGCAGGGCTGGGTATAAGAATATCTTTGGTGTAAGATACTCTGAAACAGGGCTGCCAACAGTGGGAGCCCAGTGGTTCAGCACCAAGGAGAGCTCCTTACAATGTGAGACCTGGGGCTGGCTCCCTGTCCTCTGAGGTGGCCTCTGCCAGCAATAAGAAAGAGTCAGAGCCAGCTCACCAAGCCCCAGTGCCCTATATAAGAGATGAATTTCTTTATTTCTATGGTTCAAATTTATTGTCCCTCCATCCAAGCAGCTCCAGCTCCTTGTATCCCCACAAATGTAGGTGGGACCTACAGTTCCTTGGAGACCACTGCTCACTGGGCCAGGCACCATACCACACTTGATGTAGGCCCATTATTTCTCATGACCCCACCGGTCAGTCTTATTATTACCCTGAGTAACCAAGTGACTTTCCAGAGTGACACAGCTAGCAGGTGGCAGAACAGGGGTTCACACCAGAGCCAGCCTAACCCAGGACACCACAAAAACAATCATAGAAGAGGTGTCCTCATTCCAGCTCTGCAACTACTGAGCTCCCACCTCACTGGAGGAACACAAAAGCACAGCCTACCACCCCCTTGCACAGTTGCCATGGTGACCAGATGGCAAAACACAGGGGCCACACTGGCTCAGCATGAGGCATTTTTATTATTATTGGGGGAAGATTGACAGGTCACAGCCTACTTTTTAAAACTGTAAATTGAAAACTTACAATAGTATAAATTTATGGGGTACAAAATGATATTATGATTTATGAATACAGTATCGAATATTTAAATAAAGCTAGATACCATATCCATCACCTCAAAAACTTAACATTAACATTTAGGTCACTGCCTGCTTTGCACACAGAAAGGGGACAAAGTGAGTCCTGGGAAAAGTCCATTGGCATGCTGGCCTAGTTAGAGGAGATAGGAAAGGAGAAGAGGGCTTAAATACTTTGAAAAAAGAAATGCTGTAAAACAAACAAAACTAGGAAAACAATTCTTGTTCAAAGAGGAGAATCCCAGGGGATAATCCCCAAAAATAAAGAGAGAAATACAAGAATTTGCACTCGACAGTATAGCATATAGTACTGTATGCTCAAAAATAGTTTCTTGGTTAAAATATATAAGAACCATATTTCATTTGTAGAAAAATAATAAATTACAGCTTTTCCTGAAGAGAAATTAATTTAGAGAATTTTTAGTAAGAATTCTGTATTGCCTTCAGTTCCTTGACTATATGTGTATCTAGTTTTATGTAAAATTAAATTTCATGTTCCTCTGAAGACCTGTCCTTAGAGACTTTTCATTGTATAATATAATCTCCACAAATATCGTTCATGGCTGAATAATATCCCATGGAGTTCAGACATTCTCATTCCCTTGTTTAGACCCTCCCCTCTCACTGGACACTTGGTTGTTCCTAGTTTATCAATACTGCAAACCATAATGAAAGCCTTCACACACACATAGCTTGTTTTGTACACATTGAATTCTTTCTCAGCCTAATTCACAAGGGAATGAACATTTCTATAACTCTTAATTGATGTTGCTAAATGCTTCATCAGTTTTCAATGCTGGCAATAATCACTAGGAACATATTAATTTCCCTGCAACTTCAGCAGCTTTGGTTTTTGTAATTTTTGCTGTTTTCCTAGATGCAAACAGTATTGCCCATAGAATAGTTGTAAGACAGACAGACAGTCATTCGAGAGATTGTGGGGTTTTATTGGTGAAGGAAATGTCAGATTTCTGCCTCCATTCTAATTTGTTGCTTTCAAATCAAAGTGTTGAGATTTGCCAGACTCAGTGGGAGGCACTCCGCCTGTGGACTTGAACCTTGCATACATTTACCTTCAAACCGGAAAATGGCTCTGCTTTGAACCTGAGATTCATAGTTCTCAGTGGACTGTAGCGTTTTAGCTACTTTAGTAATTACATTACTTCTGCCAGGCTCTGTGTGTGTTTTCTCTGTAGTTGTCAAATGTTTATTATCTTTATTTTTTGATAAAAATTTTAACATATATTTAATTATGTATAATACAGTTACATTACATCATATTATTTATACATATTATATACAAGATGTTATGCATTACAATCTGTCCATAATTAGATTTTTTATAGATATAAAATCTATACTGGTATAATTGCATATTGATTATTTTTACTGTCTCACTTTCATATGGTTAAATTATGTGTTAGGATTTATACAAAATTATAATTAACATATTTAAAACCTTTGTTGGTATAATATTTATACATATCAATATTATATATACTATTTCTCTTTCATATGGAGAATCAGTAGCAGCAACACAGGGCATTAGAATATAGATAGCTGACTCACCACTGATTCAGAGGAACTTAGAAAGGCTGAGACTACCAGGACATTGTCACTCTCACTACAAGCCACCAGCAGCTATTCCACATTGTAGTTCTCAAACCTGAGCTTCCATGTCCCTAGCAGACTCATTATAAACAAAAGGCCGGCCCCAGCCCAAGGTCTCCAACTCAGTGGATGTGGGCAGCTCCCAAGTGATGGCAATGCCACTCAGTTCATTCCCAAATAAACAAGGTCTTCTGACTACTCAGCCACTGGGCAAGCCTTTAATCCCAATCTGAAAACACAGTTCCTGGGCTTATTCCAAGCCCAGGGCAAGACAGACAGAACATGTCTGCCTTCCAGGAGTTGGGGGTACAGCAAGATGGTTAACCTTGAGGAGAGGGCTGGCAAGACACAATCCTGGCAAAGTTGCTGACATGTCTTCTTCATAGAGCTCGGGACAACATGAAAGCCCTCTATGGCAGAGTTCCCAGCTCTGGTTGCAAACTAAGCGAGGAAGTCAGGAATTTAAACCAAGAAACCCTAAAGATAATAATAGCTGAAAATATGTGCCAGGTACCCTTCTAAGTACTTTAAATGTGTTTGCATCCTAATGATGTACGTACTATCATTACCTGTTTTATAAAGAAACTGATGCATGAAACAGTTAAGCAACTTGAGGTTGCTTGGTTGAGGTCATAGGCCACTTGGGGAGAGAACCAGGACTCAGCTTCAGCCACTGCAGCTCCAGTCCAACCCCTGCAGCCTTATGAGTTAGCAGCACCGGTAGTTAGGAGGTGAGTACAAAGTCAGCTAAAATGAGGAGTGTTGGTTGGAAGTCTATTTAAAAAGCTGTTTAGTCCCCAGGGCCCCTTCCTACTCGACACATCCAGGCTGTGGCCTTTTATCCACTAGAGAAAGTAGAACGAAGATCTTTGCATGGGGAGACACCAGGTATAGGTAAGGGTGAGGCCATCTCAGAAAAACAGGAGGTTAGCAGAGGTATTTACAACAAGCACATGGTGAAGACTTCCTGCTCCTTCCCACTGCCACACACTCCTTCCCAAGATGCTGGCAACCAGTCTGGACAGTGTTGAGTCCTTCCCTAGGAACTGACCAGACCTGACAGGTCACCATATAATAGGGCTGACCATTGATGAGCACCACTCCACTACATGCAGTGCCCTGTAGAGCCACTGAGCAGGAACCCATTGAGCAGACACCCATTGAGCAGGAACTATCTGGGGAAACTCTCCAACGTGAAATATAGTATTACTATAACAGAATCCCTGGGACCAGATAATTTATAATGAACAAGAATTTATTTGGCTCATGGTTTTAGAGGCTGGGATGTCCAGTATTGAAGAACCACATTGGGGAAGGCCTTCTTACTGCATAATAACATGACAGAAGGCATGATGTCGTGAAAGACAGCAGGAGACTGAACTCACAGACTCAGGGCTTTCTATAATCAGCAACAATCTTTTCATAAGGGTGGAGCCTTACAACTTAAACAATTCTCACAAGACCCCACCTGGGGGTTACATTAATGATAAGTACAAATAATACTAAGGAAATAAAAAAGACAACCTTTAAACTCCAAAAATAGAAACAATTGGGCAGAAAAGGAGAAATCATTGTAGTATACTATGTGGCTCAGTTTTGAGTAACATTTGCATAATCAAAATAACATAAACACTGTGTATTAATCTAGCCAAAATACAGTATAAGTACATTGGGGGATTTGGAGGGCAGAAATGTATGTGTGTATTGCAAATTATAAGGAATCAATGATTCCAAAGAGCAATGAAACCCACTGCTGCTCAGGCACGAGAACTAGGAAAAGAGAGGACTAGGGGCACTGTTTCTCAGAACACCTCTCATAGAACTTAGGAATGATTCCAAAAATGTGCACATATAAAATTATCCCAGGAGTTTGCAGATCAGGTATTGCAATAGAAACCCAACCAGGAAAAAAATTATTCTCCCTTAAGGCTCTGATTTTGCAAGTTCTGTATCTTTGTGGTCCTGCCAATAGGAACTGGCTATAAAATATATTTCCAGATATCTAAGATATTCGGCCTTTTAGATGAGATTTCTTCTGATTGCCTATCTGCATGGTGATAGTCTTCCAGAAAGGATGACTGGTTTCCCAGCAGTTAATATCATGGGTTCTGCCTACTGCTGGTCAGATATTTGGGCCACACCTGCTGGCAATGTAGAAGGCACCTCCATCCTCAGGAAGGGAGAGGATCAGTCTTAGCATTTGCTAAAGCAAGAGGCACGCAGTTCACTCATTCAAAACTTAACCCCCTAGGAATGCAAGACAGTGCAGTCACTTTGGAAAACAGTTTGACAGTTTCTTAAAAGGTTAAACATAGATATATTCATCCACCTAACAATTTTACTCCTGGAATTTGCCCATGATAATCGTTTTTAAAAAACATGTTCACAAAAGACTTGTGCACAAATGTTCATAGCATCATTATTCATGGCCAAAAGGAGGAAACAACCCAAATGTCCACACCTGGTAAATAGAATATTACTTAGGAATAAAAAGAAACAAGCTTGGCGCCTGTGGCTCAAGTGGCTAAGGCGCCAGCCATGTACACCCAAGGTGAAAGGTTCAAATCCAGCCCGGGCCCGCCAAACAACAATGACGGCTGCAACCAAAAAATAGCTGGGCATTGTGGCGGGCGCCTGTGGTCCTAGCTACTCGGGAGGCTGAGGCAGGAGACTTGCTTGAGCCCAGGGGTTGGAGGTTGTTGTGAGCTGTGATGTCACAGCACTCTACCCAACGGGACAGCCTGAGGCTCCTGTCTCAGAAAAAAAAAAAAAAAGGAATAAAAAGAAACAAACTGTTGATACACACTACAATATACATGAACCTCCAAAACATTATGCTGAAAGCAAGCAAGCCAGACACAATAGGCCAATAAGAAGCCATTTATATGAAATGTTCACACTAGAAAAATCTATTGAGACAGAAAGCAGATCAGGGAATGCCTGGGGCTTCGGGGTAGTCAGGATCAGAAATTGACGGCAAATGGGCAGGCACCAGGGAACTTTTTGGGGTGGTAGAAATATTTTCGAATCAGAGTGTGGTAATGGTTGTACAATCCTGTAAATTTATTAAAAATTATTGAGTCGTACACCTTGAATGACTGAATTTTATAGCATATAAATCATGCCTGAAAAAGATATATTTTATGAAAACGTATTTGAAAATACTTCTTTAAATAAAAAAAAAAAAATAGAGGGAGGCACCTGTGGCTCAGTGAGTAGGGTGCCAGCCCCATATACCGAGGGTGGCAGGTTCAAACCCAGCACTGGCCAAACTGCAACAAAAAAATAGCCAGGCATTGTGGCGGGCGCCTGTAGTCCCAGCTACTCTGGAGACTGAAGCAAAAGAATCACCTAAGTCCAAGAGCTGGAGGATGCAGTGAGCTGTGACGCCACAGCACTCTACCAAGGGTGACAAATTGAAGCTTTGTCTCTAAAAAAAAAAATAGAAACTAAGATGTCACTTGGCATAAAATCATTTCCACTGTGATTCTCCCAGTGATATTAGGGGTTAGGCCTTAAAAGCATTTGTTTGGCATATAAGATGGTACATCAAGTCAGCTGCCCCATACCTTGCTAACAGCACAGTTTGGGGTGGAATGGGAAGAGATGGGGAGGAAGAGATCTGGTGAAATAAAGCATTTCTGATTTTAGCAAAAAAGAGAATTATTGGCAGTTTAAAAATGGAGTGTTTCATACTTAGAGGTTTCTTTGAAGGATTCATGGCCAGCACATTGAATTTTGCGGTCAAAACTTTCCCTTAGGGCACTGCTCAACACTAATGGTTAGTCAAGAATGGTGTTACTGACTTCCTTCGGGAGAGAGTGTTGGAGTCTACAAATGTGGAATGATAATCACAAAGACATAAAGTTCACAGAAAAATTCACACAATAACAAATGAAAACTGGGGGACGGCACTGGTGGCTCAAAGGAATAGGGTGCCAGCCCCATATGCCAGAGGTGGCAGGTTCAAACCCAGCCCTGGCCAAAAACTGAAAAAAAAAAATGAAAACTGGTACCTATATATAATAGTAATCTATGATCTACTATAAAAAATCATTTTTTAATTTAGTTTAATATTTTTGTGTGAACCTCTCAGAATTGCAGGTTTTACTGATCCTGTTTGGCTTTCCTGGAAGCTTTATCAAACAAAAAAAGAATAATATGCTAAACAGAGTCAGGATGGAGTATGACTGCACTTAGTGTCACTTGAGGTCTCCTTTTCAAGGACAGGGAATAGCAGGTTGATAATAATCTGTAATTCTATAGTAATCTGTAACGCTATATGTGACTAATATAATCATATATCAGTGACATGTAATGGTCTGTAATACTATAGTAACCAATAACACTACACTGACTAATAATAATAGAGTGATACATAATAGTCTGTAATATTATCCGTGAACGTTTTCCTACCCTGAGCTTACAGGCTACCATTTAATAATATTTAGTTGTGATTATAGGTTAGCTTTGCCTTATATTTCCCTCCCTGAATGAGACACTTGCTCTAGCACTGTGTTTCAGAAGGAAACAGGCTTTCAAATCCAAACTTGTCAAATGGTGATTTGGAACAAGGATTACTTGATACCACCAGCATTCAAACCACCTATAATGGTTGTGTTATGACAGGGGCAGAGAACATACAGGTCCACACAATTGTCTTGGTATTGTCAGGGTAGACTAGGTTATATGTAGCAAAGGAACCCAGCATCACCATGGCTCACTTAGTGTTCTCTCACACAGTTGTCTCTAGTCAGATGGGGCTCTGCTCCCTGTTGCCTCCTCTCAGTGACTCAGTGGCTAAAGCAGCTTCTCTCTGGGACTTTGTGCACACCATCATGTGCAGAAGGAAGAGTGTTAGCAATGCTCACGTAACCCTTCAAGTCTTCACAGGAAGTGATATGAATCACTGTTGCTCCCATTACACTGGCCAGAGCAGGTCACCTGGCTTTCCCTGAGTTTAGCAGAGTGGAGCTGCACAGTCCTCCTAAGGAGAGGGAATCAATGGCTGCTGAACAATAATGGAGCCTCCCACAGCCAATAGACAAGACTGCACTAAGCATCTCTTCATCTTCAGCATCTCAGCTCTGCCTGGCATGCATTACCTGCTAACGTATCTCAAGGAAGACCAACCCAATGACTGGTTGGATGAATGAATGAATGGATGAAGAAGAGTAAGTACTAAAGTCACATAGTCTGGGGCTTGACTAGAGAAAAGCCCAGAGTTTTCATCATGAAGGAAAGCCATTTACCATGCTCAAGAGCAATAGGGCCTGCCCACCCAGCCCCATGACTGTGTGTGAGAAGGTAAATGTGGAACATGCGATCATGAGATCACATGTTATAAATAGAGAAAAAAAGAGGTCCTGGGATCACTTAAAGGGACACTCAAAATACAGACACACATAAAATGAAAATTTAAACCACTGCTAACATTATCTACCTTTTCATTCTTTGTCTGTATTTTTCCACACAAATAAAATCATGTTGCTTTATTGCCTACTTTTTTCATTTAATGATATTGTCATTAAATAGACACCCTTTAAGTAAGCAGAGCTCTTAACCTAAGGCATGGAACACAAATAAGGAGAAAAATGAGTTGTTAATTGTAATTTCCCATTTTAATAAAATATGAATGCAGTCAACAGCCACAGTAGTTGATTATCACAGTGCAATACATATGTTTTAAAATGTTATTTATGTTTCTTACTGTTTGAAAATAACTATGACCACTATATCTGTGTATTTTATGAATACATATGGCATAAATATTTTTTAAATATTGATAATTTCATTTCAATATACACTCAACCCTCTATGTCCATAGGTTCCACATCTGTGGATTCTATCAACTATAAAAAAATCAAAAATATAATATTTGAGAGATGAAGAACCCTTTAAAATGGAAGGCTACCTCTTTATAGCATGAGTTTATCAGAGAAGATTGTGAACTTGAGCATCCATGTATTCTGATATCTATGAGGTGGTCCTGGAACCAATCTCTTGCAGATATTGAGTGATGACTGCAATTAGTTGCACTGGCAATTCTATGAATTTTATCTCATTCATTTAAAAAGATTATTCTGTCCAAATACATGCTATCTAAAAGAGACTCACTTTAGATCTAGGGATACATATAGGTTGGAAGTGAAAGGATGGAAAAAGATATTTCACACAAATAGTAACCAAAAAAGAGTAGGCATGCCTATATTAATAGCAGACAAAGTGCAAATCAGACAGAAGATTAACAAGGAAAGAAAGGATTTGAACAATGTTATAGACTAATTGCACTAACACAGAAGACTCCACTCAGCAATACAAAAATATATATTGTCTCCAGGATAGACAATATGTAAGACCACAGAACAGCTCTTAATAAGTTTTACAAGACTGAAATCACATAAAGTATAGTTTCCAATTATAATAGAATAAAATTAGAAATCATTGGCAAAAGGAAAACAGAAAAATTGATAAATGTATAGCCCTTAAACAATGTACTCTAAAACAGATGGAGGAAAGAAGAAAGTACAAGGAGATTGCTCAGCGCCTGTGGCTCAAGCGGCTAAGGCGCCAGCCACATACACCTAAGGTGGCGGGTTCAAATCCCCAGCCCGGGCCTGCCAAACAACAATGATGGCTGCAACCAAAAAATGGCCGGGCATTGTGGCGGGCGCCTGTGGTCCCAGCTACTTGGGAGGCTGAGGCAGGAGACTCGCTTGAGCCCAGAAGTTGGAGGTTGCTGTGAGCATGATGCCATGGCACTCTACCCAGGGGGACAGCTTGAGGCTCCGTCTAAAAAAAAAAAAAAAAAAAAGAAAGTACAAGGAGAATAAGAAACTATCCTGAGACAAATGAAAGTGAAAATAAAGGATACCAAAGTTTATAGGGTGAAGCAAAAACTAAGAGGGAAATTTATAGCTGTAAATTAAATTTACATTAAATTAAATTAATTTACATTACAAAATTTACTTGTAAATTAAATGTAAATTACATCATTTAATGTAAATTTACATTAAATTTACATTTACATTAAATGTAAATTACATTAAAATAGAAGAAAGGTGATTATGTAAGAGAAAGAAATAAAAGGCATGCAAATTAGAAAGAAAGAAGTTAAATTGTTATTGTTTGCAAATGGCATGATCTTATATACAGAAACCCCTAAAGATGCCACTAGAAAACTAAACTGTTAGAATCAATAAATTCACCAGAGTTTTCGGATATAAAGTCAATATACAAAAATCAGTAGTGCTTCTATTCACAAATAAGAAGCTATCTGAAAAAGAAATTAAGAAAATAATCCTATTTATAATAGCTACCTAAAATAACTTAGGAATAAATTTTACCAAGGAGGCAAAAAGTTAAAAATAGAACTACCATGTGATTTGGCCATCTAAATACTAGTTATATATCCACACTAGAAAACATTGATGGAAAAATTAAATGAAAGTAAATGAAAAGATAGTCCATGCTCATGGGTTGGAAGAATTAATACTGTTAAAATGTTCATACTACCCAAAGCAATCTTCAGATTCCATGCTATCCTTACTAAAATGCCAATGGCATGCTTCACAGAAATAAAACAAAATACTGAAATTTGTATGATACCACAGAAGACCCCAAATAAAGCAATCTTGAGCAAAGGGACAAAGGTGGAGACATAACATTAGTTAACTTCAAAATATACTACAAAGCTATAGTAATCAAAACAGTATGACATTGGCATAAAAATAGATACATAGACAAATGGAACAGATGGATAACACAAAAATAAATTCACATATAGATGATGGATTTTTTGACAAGTCACCAAGAACACAAAGTGGAGAAAGAATAGTCTCTTCAAAAAGTGGTACTGGGAGAACTAGATAGCTACATGCAGAATAGTGAAGTTAGATCCTTATCTCTCACTGTATTAAAAAAATCGAGTAAAAATGGATTTTTCATATCAGAATTAAATATTATTTATTTATTTATTTAGAGACAGAGTCGTACTTTGTCAGCCTTGGTAAAGTGCCATGGCATCATAGCTCAAACAACCTCAAATTCTGAGGCTCAAGCAATTCTCTTACCTCAGCCTCCGAAGTAGCTGGCACTATAGGTGCCTGCCACAATGATGGGCTATTTTTAAAGATGGGGGTCTCACTCTTGCTCAGGCTCTAACCTGTGAGTTCAAACAATCTACCTGCCTCAGCCTCTCAGAGTGCTAGAATCACAGGGATAGAATGAGCCACTGTGCCTGGCCTAGACTTAAATTTTAGATCCCCAACAATAAAACTACCAGGAAAAAATATCGAGAAAATACTTTAGACATTCGTGTAGGCAACAGTTTATTTTTTTTTTTTTTTTGAGAAAGAGTATCACTATGTTGCCCTGGGTAGAGAGTGCTGTGGCATCACAGCTCACAGCAACCTCTAGCTCTTGGGCTCATGCGATTCTCTTGCCTCAGCCTCCCAAGTAGCTGGGACTATAGGTGCCCACCACAACAAGTGGCTATTTTCTTGTTGCAGTTGTCCTTGTCGTTTAGCTGGCCCAGACCAGGCTTGAACCTCCAACCTTGGTGCATGTGGCTGGCGCCATAACCAGCGCCATAACTACTGTGCTAGGGGCTGAGGCAAGGATTTTTTTTTTTCTTGGATAAGACCTCAAAAGCACAAGTAGCCAAAGTAAAAATAAACAAGGGGATTACACTAAATGAAAAGGCTCCGGCACAGCAAAACAAATAGTTAGCAAAGTGAAAATACAGAAAATACAGAATAGGAGAAAATGTTTTCAAATTATGCATCTGACATGTGGCTAATATCCAGAGAATATGAGGAACTCAAACAACTCAACAGCAAACAAATAATCCAATTTAAAAATGGGCAAAGACTGTGTCAGTGCTGTCACCAAGGAAGCAGGCTGGACAATGGATTGTAAGCTCAAAGCTTGCAGGAGGTGGGCCTCCTATGTGTGTCAGGGAAAAGGCCCCAGCAACCTCTGCAGCTGCTATTTATTGAGAACAAGCTCCCCTCCCCTGAGCCTAAACCCCACACTGGAATTCCATAGCTGATCAATGTTCATCTGCCAAGGTCTGTTTGTTAACCTCTAGAGATTGCAGTGTATGTTTTTAAAACCTGACACTTTGTCTCTGCAAGCCTGATGTCCCGGTTCCTATACATCTTGCTGCATAAGTTGCTACATAGGTTGCCACATAGCTCACCAAATATGTTGTTACATAAGCTGCTATATGACCTGTTACATAGGTTGCTACAGACTGCAATAGACATTTCTCAAAACCAGATATACAAATGCCCAACACACATACGAAAAAATGTTCAACTCCACATGTAGGAAATGCAAATCCAAATCATAGGAGATATTTACCTTACTCCAATTAGAATGACTATCATCAAAAAGACAAAAAATTAACAAATATTGGTGCAGTATGGAGAAAGGAAAACTTTTATACAGTGTTGGTAAGAATGTAAATTAATACAGCCACTAGGGAAAATAGTATGGATGTTCCTCAAAAAATTAAAACTAGAACTACCATGTGATACAGCAGTCCAAATACTGGGTATATATATCCAAAGAAAATGAAACCAGTATGTTGAAGAGACATCTGCACTCCCATGTTTATTACAGAAGTATTCACAACAACCAAGATATGGAATCAATCTGTGTCCATTAACAAATGAATGAATATAGGAAATGGGGTATATAATCATAGTAGAATACTATTTGGCCATAAAAAGATAAAAACTTACCATTTGTAAGAATACGGATAAACCTGGAGGACATCGTATTAAGTGAAATAAGCCAGCCACAAAAAGACAAATGCCACATGATCTCATTCATATGTGGAATCTATAAAAGTTGTTCTCATTGAAGTAGAGAGTAGAATAGAGGTGGCCAGAGTAGAATAGAGGCTGGGTCGGGTAAAGAAGAGGGAAATAGGGAGAGTTTGGTTGATGGGTACTAAATTACGGTTAGAAGGAACAAGTTCTGGTTTTCTATTGCACAGTAGGGGGGACTACGGTTAACAATATTGGATTATAGATTTTAAAATACTCCTGGAAGAGAAGGTTTTGAATGTTCTCACCACAAGAAAATGACAAATATATAAGGTGGTAGATATGCTAAATATCTTGATTTGATTTTATAAGATGTATACATATATCAAAATAGCATGATGTACCCCATAAATATATACAATTAAATATGTGTCAATTAAAAAACATATCCCAACTTAAAAAAACAAGAAGACTGCAAATCAACATTCTAATCTTTACACCCTAAGGAAATAGGAAAAGAAGAAAAAACTAAACCCCAAGCTTTCAGAAGAGAAAGAAAAATAAAGGACAGAAAAACAATTTTAAAAATCAACAAAACTAAGAAGTTCATTCTTCAAAAAAATTAACAAAATAGACAAACCTTTGGGCTATACTGATTAAGAAAAAAGAGAAGATTAAAATAAAGTCATAAATGAAAGCGATTATAACCAAATTTGCAGAAATTAAAAGAATCATATTCTGATGTACAATTGTGCACCAATAAATTGGACAACTAATATGAAATTGATAAATTCCTACATACAACCTATCTGTACTGAATCCCAAGGAAAGAGAAGATCTAAATGTAAACAGACCTGTAACTTTTAAGAAAATTAAATCCATAATCACAACTCTCCCAACAAAGAAAATCCCAGGACCAGATGGCTTCACTGATGAATTCTACCAAGCATCTAAAAAAAAAATTAGCACCAATTCTCCTAAAACTCTTCCAAAAAGTGAAAGTGGAGGGAATACTTTCAAACTCATTCTATAAGGCCATGGATTGCCCTGATACCAAAGCCAGGCAAAGACTCTATGAGAAAAAGAAACTACAGATAAATATCCCTAGCAAATATTGATGAAAAAATCCTCAATAAGATACTAGCAAACATAAATCACTAGATCTTTAAAGGTTTATACCCCATGACCAAAAGGGATACAGAATGCAAGCATAGTTCAACATATGAAAATCAATGTATCATACCACATTAACAGAATTATAGAAAAAACTCTACATGTTCATCTCAATTGGTGAATAAACAGCATTTGACAAAATTCAACCTCTTTCATAATATAAAACACTCAACAAACTAGGAATAGAAGAAAACTCTTCCAACACAATAAAGGAAAAAAAACACAACAAAATAAGAACAGAAAGAAACAATCTCAGCATAATAAAGACCATACATGAAAAGTCTACACCTAACATTATATTCAATAGTGAAAGATTGAAAGCTTTTTCTCTAAGATCAGAAACAATACAAGGATGCATGCTTTCACCTATATTTTACTCAGTACTATGTTTTACTCAATATAGTACTAGACGTCCTAGCCAGAACAATTAGGCAAGAAAACATAAAAAAATAAAAAGTGCACACACAAGAAAGGAAGTAGTAAAATCATCTGTTTGCAAATGACATGATCTTATATGTAGAAAACCTTAAAGATTACACAAACACTGCATACAAATCTATTAGAATAAATTAAAAAATCAGAAAAATTACAGTATACAAAACCAACACAGAAAAATCAGTTGCATTTCTGTATACTAACAATGAACAATCCAAGAAAGAAATTAAGAAAATAATCCACTTATAATAGTATCAAAAATAATAAAATACTTGAAAATAAACTTAACCAAGGGAGTGAGAGATGTGTACATTGAAAACTATAACGTGTTCCTGAAAGAAATTAAAGAAGGCACAAATAAATGGTAAGATATCTGTGTGCATGGATTGGAAGACTTTAAATTGCTAAAATGTCAATACTATCCAATATAATCTACAGATTTAACATAATCTTCATCAAATCTAACTGTGTTTCTCCTTTAGTGTAGAAATAAAAAAATCCGGGCAGCGCCTGTGGCTCAAGGAGTAAGGGCATCAGCCCCATATGCCAAGGGTGGTGGGTTCAAACCCAGCCCTGGCCAAAAACCTGCAAAAAAAAAAAAAAAAAAGAAAAGAAAAATCCATCCTAAAACTCATAGCCAAAATACTCTTGAAAAAGAAGAACAAACTTAAAGATCTCATACTTTTTATTTCAAAATGCATTACAAATCTACAATAATCAAAACAGTTTGGTAATAGCATGAAGACTGACTAGTGAACAGAATAAAAAGCTTTGAAATATACCCTCAGTTATATGGTCAAATGATTTTGAACAAGAGTCTGGAGATCATTCAGTGAGGAAAGGATGGTCATTTCAACAAAAGGTGCTTGGAAGCCTAGATATCCACATACAGAAGAATGGACTTGGATCATTACCTTAAACCAAATACAAAAATGAACTCAACATTGATCAAAAAGACCTAAACCTAAGACTATAAAACTCAGAAGAAAACATAGGAGAAAAACTTCATGACATCATTGACTTAGCAACGATTTCCTGGATATGACATCAAAAGAACAGGCAATGGCAAAGCAAATAGTCAAATTGGAGAACATCTAAATTAGCAACTTCTGTGTATCAAAGGACACAATCAACACAGTAAAAGGACAAGCCATGGAAAGGGAGAAAATATTTGTAAATGATATAGCTGATAAGGGATTAGTAGCTAGACTATATTAAAGAAAACTTTTTTTGACTCAATATCAAAAACAAACAACATGATTTTAAAATGGGGAAAGGACTTAAAAACTCATTTTCCAAAGATCCACAAATGTCCAATAAGCACATGAAAGATGTTCAACATCACTAATCACTAGGGAACATGCAAATTAAAACCACAATGAGATACCACCTCATACCCATTAGGATGGCCACTATTTAAAAAAAAAAAAAAAAAAAACTCAGAGAATATACATTAGCAAGGATGTAGAGAAATTGGAATCTCTGTTGGTGGGAATGTAAAATTGTGCAGCCACTATGGAAAACATGGCAATTTCTCCTAAAATTAAATATAGAATTGACCCATCAATTCCCCTCCTCAGTATCTACCCAAAGGAATTGAAAGCAGGAACTAGAAAAGACATTTGTACATCCACATTCATAGCAGCATTATTCACAGTTGCTATAGGGGGAAGCAACCCACATATCCTTTAATGAATGAACGGATAAATAAAATGATCAAGGGACTCTACCTAACAAATGCAAACATTGTAACCTAACTTCCTCACATTAATCTGAAATAAGAATAAAAAATTAACAATTTAAAAAGTGATCAGAAAATGCATTCTGCATCACTTTGGATACCCATGTTGTTTTCCTACAGGAGGACACGCTGGCCCAGGGAACCCTGCACTGGTGGATATGAACATCGAGGTTCTGGCCTGAGAGTCTCTTTCCCTCCCTCCTTATCAGGCACTGTGCTGACTGTGGGGAAGCCATACAGTGTGCCTTCCCACAGGAGGTCTGGGTGCACATAGGGAGATCAGTGAGGGCCCTGCAGGGGGTGGGTGTCCGCATCAGGCTTTCATAGAGCACAGGGGGGCACAACTATGCTGGCGGGAGTGAGGTCAGCCCCAACAGAGGCCTCAGGATAATGTGACAAGAAGGTCATCCAATCTGTGAGCCAAACGTTACATTGGAGTAGTAGAGCTGTTGGGGAGAGTGTGGGGAAGGGGCTGGAGAGCCCATCAGGTGGAGCTAAGGGCCTGCACCATTGTCAATCATGAGCCTACGGCAGGGCACAGAGTGTAAGGACTAAGAGAGTTTGTTACATGAGTAAATGAAGCTGTTTTCTAAAAAAACTTTGGAGCCACAATTTGGTGTACAATTTGGTGCTTTCCCCCCTTTACTCAAATTAAACGTATAGTGCCACAGTCTAGTCTTCTTTTGGCAAATTGAACATAAGAAATGAAAACTAAAAATGCTATTCAAAAAGGCTTTGACATTACAAATAAATATTCTTAAAAATGGAAAATGTTCAATAATGGTCCCTTTACCACGGAGAAATCTGATGGGCACATCTTGGAGTGAAAGCTCAAACTTAACTTTACTAATATTGGATCAAATGGGTAGATGAAACACTCTAAGGAGGACATGGAGCCCTCATTCTTAAAAAATGCACAGGAAGAAGTCAGAGGTGAGACAGCATAATGTCTGCAGCGTGCTTTCAAGGAGCTCAGGAGGTGAGGAAGACAGCTAGCAACCCTGCAGTGTAAAGCACTGTGAGTCTAGGTGAGGGCACATCTGCCCACTGATCGATCCTTCCAGCTCTTCTCTCTGTTTGAAATGTTCCACATGGACACTCAAGGGGAGGCTCTGACGTGGGCACTGTGCCCCAACAGGGTCTTGCCACCATCTTCAGACCAAGTACTCCACCAACTGACGACACTTCTACCCATCCAGTCACTACCCTGCCTCAGCTCCCAACAGGTTATTCTGCTGCCAGTGCATTCTCTATCCCACTGCCTTTCCTTGCTATCTGCAGCATTTTGTATGTAAATCTTCTGACAAATGCTTCAGACCAATCACCCTGCCATTCAGTGCTTCCTTCTTTGGATTCTAACTTGCCCCATCTTGGGACAGTTTCGGGCATTCCCTCATAGGAATTCCCCTATCACTTCTTTTGGGGTGACTCCAGCAGGGATTCAACCAAATAGAACACACGCATACTATCGGTTCTGTTTCTTTGGAAATCCCTAACTGACACAACTACCATGTTCCCATAACACTCTAACCCTGGGGTACCATCTGTTCTGTAGATTAGAGAGACAGCCTGAAACAACTATTTTTTGAAAGAATTGCATATGGATGTGTTGTAGCCTATAGTCAGGAAGCCAAACTATAGTATATCCAGGTTAACTGGAAATGTAGATGCAAGTTCTTAAAGTAGCAGGAGCGGTGTGTTTTTGAAGGTCACACAGCCCTACAGTGGTGGCACACTGAGTTTCCCATGGGAGGAGAACTGGAGACTTCCCTGGTAAGTGCAGCCCCATCTCTTCCATGCAGCAAGAAGGGTCACCATGATCCAGAGGCCGATCACATACCACTCACGTGGGCAGTACCTGCTGCTGCATGGCCTGCTGCAGAGTCCCTGCATTCACAGGCTCTGCAGCCACCCCCAGCCACGACTCTCTGCAGCACACCTCCCACCGGTTGCCTTCCTGAAGGGCTGTCTCCCTGGCAACCTCCTCCCGGTGCCTGCCAGAAACCCAGACACATGGCCAGCAGCTCCACGCAGACAGAAAAGCTGGAGCAGGAACCTCACAGGGGCCCAGCACTCTGCTCCCGCCTGTTGAGGTTGGAGGGTTGGAGAGTGGCAGTGGGGAGTGCTCACCAAAACATGAGAAATACAGCTGGGCTGGAGGAAACCTAAGTTTACCACAAAAGCCAGCAGATATGGCGACTGAGTTAACAGCAGCCCTCGAGGGAGGAGTAGCACAGCTCAAGTCCGTGAACCGATGCTCAGCCTTAAAATACAAGTGGAAAGCAGCACCCAAAGGCTCAAGAAATCCTGGTCTAGGCAGCAATGTATTTCATGTGAAATTTCCTACCAATTTTAAGCACCTCTCCATTGCTTCCTCTGGATGCAAACTGTTTCCCCTAATATCCCCCTGGCAGTGAAGTGGCACAGGAAGCATTCAGGACAAAAGGGGACAAACATGGACTCAAGCTCTTTGTTGAGCAGTGGTGTCCTGGAGGACCCCTCACCTGGCAGGTTTGCCCCTTCCTGGTTCAGAATCTTTCCTACTCTCAAACAGATAACACATCTACAATGTTTCACTTCTCACAAACCCCGGGCTGGCAAGAGCTAGGATAAATAGGTCCAGCCAGCAATGCCCACTATTGCTTTGCTCCAAGTGACTTCACGCCTCTAATCCAAGCAGACACATGTTCTTAGACATCAGGTTATCTCTGTCCATTCAGGATGCTACCCCAAAATTCCACAAATGGGGTGACTTATAAACAATGGGAAATTATTTCTCATGATTCTGGAGGCTGGAAGTCCAAGGTCAAGGTGGGAGCACACCTGTGTCTGCCAGAGGCTTCTTCTTTGTTTATAAATGGCACTGCCTCCCTGCATCCTCAAAAAGTCGAAGGTATTCACCCTTGTTTCTTCATCCTCTAAGGTATTGGTCCCCAATCTTTTTGGCGCCAGGGACCAGTTTAAGACACATTTTTCATGGAGAGCAGGCATTAAGAGAGGGGTTGTGTGGGATAGGAGGTGGAGCTCAGGTGCTGATGTAAACCTGGACCCTCACTTGGTCCCTGCTCAGCTCCTGCTGCACATCAGGTTCCTAAAAGCCAAGAACCAGGACAGGGGTTGGGGACTGAAGCTGTAAAGCACTAATACCATCTTGAAACTCTGAGCTTCCAAAAGCCCCACCTCTGAAAACATCATGCTGGGATCAGGACTTGAACATATGAATTTGGAAGAAACACAAACATTCAGTCCATAGATACTGAGCTAAGGATTTACAAAAATGATCTTCTTTAATCCTCACAGTAGGCCCATATTCTCCTATTACCAATGAGGAAATAGACTCAGAAGAGTTTAAAAACATAGATAACTGAAGGCCTCACAGCTCTAAGTGGTAGTCGGATTTCAATACATGTATGTGCGTCTCCAGACCCAATTCCCTTAACCACCAATCTAACCTGTATCATCAACAGCCCCAGAGTAAGGGGATCTTCCCAACTGCCTTAAGAGGTATGACTGGAAATTCTTCAGAATTGTTTGGTGTCACAGAGGAAAGGATTCTAGGACGACCTAGAGTAGTATTCGGTTGTAATGATTTTACATGGTCCAGGACACAGTGTGCTATGTTGAAGATTTGCAAGGATTAAGATTTCCAGAGATTCCACAACTTTCTTGTGACCTAAAGATCTTATTCTAAAACTATATCATGATTAAAAAAATTTTCCTATAAAATTTTTATTGACAATTTAACAATAGAAATTCATTTAAATAAACCACAGTGCAATATCCAATATTATTATGCAATCTTTAAAAATCTGATATACTTTAATATATTTTGCTAAATAAAAAAGCATGTCACAAAGCATTAAATACTCTGATCTCAAATATTTAAAGTGATTTATATACACCTAAACATGTATATGTAACATTATAAATATAAGATCATATAAAATATTAATATATTTTTTCTACATATTAAACAACCCTGTTACAAAACATTATAAACTATGCTCCTATGTATGTAGAACCCACGTATGGAACATGTGTTGAGACAGTCCTCCCTGAGTCCCTCACACACCTAAAAGTCTTACCAGGTGTACCAAGATGGAGGTCCCTGACTACTCTTTGCCCAGGCCATTTCCTCAGGATCACTGAGGGATGAGAAAATGTTCCCCTCTGGGACAAGAGCCGGCTTGCCTGCTTCTTATTATAAAAACAGAGATTCTCCCAAGCTGGTATTCCTCTGCTGTAGCATAACTCACTGCCTTTCCAAGTGTCATCTGGCACACTGTGTCAGCTCCATGGGACTTGAGGCCAGGAGGAAGCAACACAAACATGGTAATGGTCAGGCTCCTTGCTGTCCTGTAATAATGTTTGTCTCCTAACCCAGGGGTCTTGTGACTTCTGTTGGGGAGAAGCCATGAAAGACTAACAGGGATAAAATCAAACACCAGACTCATCTACTTACATATAACAATGAAAAGTAGGTGTATATATACTGCTTAGCTCCACATATGTACATGTCTTGTATATTACTATATGTTTATAAACAGATATGGCTATCTCCAAATGATAGAGTCACAAGTGCTTTTTTTTCTTATGCTCATTTTCCACATTTTCATATTTAACATATATTATTTATAATCAGAAACAAAGCAATATGTGGACTTTTGGAACTGTGCACAGTGATATCACATACCTAACAAATCTAACAAATACAGATATTCTTCAATCAACGAATTGCTAAACAAACTTGGTATATCCATATTATGGAATATGACTCAAAAATAAAAATAATGAGCTACTGACTGATATACACAAAACCTGGATTTATCTCCAGATGATTATGTCTAGTGAAAAAGTCAATCTCAATAGGCTTCTTACTATATGAGTGCCTTTATATATAACATTCTGAAAATGACAAAGTTATAAAAATACAGAACTTGGCAGGGCTTAAGAGGGATGAGGGTGGAAGGAAGTAGGTATGGCCACTGAAAGGCAGCATGAGAGATCCTTGTGGTGATGGAAATATGTGTCCATGTCAACATCCTGGCTATGAAATTATATTATAGTTTTACAGGATGTTACCATGAGGGAAACCGTGTAACTGGTGCAACGGATTTCTCAGCATTAATTTTTACAACTATATTTGAATCTATAATCACAAAATCAAAGTCAAATAAAAAGTATTTTAATTAAAGCAGACAAAAATACAAATTAGTTCTTCAAAAAATGCTAAATGTGGAAGAGTATATTTAGCATGAAACATTTTAATAAAAGGGAGAAGCTAATTTTTTTTTTTT